>NC_029792.2:63257182-63360151 GCF_000816755.2 Arachis ipaensis | reverse complement strand
CGGTGATGGGGTGGCGGCAGTGGGGTCGGGGTCATGGAGGGAGGAGGAAAAAGAAGAGAAGAAATAAGAAGGATGGGGGAAAAACGGGCATCGTTGGGTGGTCGGTGACGGTGGTCGGGTCTGGGCGGCGAGGAGGGCTGGTGATTGAGAGATGGGAGCAAGAGAGGTTGCAGATGGAGGGTGGAGGTGGGGTTTGGGGGACCCGAAATGGTTAGGGTTCGCGTGGGTAAGGGTTAGTGTATTTGAATCCACGCGAACGCGTGCAGCACGCGTTCGCGTGAAGTGCGCGAAAAGGGGTTGACGCGCATGCATCATTGACGCGATCGTGTGAATGGGGCAAAAAAGGTAAGGTACGCATTCGCGTGAAGCATGAGAACGCGTCGCTGAAATTTGTGTTAAACGCACAGTTCCAGCGTCGTTTTGGCGCAACTCTCTGTTTCCAAAAGGGGTCCATAAAATCCGCGCGACGCGTACGCGTTGCTCATGCTTTCGCGTGGGATGTGCGTAATACAACTGACGCGGTCGCGTCAGGGACGTGAACGCGTGGGCCAAATTGTGCCAAAGGCACACCAGCCACATGATCCCAGCCCAACTTTCTGGGCGTTGGATTTTTTTACGCCGATTTCAATCGACGCCCACGCATGGCCTGCGCGCTCGCGTGGGGTGATTTTTTTTATATAATTATGCAGTATGCAATATGCAGTGCTAATGGAGATGCTATGAATACTTCCAGGTTCAATGAAAATAAACTAAAATAAAGACAAACAACACGAAATAAAATTGAAAAAGAAACGATCATACCATGGTGGGTTATCTCCCACCTAGCACTTTTAGTTAAAGTCCTTAAGTTGGACATTTGATGAGCTTCCTATTATGGTGGCTTGTGCTTAAATTCATCTAAAAATCTCCACCAATGTTTGGAATGCCAACAGCCTCCGGGGTCCCAAACAAGGCACGTAAAGCTTTTGAGCAGCTTCAAACAGATTCTCAGGCTCCCGGGGTGACGAATGTCAGAATAGATTCCAGGATCCCAAACTTTGCTTTTAAATCCACCTTTGTCTTGACCTATATTCTTCCATCCGAGCGGTTTAGAAATTGTATTCTCACCAAGATGACCAAACGCCTTCTGAGACCCATTCGGTTGAACATGATACCAATCCGTGCACTTCAAATTGAAGCGTGGAACCTTATTGAATCTTGCACACCAGCTCTGAGTACGAGCTATTTTCCTCTTACTCTTAAAGCCGTAGAGAGCTCTAAGCTGGCCATCTGTTTCAAGCAAACCATATTCAAGTGGAAAAGTAAAGATAAAGGTTAAGGATTGTACCCACTTGAAGCTTGTATTAGGTGGTGATGGCCTTGGGATAGGTGTTTTCATTGGTTTTGTAAGCTCTACTCCCTTGTATTCTTCTGTAAATTCCTCCATTTCCTTGCAAAATTCTTCAACTGCAACTGCATCTTGATCAAAGTCTTCTATGTCTTCCTCGTCACTCAAGTCATAAATTGGAGGTTGAGAGAAATCAACCTCGACATCATCTTCGTATTCACTTGGATAAGGTTTTTCAGGCTCAAGGAGTTCAGTTGTAGATGAAAGTTCGTGACTAGGAGAGCTTGATTCATGATCATCACTGCCTATGAAATCAACTTCTTGGTCTGTTCTGTCCAATTCTTCACAAGGTATATGCATTGGAGGTTGTGCACTATCCTCCTTGGCATCAAATTCGAACTTCTCAGCGGAATCATTTACAGTTCTTGATTCCCATGGAGGTTCAGCATCTCCTAAATCTTCAACCACTTCTTCCTCTACAACTATTATGGCTTCCTCCACTTGTTCCAATACAAAGCCATGCTCCTCATTGTCTACCGAAGTTTCTAGTGTCTCCTTCATGCTTCGCTCTTCTTTTGATTCCCCACAGGTAGCCATGGGAGTACTTTGAGTGCTCAGATGTTGGGAAGCTCATTTATTTACTACCTCAGTTAAGGCAGTACCGAGTTCCAGTACGCCCCTTTGCATCTTCGCTTGCCCTTGAAGAAGAACACGAAGGGTGTCATCCATTGGAGATTGGGGTAGATATGAGGGTTCATTGGTTGGGAGAGAAGGTTCATAATAAGAATGTGGTGGTTCTTGGGAGTAATTGGATTGGAATTGTGGTGGATAAGGGTCATACGGTGGTGAATGGTAAAAAGGAACTTGTGAGTGTGGTGGTTCAAAGCTATGTTGAGAGGGTGGTTCATAAGCACATGGTGGAACTTGTTGGTAACTACAAAGGGATCCACCATATCTATTGCCTTGGCATGCATTGTAGAATGGTCGTCGTCTGTGATCCTGTGGAGGATGTTGTTGCCTAAAGGGTTGATCAAGTCCTCGTGGCTCCATCCATCCTTGATTGCTCTAACCTTGATGCATGTTCCTGCTATAGCTTTCATTCCCTTTAACAATATTAGAACCAAACTCAAAGCGAGAGGGATGAGAACTCATGGTAGCTAATAAGAATTAAAAATGAAAACAGAAACAAATAAACAAGCAAAAGAAAAAATATTTACAATAACCAATAATAAGGCATACGTTTGCAACTCCCCGGCAACGGCGCCATTTTGAAATAGCGAAACTCTCGCGCAATCTAGAATTTTCACAAATAAATTCCCGTTGTAAGTATAGCTCTAGACCGACAAGAATTCCTTTCTTACAAAAGTTTTGGTTGTCACAAGTAACAAACCCCTAAATAAATTGATAACCGAAGTATTCAAACCTCGGGTCGTCTTCTCAAGGAATTGCAGGGAGGTGTTCTTATTATTGGTTATGATTCGTGTAAATTGGGGGTTTTGAAAGTAAAGAACAGGTAATTTAATTGGTAAGAAAAAATAAATTGATAATTAATAAAACTCTTGGCAAGATATGAGAATTGGAAGTCCTATCCTAGTTATCCTTATCAATGGTGATGAGAATTGAGTTTTAATCCCACTTAGTTAACCTTTACTAAAGCAAAGGAAAGTCAAGTGGACTAATTAGTTTGATCTTCAGGTCCTAGCCAATTCCTAAGAAAGGACTAGAGTTATTGGAATTCAATTCAATTAGCAAAAATAACAATTATCAATCACGATGAGTTTGATAACTCAAGAGTCTCCAATTAATCAATTAAAGCCAAGAATATAGAAGCTAAATAAGAATCATAAATCTGAAATACCTCAGTTTATATTAATAAAGAAAATCCTAACATGAATGGTTCATAAGCCAATTGAGATGTAAATAATAATTAAAGTAATAAAATAAAATAAATAAAAGTAGAAAATAATTTAAAGGAACATTGAACCTGTGATGAAGAAGAAATCCTAAATCCTTTAAAAGGAATTCTAATCCTAAATCCTAAGAGAGAGGAGAGAACCTCTCTCTCTAAAAACTACATCTAAATTATGAAAAGTGAATAATTGAAGACCTTCTCCTGAATGGATGCATTCCCCTACTTTATAACCTCTAATATGTATTTTCTGGACTTGGATCTGGGCCAAAAGGGTTTCAGAAATCGCTGGGGGCGTTTTCTGCAGTTCTGCACGTGGCGTCTGTCACGCATCCGTGTGGGTTACGCGTTCGCGTCATCTGGGAGTTTTTCTTGTCACGCGTTCGCTTCGGTCACGCATACGCGTCATCTGCATTCTGCTCAAGGCACGCGTCCGCGTCAGTCACGCGTTTGCGTCGCTGCCTTTTCGCACTAGGCACGCGGCCGCATCGTCCATGCGTTCGCGTCGCTGCCCTTTTCTTCAAAACTCTATTTTTGTGCTTTCCTTCCATTTTTGTATGTTTCCTTTTCGTCCCCTAAGCCATTCTTGCTAAACATATAGATGTTTACTAATCTGACTAATATGGAACTCCTTAGGATATCTGAAAATACTTAACACACAAATCACGGCATCGAATGGTAATAAAGGGTAATTAAAATTAATATTTTTAAAGCATAAGAAACATGTTTTTCACATATATCACATAATAAGGAAGGGAAAGTAAAACCATGCAATTTATATGAATAAGTGGGTGAAGGATTGAATAAATCACTTAAATTGAGTACAAAATACATCATAAAATATGGGTTTGTCACCAAACCACAAGAGGAGCCTAGAAAGGTCCTTAGTGACTTTACCACGCCTACCTCTGAATTTTATGGCAGAAGCATTGTTGTACCTGCCATTGGAGCTAACAATTTTGAGCTTAAACCTCAGTTAGTCTCTCTTTTGCAGCAGAATTGTAAATTCTATGGACTTCCAATGGAAGATTCACATCAGTTCTTAGCAGAATTCTTACAGATCTGTGATATTGTAAAGACTAATGGAGTTAATCCGAAAGTCTACAAGCTTATGCTTTTCCCCTTTGCTTTAAGAGACAAAGCTAAGTTCTGGTTAGATGCCCAACTTAGAAAGAGTTTTGACTCTTGGAAAAAACTAGTTAATGCTTTTCTGGATAAGTTCTTTCCTCCTCAAAGGATGAGCAACATTAGAGTGGAAGTTCAAACCTTCAGACAAAGAAAAGGTGAATCCCTCTATGAAGCTTAGGAAAGATACAAGCAGCTCATCAGGAGATGTCCTCCTAACATGCTCTCAGAGTGGTCCCTCATAGGCATATTCTATGATGGCCTATCTGAGATATCCAAGATTTCCTTGGATAGCTCTGCAGGTAGATCTCTCCACTTGAAGAAAATACCTGCAGAAGCTAGAGAACTCATTAAGATGGTTGCAAACAACTAATTTATGTACAAATCTGAAAGGAATTCTGTAAACCATGGAACCTCTCAGAAGAAAAGAGTTCATGAATTTGAGACTTTGAATGCCATCTTGGCTCAGAATAAGATCCTGACCTAACAGGTCAACATGATCTCTCAACATCTCACTGAGATGCAAACTGCACCTGGCAGTAATCAGGAAGCTTCTCTTGAAGATGAAGCTTATGATCCTAATCAACCCACCATGGAGGAGGTGAATTATATAGGAGAAGCCTATGGAAACACTTACAACCCTTTATGGAGGAATCATCCTAACCTCTAATAGAAGGATCAACAGAAACCTCAGCAAAGTTTCAATCAAGGTGGTAGGAACCAGAATAGGTTTAACAATAGACCACCATTCCCATCTTCTCAAGGGAATATGGAGACTTCTAAACAGAGCTTTTCTGACTTAGCCATTCTAGTCTCCATCCCACTAAGACCACCCACAGTTTCATTAATGAAACAAGGTCCTCCATTAGAAACTTGGAGGTACAAGTTAGTCAACTGAGCAAGAGGATCCCTGAGATCCCTCTTGAAACTCTTCCCAATAATACTAAGGTTAATCCTAGAGAAGAGTGCAAGGCCATAACCATGGAGGTTGAAGTCGAATTGGAGGAGAATGGGAAGGCATTGAACGCCAGTGAAGAAACCTTCACTGGGCATTCAACGCCCACCAGCCCAGGGAAGCTGGCATTGAATGCCAGCAAGGACATCCCTGCTGGGTGTTCAACGCCCAGAATGCTAGAGGAAATGGCATTTAATGCTAGTCAGGGTGGTCAGCAAAGGTGTTCAACACCCACTAAACTGACAGAGCTGGCGTTGAATGCCAGCCAAAGCACACCTTCTGAGTACTTGAATCCCACTCAAGCACCCTCTAGCCCAGAACCAAAGAAAACCATAAAGACAATTGAGGTTCCTTTGAATGCACTTCTGCAGTGCATAGGTTCTGATGACTACTCATCCTTAAGTAATGATGAAGACACTAGGAAAGAACAAGTTGCTCGTTCCTTGGAGCTCTAATGAAGCTGAATGCCAAACTATTTGGTACAAAGCCTCTAGAGGAAGAACCTCCACTGCTTACCAAAGAACTCCATGCTTTGGTTCAGCAAGAGCTACCTCAGAAGCTTCCAGACCCTGGACGCTTTCTGATTCCTTGCACCATGGGCACTAGGACCTTTGATAAGGCTTTGTGTAACCTAGGGTCAAGTATTAACCTCATGCCACTCTCAGTAATGGAGAAGTTGGGAATCCTTGAGGTACAAGTTGTACACGTCTCTTTAGAGATGGCAGACAAGACCATGAAGGAGCCATATGGCTTAGTGGAGGATATCTTGGTTAAAGCTGTAAACCTCTACATCCCAGCAAACTTCATAGTCTTGGATATAGGAGAGGATGAGGATGATAGTGTCATCCTTGGAAGGCCTTTCCTAGCCACAGCTAATGCTGTCATTGATGTGGCTAAGGGAGAACTAACCTTAAAGACAGGGGAGGACCACATCTTATTCAAGATGCCTCATCCCAATTCTCCGTCTAAACGAGAGATAACAGTGCAACACCTAGTGTGCCAACCCTCTTGTTCTGTGCAGAGCTCTATAGAGCCCCCAAACATCAATTCTAAGTTTGGTGTTAGGCAGCCCTCAACAAGCTCTAAGCATAAAGGTACTAAAAAGAAAGTACCTAAAGCCTGGAAGGACAAGAAAGTCCCAACTGAAGGCCTCTCACCTGGCATGAATGTTGTCTTCACTAAGAATCCAGTCTTACCACATACAGTGAGCCACGTCCTATCTCTAGAGCATGTAGAGCTCATCCATGAGAGGACAGGCAGAAAATTCACTGTCAAGGGCGAAAATCTGAGCCCATACTCACCTCTATAAGGAGCTAATGGTCAAACTAGTAACTTTTAAAGAGCGCTTGTTAGGAGGCAACTCAACTTTACTCAACCAATTATTTTCTTTATTTTTTTTATTTCAGTTGTCAGAGTCGTGATCATGTGCATCAGTCAAGAGACAGCTTTCACAGTAGTGAAAATAGAACACTTCAAGTGGAGTGTTAAAGTTGAACACCAGCGAGGAAGCCCTCTTGGGCGTTCAAACACCAATGCAGAGAAGCAGGAAATCTGGAATTCCCTAGCCTCACAGGACCAAGAGGTCCCATAGAAGCTCCACCTATCCCACCTTTTTCCCCATTAATCATATTTGCTCGAGGACGAGCAAAACTCTTAAGTTTGGTATTGCAAAAACTTTGCTTTGTGACTTCTACCACTCTTAAGCATAGAAGAAGAGGATGGAGCAAACTAGAGAGCATGCACATGAGCCTGTGCAGCCGCCTCAACAAAGACAAAGGAGTGACATAGAAGAGATCAAGCACTACATGGGATCCTCAAGGAGGAGCACTGGCCACCATCATTCAGGTGGATTCATTCTCTTTTACTCCTTTCCTGTTATTTTTCTGTTATCTGTCTGTTTATTTGTCTGTTCTCTTGTTCTAGTTGCATGATCATTTGCATTGATATCTTAAAAATGTAAAATGTTCTATATATCTCTCACCTTGCTTAAATAAAAAAAATTTTATCTGAAAAGAATTGAGAGATGCATGAATTTCAAGTTTAAAATAAGATTAGTTTAATTAGTTTGATGTGGTGCCATTTGCTTTTATTTTCTGAATGTATGATTAAATAGTGCATATTTGAAGTTGAAATTTTAGAATATTAGCTCTTGAAAAAATAAGGAAAAAGGAAAAATATTATTGATAATCTGAAAAATCTTAAAATTGATTCTTGAAGCAAGAAAAAGCAGCAAAAAGAAAAAGAAAAAGCATGTTGCAAAAGAAAAAAATTACTATGCACACGAAAAAAGCCAAAAGGCAAGGATAAAAGGATCCAAGACTTTGAGCATCAGTGGATAGGAGGGCCCAAAGGGACAAAATCATGGCCTAAGCGGCTAAACCAAGCTGTCTCTAACCATGTGCTTGTGGCATGAAGGTGTCAAGTGAAAAGCTTGAAACTGTGCGGTTAAAGTCATGGTCCAAAGCAAAAAGACTATGCTTAAGAACTCTGGAAACCTCTATCTGGGGACTCTAGCAAAGCTGAGTCACAATCAGAAAAGGTTCACCCAGTTAAAGTGTTTGTGGCATGAATGTATCCGGTGGTAATACTGGAAAACAAAGTGCTTAGGGTCACGGCTAAGACTCAGAAAGCTGTATTCAAGAATCAAAATAAGCTTAACTAGGAAAGTCAATAATATCATCTAGACTCTAAGTTCCTAAAGATGCCAACATCTCTGAGTTTCAATGGATAGTGAGATGCCAAAACTATTCAGAAGCAAAAAGCTACTAAGTCCCGCTCATCTGATTTTAACTAAGCCTCATTTGAAACTTAGAAATTTATTGTATCTTAATTTTCTTTTGTATCCTACTATATTTTTAGTTGCTTGGGGACAAGCAACGGTTTAAGTTTGGTGATGTGATGAGCGGATATTTTATACGCTTTTTAACATCACTTTCATATAGTTTTTAGTAGTTTTTATTTTGTTTTTATTAAGTTTTTATAAGTTTTAGTGTTAAATTACATTTTTGGATTCTACTATGAGTTTTTGTGTTTGTGGGAAATTTCAGGTATTTTCTGCCTGAAATTGAGGAGCTGGAGTAGAAGTCTGATTCAGAGATAGAGGAAGCACTGCAGATCTGTCCAAATCTGACCTCCCTGCATTTAGAAGAGCTTTTCTAGTGCTACAGAAGTCTAAATAGAGCACTCTCAATGATTATGGAAAGCTAACTTCCAGAACTTTCCAGTAATATATAATAGTGTATACTTTATTTCGGATTAGAAGGTCCAAAACTGGCGTCCAACGCCAGCCTCCTGCCCCTTCTAGGTGTCTAGCTCCCCCATCGTCCAAAGGCCCAAAGAGGACCCCCTAACTGGCGTTCCATGCCCAAGAGACCTCATAGCACTTGGATCTCATTAAAGCTCGCCCAAACACTCACCAAGTGAGCCTCAAAAGTGGATTTTAGCACTAAATAGACTATTTTACCATTACTAGTCATTAGCTTAGTATTTAAGGGATTTAATTCATGTAATTCGCAGACTTTTTCATCACTTTTCTCATTATTCACGTTTTTCCATTGTTTTTACTTTTAGTATGAGTCTCTAAACCACCTAGGTTGAGGGGAGGAGCCCTGCTGAGTCCTATGAATTAATAAAAGTACTATTTCTTCTTCTTTGATCTGTGTTTGATCTATCTCTAAGATGTATATCTGATCTTCAACATGATGAATAGGATGATCTGACAAATTAGCTCTGTTCATCACATTAAGACGAACATCCCTGATAAACACCCGCGTCTACTAGGGTATGTGTGAGTACCTAGAAGAAAAGTACGAGCCAACAGCTATGTTTATACATCTCTCAGACGGTTAATCCATGATTTCATTGGGGACTTCTCGAGACACCAGTTCAGCCAATCTTTGGGGAGATTAGGGTCTCCGTGGTATAGGCTAGAATCCAAAGAAGCAGTGTTCTCTGATCCAAAAGATTCGACCTTGACTGTGGCATTTTGAGTAGGATCGCCAAGAGAATGGACTACCATGCGCTTCACCCTTTGTCAGATTGAGTAACCACAACTAATGGCCATTGTCGTGTTCAACCTGTAGTAGAGGAGATCAATGACCACGGGCAATGGTTTTGATCACTTACATCCTGCCATAGAAGAAGATCATTCATAAGCAAAGAGGACAATAGTACCAGAGTTAAATCAGAAAGACAAAACAACTCCAACTCTCAACTCTATTCCATCATATAATTCCTACTAGCTAACTTCTTAATATCCAACAACTTCTGATTCTACCTGACTAAGACCTGCAAGACAACCATAAGCTTGCTTCAAGCCACAATCCTCGTGGCATCG
The DNA here is from genome assembly GCF_000816755.2 of Arachis ipaensis. NCBI lineage: Eukaryota > Viridiplantae > Streptophyta > Magnoliopsida > Fabales > Fabaceae > Arachis > Arachis ipaensis. The sequence continues at coordinate 63,350,499 of NC_029792.2, read as the reverse complement.
ACCCTGACTCGCTTAGGTATTACTTGGATGTCCAGTGCACTTGTTGGTACTGCTGCTGTTGTACGAAATAGTGTGGGTTTTGCGTACACGCGCACCAGTGCGGGTAGAAGGCTTGTCAGCTATTTTATACAATTCTTGAGTTATCACCTCATGTACTTCCACCTCATTCCCAAGCATGATGCAATGAATCAGGATGGCTCGGTCAATGGTTACTTTGGACCGATTGCTAGTAGGGATGATAGAGCATTGGATGAATTCTAACCATCCTCTAGCTATAGGCCTAAGGTCAAGCCTTCTTAGTTGGGAAGGATTGCCTTGAGCATCTCTCTTCTATTGAGCTCCTTCCACAAAGATATCTGAAAGGACTTGATCCAACCCTTGATCGGAATTGACCCTCCTAGTGTAAGAGTGTGGGTCTCCTACCATTTGTGGTAATTTGAGCGCCTCTCTTTCACTTTTCAAACTGAAATCCAAGAGTCTCTCTTGGAACATGGTGCACCAATTTTTGGGACATGGGTTCACACTTGTATCATGCTTTTTTGTGACCCATGAATTGGCATAAAACTCTTGCACCATTGAAATTCCAACATTCGGGATAGGATTGGTTAGAACTTCCCAATCTCTTCTCTAAATTTCTTGTTAGATTTTTGAATACTCATCCTTTTTTAGCCTAAAGGGGACCTCAGAGATCACCTTTTTGCGCCTCACCACCTCATAAAAGTGGTCTTGATGAGTTTTGGTGATGAATCTCTTCATTTCCCATGGTTCGGAGACGGGAGCAACGGCTTTTCCTTTCCTCTTTCTAGAGGATTCTCTAACTTTGGATGTCATAAGTGTGAATGGAAAGCAGAAAGCAAAGCTTTTCCAACACCAAACTTAAGAACTTTGCTTTTTCTCGAGCAAAATAACAAAAAGGGAAGAATAGAGTAGAAGAAGAGAGAGATAGAGGGAGAAAGGGTTTCGGCCAAGTGGGGGCTATTGTGTATGAGGTGTGTGTTGGAAAGGTTAGAAGAAGGGGTATTTATAGGGGTGGGATAGGGTAGGGTTCGAATGAGAACGGTGGGAAGTTGGGTGGGAAAGTTTTTAATTTGAAGTGGGTGGGGTTGGTGGGAATTATGATGGGTTTACGGAGGTGTGTGTATTGGGAAGGGAGAAAGTGGAGTGTGAGTTCCAAGGTATAAAAAGGTGAGAGAAGGAGTGGGTTAGGTGAGGTAGGTTACTGGTCCTGAGAGGCTATGGAATTTGAATTTCCTGCCCCTTTGTGGGCGTTGAATGCCCAAGGTACTCCCTGTGTGGCGTTCACTGCTAGCTTCTGGTCCCTCTTGGGCGTTGAACGCCCAAGGTACTGCTTCCTTGGCATTTAACACCAACATTGCTGCTCTCTTTTGGGAGTTAGATGCCCACACTGCTCTCTGTGTGGCATTCAACGCCATCTTCTCATCCTTGTGGCGTGTTGAATGCCCCTTTGTCTCCTTGTTTGGCGTTCAACACCAGCAAGGGACTCACTCCAGGGTGTTCTGTTTCTAGTTTTGACTGTTTTTGTCTCTTTTCTGGCTACTGCACATGATCACAAACCTTAAAAGGCAAAGGAAATAACTATGAAAATAACTTAATATAAATCAAATAGAAATAACTAAAAAACATAGAAATACTCTGATTATGGTTGGGTTGCCTCCCAATAAGCGCTTCTTTAACGTCACTAGCTTGACGGTTAGCTCCTTTACAGAGATAGATAGGGGCTCAAGATTTCACCCCTTATAGTGAACTTCCTTTCTGTGCTCTCATGGATGAGCTCCACGTGTTCTAGAGACAGGATCTTATTCACAGTGTGTGGAATGACTGGTCTGTCAGTGAAGACAACTCTCATGCCTGGTGAGAGGCCTTCAGTGGGGATTTTCTTATCCCTCCTGCGTTTAGATACCTTCTTATTAGTACCTTCATTCTCAGTGCTTGATGATGGTTGGCTAACGCTAAACTTAGAATTGGTGTCTAGGGACTCTGTGTAACTCTGCACTGAGAAAGAGGGTAGGAACATTATGTGTTACACAGTGGTCTCTCTTTTGTCAGAGGGAGAGTTAGGGTTAGGAATCTTGAACAAGATGTGGTCTTCCCATAACTGTAGAATTAGTTTTCTCTTTGCCACATTAATGATGGCATTAGCAGTGGCTACGAAAAGTCTTCCAAGGATGATAGATTTATCCTCGTCTTCCCTAGTATCTAGGATTATAAAATCTATAGGGATGTAAAGGTTTTCAAGCTTCACTAAGACATTTTCCACTGGACCATATGCTCTTTTTAGAGATCTGTCTGCCATCTCCAGTGAGATCTTTGCAGCTTGTACCTAAAAAATTCCTAACCTCTCCATTACAGAGAGAGGCATGAGGTTTATGCTTGACCCTAGGTAGCATAAAGCCTTCTCAAAGGTAATTGTCCCTATGGTGCAAGGAATTAGGAAGCGTTCGAGATCCGGAAGCTTTTGAAGTAGCTTCTACTGTACCAAAGTATTGAGTTCTTTGGTAAGCACTGGAGGTTCTTCCTCCAAAGGTTTTATGCCAAACAGCTTGGCATTTAGCTTCATAAGAGCACCTAGGTACCGAGCAACTTGCTCTTCAGGTTCTTCCTCCAATGCCTCTGTTCCAAAAAACTTGGCATTTAGTTTTATGAGGACTCCCATGTACTGAGCAACTTGCTCTTCCTTAGTTTCTTCTTCATCATCAGAGGAGGAGAGGTCTTCATAATCCATAATCTGCAACAGGGCATGCAAGGGGACCTCTATGGTCTCCTCTTGAATTCTGTTGTCAGCCTGCTCCTTAACAGGAAAGTCCTTAGTGGGCGTTGAATGCCCATCCTCTCCTATATTGGTGTTCAACACCAATGTTTGCTCCCTAGTCGGCATTGGATGCCCAGCTACTCCTTTGCTGGCATTCAATGCCTGAAGCTCCTCTTCAGTTTCAGCCTCAGCTTCTATTCTGATGGCCTTGAACTCTTCTCTTGGGTTCACTTTAATGTTACTGGGAAGAGTGTTAGTAGGGATCTCAGGGATCCTCTTACTCAGCTGACCAATCTATACCTCTAGATTCTGAATGGAGGACCTAGTTTCTGTCATGAAACTGTGAGTGGTCTTAGAGAGATCAGAGACTATGGTGGCTAAGTCAGAGAGGCTTTGCTTAGAAGTCTCCATATGTTGCTAGGAAAGCGGGAATGGTCTGTTATTGAACCTATTCTGGTTTCTTTCACCTTGATTGTTGTTGAAGCCTTGTTGAGGCATCTATTGATCTCTCCATGAAAAGTTGGGATGATTCCTCCATGATAGGTTGTAGGTATTTCCATAAGGCTCATTGTTGGAATTTCTTGAGGGATTTCCTATGTAGTTAACCTCCTCCATCATGGGGTGATCTAGATCATAAGCGTCTCCATCATTGGAGGCTTCTTGAGTGCTACCAACTGCAGCTTGCATTCCAGTTAAATGCTGAGAGATCATGTTGATCTGTTGAGTTAGAATTTTATTCTGAGCCAATATGGCATTCAGAGTGTCTACCTCCATAACTCCTTTCTTCTGAGCTACCCCATTGTTCATGGGGTTCCTCTCAGAAGTGTACATGAATTGGTTGTTTGCAATCATGTCAATGAGTGCTCGTGCCTTTTCAGGCATTTTCTTCAAGTGGAGTGATCCACCAGCAGAGTGGTCTAATAACATCTTGGACATCTTAGAGAGGCCATCATAGAAGATATCTAGCATGGTCCAGTCTGAGATCATGTTAGGAGGGCACCTTCTGATCAGTTACTTGTACCTCTCCCAGGCCTCATAGAGGGATTCACCCTCTTTCTGTCTGAAAGTTTGAACTTCCACCCTAAGTCTGCTCAACTTCTGAGGTGGAAAGAACTTTGTCAAGAATGCATTGACTACCTTCTCCCATATGTCAAGACTTTCTTTAGGTTGGAAATCCAACTATATCCTAGCTCTGTCCCTAACAGCAAAAGGAAAGAGCATAAGCTTGTAAACCTCAGGATTTACTCCATTGGTCTTGACAGTATCACATATCTGTAAGAAGTCAGATAAGAATTTATTTGGATCCTCCTATGGAAGTCCATGGAACTGGCAGTTCTATTGCACTAAGGTAACCAGTTGAGGCTCCAACTCAAAGTTGTTGGCATTGATGGCATGAACGGAGGTGCTGCGCCCATAGAAGTCAGAAGTGGGTGAAGTATAGTTTCCAAGGACTTTTTTTGCATCTCCTCCACCATTAGGATTAACTGCCATGTCTGTATTTTCAGCTTTTTGTTCGAAAAGCTCTGTGAGATTTCCTCTGGAGTGTTGTGCTCTAACTTGTTGTAAGAGCCTCCTTAGAGTCCTCTCAGGTTTAGGATCATGATCAAAGAGAGGTTTTTTATCTCTGTTCTTACTCATAAACAAGAAAAAGAAAACCAAGAAAGAAGGAGAATGGGAGTTTCTATGTCAGAGTATAGAGAACTCCCTGTGAGATATCTGAAGAAGATAAGAAGAAGAATGAATGTAGAATTCAAAAATAGAGGGGAGGAAGGTTTTCAAATTTTTAAGAATAAAAAGTGAAACTAGAATTAAAATATTTTTATTTTACTTTTATTTAATTATTGATTTTCGAAATTATTAAGGAAATTAAAAGCTAAGACAACTAATTAACTAACAAGATTTGAGAATTAAATGTGATTCTAAAAGTGGTTTTCAAAAATAGAAGGAAGAAAAAGTCAAACAAATATTTTGAAATTCAAATTTAAAAGAAAGAAAATATTTGAAATTAAAAAGTTTTAATTTTAAAAAGAAAGTAAGATAAGTAAGTTTTAAAATTAAAAAGAGAAAGATAAGATAAAGATTTTAAAAAGAGGTTAAGAAAGATAAGATTTAAATTTTAAAGATTTTGATAATCAAATTTTAAAAGATAGTGAAGATTTAAAAAGGTAAGAATTTGAAATTTAAAATTTTAAAAGAAGATAAGAGAGGAAAGATTTAAATTAAAAAGACGTGATAAAGATTTGAAAAGATAGGATTTAAAATTTAAAATTTAAACTTTACCAACAAGAAAACACCAAATTTAAAATTTTTAAATCAAGATAAGAAAAGATAGCAAGATTTTTGAATTTTAAAAGAAAGATAAAAGAAATATTTTTTTTTTTGGATTTTCGAATTTTAAAGAAGAAGAAAAACAACTATAAGACACCAAAATTAAAATTTTTAAAATCAAAGACACTAGTTTTTCGAAATTTTAAAAGAAAAACACCAAAAGACACCAAACTTAAAAATTTTAAGATCAAACAAAGAAAAAAAACAAAAACAATTCGAATACCAAGATGAACAACCAAGAATAATTTTGAAAATTTAAAGAAAACAAAATGGACACCAAACTTAAAAACTGATACAAGACTCAAACAAAAGACAAAGATTTCTAAAGAAAAGAAAAGGTTTTGAAAAATTTTTGAAAAAGAAAATAAAAGACTCAAACAAAAGAGTAACTAAACCGTAAAAAGTACCTAATCTATGCAACAAGATAGTCCGGTACTTTTTCAATCTCAAACAATTCCCGGAAACGGCGCCAAAACCTTGGCGCGTGAAATTGAACTCCGCAATCTTCGCCCATATAGACTGGCAAGTGCACCGGGTCTTCCAAGTAATACCTCAGGTGAGTGAGGGTCGAATCCCACAGAGATTGTTGGATAGAGCAAGCAATGGCTATCCTGTAAATCTTAGTCAGGTGATTAGAAAAGATGTTGTTTGGTTGAAAGCATAAACACAATAAATAAAGATAGAAATACCAAGTTGATGTGAACACAATGATAAGGATTCAGTTAAGGCTTCGAAGATACTTTATCTTTCTGGATTAACTTTTCTTACTGTCTACTTCAATAACGAATGATTCATTCAATGGCAACCGTAAGTGATTAACTCATGTCCTCTCATCAAGTTAACCTCTTCTAAACCGTAGCAGTCCACCATATCCAAGTAACTCATGTCCTCTTATCAAGTTGACTCATGGCTTCTCACTATGGCCAAAGATGAAGCTCTAAGCAATCCACTCCCCTTCGCGATCCTACTCAAAATGCCATAGATAAGGTCGGATCTTCCGGATCAGGGAATGCTACTTCTCTGACTCTAGCCTTAGCGCCACAGAGACCTTGACGGGCGGAAGATTGCCGATTAAGAATTTATAATAAGAACAGCGTTGTAGGTACAGTTCTTAACCGACGAAAATTCTGCTTACTAATTTAGAAAGGGTTGTCACAATTTAAGAATAAAATACTGGGAGTAGAATTCCCAGGTCTTCTCCCAACGAGTTGACAAAAGAGTACAATTTATTGGTCAGGGGTTTTTCGAGAAATTTTGGAGTTGGAGAATGGGAAAATAAATGACTATAAATTAAATAAATGGAAATTAACAAGAGGTTTTATGTAATTGAAATAAAAAACCTTGACCGGGAGAAGATTAATTGAAAGTTCTATCCTTGTTGAATTTTTCCAAGTGTAATAATAAGAGGTTGTTGTTCTACTTAGTTATCCTTTACTTAATAAAGGATAGTCAAGCAACTAACTAACTCTGATTCCTAAGTCCTAATCCCCTCCTAAGGAAGGATTAAAGGTAGAGACTAGAGAGCCAGCCAACAACTTCCAATTAAAATTAACACTTGAGTATTCCAACTCAAGGGTCTCCTATTAATCAACTCCCAAGTCAAGTTAGGAGTCTACTCCATTGACATGAATACCACTTTCACAGACATATAAAGGGAATAAAAAGAAGACATGATAAATTAAATAAAATAAAAACTGAAAATTAATTAAAAGTAAAAATAGTTCTTTGTATTAAAAAATTCCAAAATTAAAAATTTCCATATGTAACATCTCAACAGGGTAAATGGGAGATAAAAGAGTAAGGAAATAAGAGAACAAACTAGAATGATAGAGACTTCAACGGAGGTAGTAACTCTTCTCAATATTCAATCCAAACGTATGAAACTAGAAATCTATTAATGTGAAGAATCCTAGAGGAAGAAGTATTTTCTCTCTAAGATTCAAAACTAAAAACTCAAAAACTATGCGAATGAGAATGTGTGTTGTGTCCCTGCTTGTCCCCTGGCTCTAGTCTGTGTTTCTGGGCCGAAAACTGGATCCAAACTCAGCCCAAAATCGCCCCTAATGTTTTCTGCGATTTCTTCACGTGGCGCATGTCACGTGTATGCGTCAGTCGTGCGTACGCGTCGATGGTCCTCTTCGCGTGTCACGTGTACGCGTCAGGTACGCACACGCGTCGCCATGCAATTTTGCTTTTCATGCGTACGCGCATGCGTCGCTGTGAAAAGCTCCAAGTCACGTGCACGCGTGAGCCATGCGTGCGCGTCGATCCTCGCTGGTCATCTCCTTTGTTTATTGTGTTTCTTCCATTTTTGCAAGCTTCGTCTCTATCCTCTAAGCCATTCCTACACTAGATAGCCTGAAAACACTTAGCACACAGATCACAGCATCGAATGGTAAAAATGGAATAAAAAATATACACAATTTAAAGGCTCAAGAAAGCAAGTTTTCAATCATAGACAAAAATTTGGAAGGATTTGTAAAACCATGCAAATTGTATGAATAAGTGTGCAAAGACTTGATAAAAACCACTCAATTTAGCACAAGATAAACCATAAAATAGTGGTTTATCAGACCTCAGTAACCCATGGTCAACGGAATTTCATGTCACGTATCCAAAGTTGCCCAGATACTCTTATGGAATCCGCAGTGCACTCTCAAGTTGTGGCTCAATGCTATCTGGGTCAGGACTCACACAGAACCCATGTAGAAGAAGGATAAATGTCACAATTCATCCTCAATTCATAAGATGAAGAACGAGAATGCACAAGAGAATAAAATCAGACATATCTAAATAGAAACAGTAATATTATTAATCCATGAGAATCCGCAGAGCTCCTAACCCTAACTTAGGAGGTTCAGTTGCTCATACTGTACAGAAAATAGTAGTGAAAGGTTTGAATAAGCCAAAGATCTCTAACAGGGGTACTCTTTGTTCTATATATACTAATCTTGTAACTAAGAAGTACAAAAGTATCATAGACTAGACTAGAGGTGCGAAAATCCATCCTTAGGCCCACTTTGGTTGAGTGCTTGGTCTGAGCTTGTCGTCCAACTTGAGGAATGGGTGTTGAACCCCCATTAGAAGGTGATCCATGCTTTCTTGTACTCCTTGAGTGGCGTTGAACGCCAAGAGAGGGGTTCCTTGGATGTTCAACACTGTCTAGACTCCTTCTGGGGTGTTGAACGCCAGAAAGGGTGGGCGTTCAGCCTAATATGGGCAGGCTTCTTCAAAGAAAGTGTTCAGAGGGTTACCTGAAACTGCAGGTCGATCTCGGCTGAGATCTGCTATTGTGGCCAGAGCTGTCGTGTCTGACTTGTTGGGCCTGGTGGTGCTGCTGATCCTTGATCACCGGAGGGTGGTGGTACCTGCAAAAGACTCCGATGCTTAAGTTAGCATGGGCTTTGAGCAGGTATTTTGTGTAGAATTAGAGTATGAGTTATACCTGGGTGCTCCAGTGTATTTATAGTGGTGTGGGCTGACCTTTCTAGGTAAGATAAGTTAGATATCTTATCTTATATTTGAGTGAAGTTATCTTATCTTCTAGGCCAGCCGCCTTTGAATTGGGCTGTGTCCCTCTGTTTGGGCCTACTTGGGCCTTTATAATGATTTGGCTGACCTCTTTAAGGGAGTGGTCGGTGGCCATCCAACCTTTAAGAAGTCGGACGTTCCTGTCTGAAGTTAGCTCGGGTCGCGTAGCTCGACCCGTGGTATGAACAGTGCCCTTACTTGGGCTCGATCTTACCCCTAATGTCATGTCTTCAGACTTCGACCCTTTGAGGAAGTCGAGTTCGAGCATTTTGTTTTGAGTCGATCTCCTGTTGGGACTCTTTGAATGTGAAGCGTTTCTCTTCCTTTTTTAATTGTAGCACGCATTGTGCTTTCTTGGAAACGTGTGAGGGTTTAAAGTCCATTAACTCCTCTTTTGCCATTTCCTTCTTTCCCTCTTTTACATTTCATTTTGAATTTCAAAGCATCATCTTTCAGTTTCTTTTCTCTTTGCTCTTTGCTTCTTTATCTGTTGAGGTGCTTCTTTTATCTGTTTTCTCATGCCCTAAAGCTCTATGCCTTCTCTGCTTGAGAGTGTTTGCTGGTGCAGATTTCGATCGTTGCCTCTTCCTTCGCGCTTGTTCCCTCTTTCTTTATAGGTTGGTATTTCTTCATTCATTTTTCATTTTGATGGTAGCCTTAATACTGCATGTTTGCGAAATTTTTGGTTTTCACCAAGTCTGTTTTGAAAAGCTTGATCCTTTCTACCAAAGATTGCATCTTTTTATTTTTGATCAATGCTGTGATTCCCTTTACTTGCTTCTGTTTGAGGAAAATGTGTTCTTTTTGGTGATCTTGCTTTCCGTAGAGTTTTTTGTTTGTCGATGTTTCTGTGTCCTTGCATGACATCTTGTACAAACTTTTAGCCTTTGTTGAACTGTTGGTAGGAAAAAGCTTGTAGCTTTGATGATTTTTGCATAATCTGTTGATGATGGTGGTTTTCTTGCTGTTTGTATGGAGTGACGTTACCAGAAAAGAGTTGAACTTTTTGTATTTTCTATTGAGGGGTGTTTAGGGTATAGACTGTCGACTTCCCTAAACCCTAAACCCTAAGGGTGCCCCTGGACTTTGGTGTGAGTCTTGGGGTTTCTCTTTTACTGCCGTATCTGACACTTGCTGTTTTACTTTTATTGTTCGAGTTGTTTCCTTATTTGCTTGAGTTGTTTAGCAGTAATCTAATTTTTCTTTTTCTTTCTGTGGACTTTTGAACTTTTATCTTTTGTAACTCTTTGTGTGGGTGACTTTTCTGACACTTTGGTTGCTTCTATGCAACTTTATTTTGGAAAAACAAAACACTTTTAAACTCTGAGGCTGTGCCTTAGGTGGCCTTTTGAGTCTTTAATGTTTTATTTTAATGGATATGTTTCTCTGATATGTTGATCATACATTTATATTTTTTGTGGATTTTGGTACTTGTACTGTCCGACCTCCTTTGCAGTGTGGCCTTTGGCTCTTGTTGGATCATGCGTTACTTTCTGCTTGAGTGAGGTGATCCCTTTGTGTCCGGGCTAACTTGTCTGATAACTTTTTAGTGTTCTCATAGAACCTTTTTAGTTATCGACTTCTTTGTAGCCTTGTTCCATTGTTCAAGCAGAGCTGTTCCCCTTTTGCCAAGCACTTTAAGCCTTATGTTGTTTCTCAACCTTCTGGCATGTTCTTTTGTGATTGTGCTTGCGCCCTTGGCCGACGTTGACCTGTAGGACTTCGTTACCCGGGCTTTTTAGTCACATTCCAACAACTTTTTAGGTAGTGTTCTGCTAAGGAACCTTTTCTTTATAGTTTGTTTGGATGACTTTTTAGCGCCGTCTTGACTTGTACTTTTTGCTTTTTAGGTAGTGTCTTTTTTGCAAGACTTGTACCTTTATAGCTAAGTAGCTCGGTCCTATTTGGAGGTGCCTTGTCTCTTTTTAGTGATCCTTTCATGGGTCCGACTTCTCTGTCGGGCCTTATTAAGTTATTTTTAGTAATCTATTTTTAGTCAGACCTCGTCAGGTTGCTTTTTATGAGTTACTTTTTATAACTTCTTGCATTAATCTTTTTCTATTGCTTTCACTAGCCGACTTTAAGTGATCGGTCGATGAACTGGTTTTCACCTTGCCGACCTCTTTGTAATCGGACGATGAATATGGTTTTCACCTTGCAGACTTCTTCGTAATCGGACGATGAATTTTTGCATTTTTAGATTAATGTGTCTTGGTAGAAAACTTTTTAGGGAATCTAAAAAACTTTATTCGAATGATAATACAAAATAGAAACATGAACAAGAGTATATATATTTGAGTGTTTACCCTCCTAGATCTCGGCCTAGTGCCTCATTAAAAAACCTTTTTAGGAAAAAGAGTGCACATTGACCTTAGATCTTTTATTGATTTCTAACTATAGTACCTTCTTAGGTTACAAGGGTAGCTCTCGTCCTTCGAGGTCGGATACTGTTCCGAGGATTATCTGAAACCGTAGGTCGATCTCGGACGAGATCTTCTGTGCTGGTTGGAGATGATGCGTCCGGGTTGTGGGTGGTGGCCAGAGCTGTCGTGTTCGACTTGTTGGACTGGCAATGCTGCTGATCCTTTATCACCGGAGGGTGGTGGTACCTGCAAGGGACTCCGATGCTTAAGTTAGCAAGGGTATTAAGCAGGTTTTTTTAGTAGAATCAGAGTATCAATTATACATGGGTGCTTCAGTGTATTTATAATGTTTGTAGAGTGATCTTTCTGGAGGTAAGATAGTTATCTTATCTTATTTTATCTTTGAGTGAGGTCATCTAATCTTCAAGGGAACCGCCCTTATCTCTATAGGCTTGGACTGCCTTTGGATTTGGGTCGTGTTCATCTGTTTGGGCCCTTTTTGGGCTTTCCTGGTGATTTGACCGAGCTCTTTGAGAAGAGGTCGGATAGCCCCGACCTGAAGTGGTTGGTTGACTTGTCATTTAAACATCCCGGGTCGGGCAGTTCGACCCAGGCTATGTACAGTGCCCCTGCTCGAGTGTGGTCTTTCTTTTGAAGTCGAGTCCTTAGTTTTCGGACTTCGATCCATCTCCGGTGAAGCCAAACTTGAGCATTTTGTCGACTTCTTCTTTGTAGAGTTTCCCTCTGAATGCGAAACGTTTTCTTTCTTTTAATTTTTTGAAACAGGCGTTCCTTTGTTCTTTTGAAACGCGCGTCTTTCTGCCTTGGGAACGTGCGAGGGTTTAATAACCCATTAATTCTTCCCTTTACTATTTTCCCCCTTTCTTCATTTTGAACATAGTTTTCTCAAAGATTTGGCTTCCGTTTATTCTTCTCCTTTGCTCACTGTAACTTAATTTTTTGCCCTTCTATTTTCTGGTTTGCCTGGGACTCTTCACCTTTTACGCTTTCACGCTTCACCTTGTGGCGCCATTGGTGATTGTTTTGTGCTTTGTTTTTTCGGAGGGTGATCTTCGGCCTCGTCATTGCTTCAACCTCTCAGTGTTCATTGTCTCCTCCTCTTTTCAGGTCTGTTTCTTTCTTTCTTCTTTTACTGTTCTTCTTCATGCTTGCATTGTTTTATTTTTTGTAAAAATCTTGGTCTTGCTTGAATTCATGTTGGAAAGGTTGAACCTTTTGTATCGTCATGCTTGGTTGTTGCTGTGATGCATGTTTTTTAGAGTTTCTTCGACTTATGTACGCCCCTTGGCGTTTTCCCTGATAGTTGACACTTTTTAGGGTTTTGCATGTTGTTTATTGCTTCTGATTGTATCTTCACATTTGGAGTTTTGGGATGATAAACTGTTTCATAAAAAGGATTGCGCCTTTGATGAATTCGCCATGTTGGTAGTTTTCTTTACTGATAGATTTGTAGAAAATAACTTTTCTCTGATGGTTTGCTTTGATTTTCTTCTCGTGTTGTTGCTTGTTTGGAATGGGATTTTTTTTTCTTTGCTGAGAGTTTTGGGTGTAGCCTTATAGACTTTTTTCTGAATCCTTACTCTGTCCCTGCCTCCAAAGGATGCCCCTGGACCTTGGTGTGCGTCTTGGGGTTTTCCTTTTACTGTTTGTATTGCTCTGAGTCATGTTTATCCGAGCTATTTTGATTTTGCCTGAGCTGTTTTGGTTAGTAATCCATTTTCTTTTCTTGCTATAGGACTAGTTGGCCATGTCTTCTCGCAAAAATATTGTTGAGGTGTCTTCTAAGGTTCCTGAGGGGATGTCCGACTGGTTGGACTCCCTTGTGTTGATGTGTGTTTCCGTGGTATATGCTGAGTTCTGTGCGGAGCTTAGAAAACATCACCGACTCTGTAAAAGTAGAGATCAGGAAAAGAACTATGAGTTGGTAGCGCCTGATTCTGAGGAGAGGGTTTGCTTTCCTACTCTGGCCCGGGGGGAACACCCCTTCTTTTATGCTTATGACTATTATTTCAATCAGTTGAATATTACTTTTTCTTTCACTTCCTTTGAGACCGACTTGTTGTGGTCATGTAACGTAGCTCCATCCCAACTCCAGGGGTTTTATCAAAATTTTTCAGTTGCTTTGCCAAGAGCTGGACGTCACACCCTCTCAGACTCTCTTTCTTTATCTTTTTGTTTTGACTAAGCCCGGTATTTCCTCGAAAAAGAAAGCTTCTTGGATTTCCTTTCGATCTTCCCAGGGACATAAAGTTTTTGCTATGTATGATGAATCCTTTAGGGACTTTAAGAATTATTTTTTTACAGTCCGAGCTGTTGAGAGAGCTCGACCGTTTTTCTTAGAAGCGAATAATAAACCTGCCTTCCCCTTGTGTTGGCAAAAGAATGTGGTGGTATCTCGATACACATGGGAGATGCTTGATGAGGTCGAGCAGGCTTTTGTAAATATTTTGGAGGATATTTGGGGGGAGCCTCCCCAAATTGATACCAAGAAATTTTTGGGGGATCCATCCCTTGTCCGAACTGTGTTGGGTATTGATCAATATATCTGTTTTTACTTTGCTTCCTTCTTTTCCCAGTTTGTAACCTGCTTCTATGGTTGATTTTCTTTTTCAGAGATGGCCAAGAATAATGACTCTATGAAGGCCTTTAAAAAGGTGAGGAAGGCTACAGTTGCCCAAAACATCTCGGCCAAAGTGGCTGGGGAAGGATCTTCTCATGTTCCTCCCAAACAGCCCGTATCGAGCTCTCCTGGACCGAGGAGGATGATTCCTACCCCTCGGGTTCATTTGACCGATCCTCCCCAGGCTTCTACTGCTACCTCTTCTCCTACTGCCGTTCCTTCTTCAAAAAGACCTCGGACTGTTGAGCCCTTCAATCTAGATGCCCCTGACTTTGATGTCGTTGGGTTTGTCGACCAGCAGATTGCTCCTTATGGTGTTATTCCTACTGACGATGTCTCTCTTCTTCATTATTTGGATTTTATTACTCGGAGCTTTATATTGGACCGCCCAAGATCTTCCTATCCACGCCACAAAGGCTTTTATGGAGGAGGCCAAATCGGAGTTCGACCGGATCAAGGGTTTGAAGGAGGAGCTCGAGGTGAAAGTGGCCAAGTTGGAAAAAAAGCTGGAGGGTGAGAAGACTCGGGCTATTGCCTTGGTGGCTTCTGCAAATTTGTCTGAGGATATGGCGTTGAAGCATAAGGAGAGCTATGTCACAACTTATAGGGAGATGATGGGTCTTAGGGAGAGTTTGTAGTCTGTCCGAGCTGATTATGCTGAGCTTCGAGGTCATCTTGTGGGCAGTGTAAATGCAGCTTATGAGAATTTGAAGGATCAAGTTCGAGTTCTTGCACCCGAGCTTGACCTTACTCTTTTTAGCTAGGACAACATTGTGAGGGATGGTAAGATTGTCCCTAATGACCCTGATGATGATGATGATAATGTCGACCCTCCTCCTATAGCTTCTGCCAAAATCTCTGTTGCCCCGCTTTCCTCAACTCCGGCGGCTGAAGTCGGTCAACCTGAGTCTGATCCTGACATCCAGATCCCGAACCGGGATGATGGGACGGTAGATGCAGTACCCCTTCAGACTCGTCCTCATTCACCCCAGGATGCTGCTACTGGGAAGTCCTTGGGTCCTCTATAATTATTTCTGATGTTTTGTATATAGCCCGGCCTGTGGGCTTTGAACTCTTTTTGTAGTTTGTGGTTTCTGACTACTGGATACTTTTAGTTGCTTTTTTACCAACTTTTATTTTGAAAAATCAAAGGTAGTTTTACAAGCCTCTTGAGGTCGGCTTCAGGTGGCCTCTTAGGTCTTGTTTATTATAGCAACTTTGTTCCTGCTTGTTGATTGCTTGCTTAATATTTTTCAGGCATCTTCAGGGTGTTGGAATCTTGCTTTCCGACCTCTTTTGATTGCCTTGGTACTTTCATACTTGTAGCTTGATTCTTTTGGGGTCATAATTTTCTGGGTCCGACTTGAAGTCCCTTATAGCGCATGCCTTCTGTTGGCTAACTTTTTCGTCTCCATGGGCCTTGTCAGGTCTCTCTATATGGATTACTTTGTTTATAACTTTTGTAGCTTTTATTGGGTCGACTTCATCATGTCGGTCCCTTCTTAAGTTATTTTTAGAAATCCATTTTGTTTGGATCTTTGTCGGAGCTCTCTTATGGATTGCTTTTTATAACTTTGTAGGTTTGTTGGGCCGACTTCATCATGTCGGTCCCTTCTAAGTTATTTCTAGTAATCCATTTTGGATCTTTTGTCAGATCTCTTTTATGGATTACTTTTATAACTTTTGTGGTTTGTGGGAGGCCGACTTCATCATGTCGGTCCCTTCTAAGTTATTTCTAGTAATCCATTTTGGATCTTTTGTCAGATCTCTTTTATGGATTACTTTTATAACTTTTGTGGTTTGTGGGAGGCCGACTTCATCATGTCGGTCCCTTCTAAGTTATTTCTAGTAATCCTCTTTTTTAGGGATGGCGAGGCCTCTTTCTAGGGATTTACTTTTTATAACTTTGTTGTTATGGTCGACTGGTCCGACTTCTTTACGTCGGTCCGTCTTTTAAGTTATTTTTTAGCAACCCATTTTATTTAAGACCTCGTCAGGTCCTTTCCTATGGGTCACTTTCGATAACTTCTTGCATTTAATCTGTTTTTGTCGCTTTTCATCTTTGCTGATTTTGTAGAAATTGGGTTTGATCCTCGCTTGGTCGACCTTTGATGAATTCGGTTTTCATCTTTGTTGGTCTTTATCCTGATCAAGCAGTGAGTTTGATTTTCACTTTTTGCCGATCTGTAGCTTTATAATCGGGCGATGAATTTTGCGTTTCAGATTAATGCGTCTTGGTAAAGAGGATTTATAGAGAATCTGAAAAAACTTTATTCAAGATAGAAAATATGCAAATATATACATGTGGGTGTTTTCCCCTCTAAGTCGGGAAGTTTGTAGATCTTGGCTTGGCGCCTCATTAAAAAACCATTTTAGGAAAAAGAGTGCACCTTATCCTAAGATCTTTATTACCTCTAACTATAATACCTTCTTTGGTTGCAGATGTGCCATGACCTTGGATGCTCTCGCCCTTCGAGTTCGGACAGCCTGTAGTAGCCCATTCCAAGTACTTCTATGACTCGGTAGGGTCCTTTCCAGTTTGCTGCCAGCTTTCATTCTCCAGGTCGAGTTGTTCCGATATCATTTCAGATTAGGATGAGGTCGTTCTCGGCAAAGCTTCGCAGCACTACCTTTTGATTGTATCTTGAAGCCATTCGACATTTTAATGACTCTTCCCTGATCCGAGCTCTTTCTCGAATTTCTGGAAGTAGGTCGAGTTCTTCCCTTTGAAGTTGGGAGTTGGCCTCTTCACTGTAGTGGATCACTCTGGGTGACCCTTCTTCGACCTCCACTGGGATCATTTCCTTTATTCCGTAAGCTAATCGGAAAGGTGATTCCTTTGTGGTGGAATGTGGAGTTGTCCGATATGCCCATAGGACTTGCGGGAGCTCTTCGGCCCAGGCTCCCTTTGCATCTTGTAATCTCCATTTTAGCCCGGCTAATAGGACTTTGTTACCAGCTTCTACTTGTCCATTGGCCTGGGGGTGTTCTACGGATGTGAATTGGTGTTTTATGTTCAGATCAGCCACCAACTTTCTGAAGCCTGCATCTGTAAATTGAGTGTCATTGTCTGTGGTTATGGAGTATGGAACCCCAAACCTTGTGACAAAGTTTCTATATAGGAATTTTCAACTTCTTTGAGCCGTGGCGTTAGCTAGAGGTTCCGCCTCAATCCATTTTGTAAAATTGTCTACCCCTACGATGAGGAATTTGACTTGTCCCGATCCTTGAGGGAAGGGACCGAGAAGATCGAGTCCCCATTTTGCAAATGGCCAGGGTGATGTTACGCTGATGAGCTCCTCTGGTGGGGCGATGTGAAAGTTGGCATGTTTCTAACATGGTGGACATGTCTTTACAAATTCTGTTGCTTCTTTTTGTAAAGTCGGCCAATAAAATCCAGCCCAGAGTACTTTATTGGTGAGAGCTTGCGCTCTGAGATGGTTGCCACATATGCCACTGTGTATTTCTTCTAAAACTTCCTTGGTGTTGGAAGTCGACACACATTTTAACAGTGGTGTTGAAATCCCTCTCTTATATAGAGTGTTGTTTATGATGGTATAGTATTGTGCCTCTCGTTTTAACCTCTTTGCCTCCTTCTCATCTGTGGGGAGTGTTTCTGTTTTGAGGTAGTTGATTATAGGAGTCATCTATCCTTGATCTAGACCTGTTATGGCCAAGACTTTTTCTCCTTCTGAGATGGATGGGTTATGCAGTATCTCCTGGATGAGGCTTCTATTGTTGCCCTCTGGTTTGGTGCTAGCTAGTTTTGAGAGTGCATCAGCTCGAGCATTCTGTTCCCGAGGTATATGGCAAACCTTATATTCCCCGAGTTGTCCGGGTTGTTCCCTGGTTTTGTCCAAGTACCTTTTCATGGTGGGATCCTTGGCTTGGTAGTTCCCTGCTATTTGTGAGGTGACTACTTGTGAGTCGCTGAAGATGATAAGCTTTTGAGCTCCAACCTCCTTAGCCAGCTTCAAACCAGCTAGTAGTGCCTCGTATTCGGCCTGGTTGTTTGAAGCAGGGAACCCGAATTTGAGGGAAAGTTCGATTTGGGTTCCCTGTTCGCTTTCTATTATCACGCCTGCGCCACTTCTGATTTTGTTTGAGGAACCCTCTACATAGAGATTCCATTCTGTAGGGATTTTTGGAATGTCTATAAACTCTGCAATGAAGTCGGCCAGATATTGTGATTTGATGGCTGTCCGAGCTTCATACTGAAGGTCGAATTCGGACAACTCGACTACCCATTGCAAGATTCTTCCTACTAAGTCTATTTTCTACAAAATGCCTTTTATGAGCTGGTTGGTCCGAACTCTGATGATGTGGGCTTGGAAATATGGACGAAGTCGTCGAGATGTTAGTATGAGAGCATAGGCGAATTTTTCTATCTCTTGGTAGTTCAGTTCGGACCCTTGTAGTGCTTTGCTGGTGAAGTATATAGGTTGTTGTCCACTGTCATCTTCTCGGACCAGTGCTGAGGCTATTGCCCAATTTCCTACTGCAAGGTACAATACAAGTGGTTCTCCTTCTCATGGCCAAGTTAGAATAGGTGGTTGTCCCAGGAACCTTTTGAAATCCTGGAATGCTTGCTCGCACTCTGTTGTCCATTCAAACCTTTCTCCCTTTCTTAGAGTGGCGTAGAAGGGTAGAGACCTTATTGCCGATCCGGCTAGAAATCTGGATAAGGCTGCTAATCTTTCATTGAGTTGTTATACCTCTTTGACACAGGTCGGACTCTTCATATCGAGTATAGCCCGGCATTTATCCAGATTTGCCTCGATTCCTCTTTGTGTGAGCATGAAACCCAAGAATTTACTAGCTTCTACTGTGAAGGTGCATTTTATAGGGTTAAGTCGCATGTCATGCCTTCTGATAGTGTCGAATACTTGGGTGAGATCGGACAGTAACGATTCTTCGCTTTTTCTTTATTAACATGTCGTCCACGTAGACTTCCATAACTTTTTCGATATGGTCCGCAAAGACTTTATTCATTAATCTTTGGTAAGTAGCTCCTGCATTTTTGAGTCTGAATGGCATGACGATGTAGCAGTAGTTTACTTTTGGGGTTAAGAATGATGTTTTTTCTTGATCAGGTGGGTACATCGGGATTTGATTGTAACCCGAATAGGCATCCATAAACGAGAGGTATTTGTATCCGGAGGAGGCATCCACCAGAGCGTCGATACTTGGGAGTGGATAAGGATCTTTTGGGCAGGCTCTGTTCAGATCAGTGTAGTCGGTACACATCCGCCACTTCCCATTTGATTTTTTCAACAAGACAACGTTAGCTAGCCATAGTGGGTACTTGACATCTCCTATGAATCCTGCCTCCAGTAGAGCTTGTACCTGCTCTTCCACAGCTTGGGACCGTTCTAGTCCAAGCTTTCTACGTCTCTGCTGTACTGGCTGAGATCCTAGGTAAGCTGTCAACTTGTGGCACATTAACTGAGGGTCTATGCCGGCATGTCTGCGGCCTTCCATGCAAAGAGGTCGACATTATCTCGCAAGAACTGTATATGGGACTCCTTTTTGTCTCCTTTTAGGATTGTGCCAATATTGTTTGTTTTATCCGAAGTATCTCTGATTTGAACTTTTTCTGTTTCGCCTTCGGGTTGTGGACGAAGTTCTTCCCGTCCTCGAACTCTCCCGAGCTCGATGGTATGGATTTCTTCTCTTTTGCCTCCGAGGTTCAAACTCTCGTTGTAGCATCGGCGCACTGTCTTTTGGTCTGCTCTTACTATTGTGATTCCTTCTGTGGTTGGATACTTCATGCACAGATGTGGAGTCGAGACTACTGCGCCGAGCTGATTCAGCATTGTCCGACCTATCAGGGAATTGTAGGCTGTACTCACGTCGACCACAATGCAGTCTATGTTGAGTGTCCTTTACTGATTTCCTTTCCCAAAGGTTGTGTGCAATGAGATGTATCCAAGTGGTTGGATTGGAGTGTCTCCCAGCCCGAATAGGCTCTTCGATATGCTTTGAGCTCTTTTCCCTCTAGGCCGAGTTTGTCGAAGGCCGTTTTGAACAGTATGTCAGCCGAGCTTCCCTGGTCTACCAACGTACGGTGGAGATTAACGTTAGCTAATATGATAGTGATGACCATGGGGTCGTCATGTCCTGAGATGACGCCAGCTGCGTCCTCTTTGGTGAAGGTGATAGTAGGGAGTTCAGGCGCTCCTTCTCTTCCTTCGACATGATATACTTCCTTCAGATGTCTTTTGCGAGATGATTTGGAGATTCTTCCTCTTGCAAATCCTCCATGTATCATGTGGACATGTCTCTCCGGGGTACGAGGTGGTCGTTCAGTTCGTCCGACCTCTTCGTCCCTTCTTCTTTTTCTTGGCTCATCGGATTTGTTGGCTAGGTATCGATCTAGTATTCCCTCTCTTACCAGTTTTTCTATGATATTCTTTAAATCGAAGTACTCGTTGGTAGGATGTCCATAGATTCGATGGTATTCGCAGTACTCTGTCCGATTCCCTCCTCCTTTCTTGCTTTTGAGTGGGCGAGGTGGGGGTATCTTTTCAGTGTGGCATACTTCTCGATAGACATCCAAAAGAGACACCCGAAGAGGGGTGTAATTGTGGTATTTTTTTATCTTTTCTCCATGCTGATCTTCTTTTTTCTTGGATTTTTTATCCTTATCTCGGGAGGAATATGAGAATCCGGATTTTGAGGTCTCTTCCTAGTCGGGAGTTTTCCTCAATGTTGATGTACTTTTCTGCTCGTTCTTGCACTTCATTCAAAGATGTGGGATGTTTTTTCGATATGGAGTCACTAAAAGGTGCCTCTTGTAGGCCATTGATGAGGCCCATAATGGCTGCTTCTGTTGGTAGATTTTGTATGTCCAAACATGTCTTGTTGAATCTTTCCTTGTAACTACGAAGACTTTCTTGATCTCCTTGTTTGATCCCTAGTAGACTTGGGGCGTGTTTAGTTTTGTCCTTCTGGATGGAGAATCTGGCTAGAAACTTTTTGGCTAAGTCGTCAAAGCTTGAGATGGACCTGGGGAGCAGGTTGTCAAACCATTTAATCGTCGTCTTTGTCAGAGTAGTTGGGAAGGCTTTTCACCGAGTTGCGTCTGAGGCGTCGGTGAGATACATTCTGCTTCGAAAGTTGCTGAGATGATGGCTGGGGTCTGTCGTGCCATCGTATAGAGTCATGTCGGGAGGTTTGAAGTCTTTTGGGATTTTGGCCTTCATGATCTCTTTGGTGAACGGGTCTTGGTCTTTGCGGGAGCTATCTTCGTGGCTGGATCGGGTAGTTTTAGCTTTGAGATCGGCTTCGATCTTTAGGAGATTGTCCTCTAATTCGCGATATCGCCTAGCTTCTCTTCGTAAGTCTATCTCGGCTTACCGCTGATACTCGAACTCCTTTTCAAGTTGTTTTAGGCGATCCTGAAGTTCCTCCGTGGCTCCCGTGTTTGGGGAGTCCTTGTCTTTGTTAGGTTGAGAAGTATCATCTAGTGTAACCTCCGCGTTCTTATGTGGCATTCGGTTCTCCAAATCAGAGTTGTGGTCATTATCAAGGTTGTCCACCATGATGGTGGGATGACTTCCAGGTTCCCCGGCAACGGCGCCAATGTTCTGAGGGTTACCTAAAACTGTAGGTCAATCTCGGACGAGATCTTCTGTGCTGGTCGGAGATGACGCGTCCGGCTTGTGGGTGGTGGCCAGAGCTGTCGTGTCTGACTTGTTGGACTGGCAATACTGCTGATCCTTTATCACCGGAGGATGGTGGTACCTGCAAGGGACTCCGATACTTAAGTTAGCAAGGGTATTAACCAGGTTTTTTTTAGTAGAATCAGAGTATCAGTTATACCTGGGTGCTCTAGTGTATTTATAATATTTGTAGAGTGATCTTTCTGGATAAAAGATAGTTATCTTATCTTATCATATCTTTGAGTGAAGTCATCTTATCTTCAAGGGAACTGCCCTTATCTCTATAGGCTTGAACTGCCTTTGGATTTAGGTCGTGTTCCTGTGTTTGGGCCCTTTTTGGGCTTTTCTGGTGATTTGGCCGAGCTCTTTGAGAAGAGGTCGGATAGCCCCGACCTGAAGAGGTCGGTTGACTTGTTGTTTAAACATCCTGGGTCGGACAGTTCGACCCAGGGTACGAACAGATACCTTGTAGTAACGCTTTCCAAGTACTTCTGTCACTCGGTATGGTCCTTTCCAGTTAGCTGCTAGCTTCCCTTCTCCTGACCGACCTGCTCCGATATCATTTCGGATTAAGATGAGATCATTGGTGGTAAAGCTCCGCTGGACTACCTTTCGTTTATACCTTGGAGCCATTCGACGCTTTAGGGCTTCCTCTTTAATCCGAACTCTTTCTCGGACTTTTGGAAGTAGATCGAGCTCTTCCCTTTGAGCCTGGGAGTTGATGTCTTCATTATAGAGGATCATTCTCGGAGGTCCTTCTTCTATCTCTATGGGAATCATTGCCTCTATTCCGCAAGCAAGTTGGAATGGTGATTCTCCAGTAGTTGAGTGTGGTGTTGTCTGGTATGCCCATAGGACTTGCGGGAGCTCTTCAGCCCAAGCTCCCTTAGCGTCCTGTAACCTCCATTTTAATCCGGCCAGTATGACTTTGTTGGCAGCTTCAGCTTGTCCATTGGCTTGTGGGTGCTCCACAGAGGTGAACTGGTGCTTGATTTTTAAACCAGCTACCATATTTCTAAAGCCTGTGTTGGTGAATTGAGTACCGTTATCTGTGGTGATAGAGTATGGGACCCCAAACCTTGTGATAATATTTCTATATAGAAATTTTCGACTTCTTTGGGCTGTGGCATCAGCTAATGGCTTTGCCTCAATCCACTTAGTGAAGTAGTCTATGCCTACAATGAGAAACTTGACTTGCCCGGACCCCTGGGGGAAAGGTCCTAGGAGGTCGAGCCCCCACTTTGCGAATGGCCAGGGTGAAGTAACGCATATGAGCTCCTCAGGTGGAGCTATATGGAAGTTGGCGTGCTTCTGGCATGGTGGGCATGTTTTGACAAACTCCGTTGCTTCCCTTTGCAAGGTTGGCCAGTAGAAGCCAGCTCAGAATACCTTTTAAGCAAGGATTCGTGCCCCGAGGTGATTGCCGCACATGCCACTGTGAACTTCTTCGAGAACTTTCTTTGTAGCGGAGGTCGGGACGCATTTTAGGAGAGGTGTAGAGACTCCTATCTTATATAGGACGTCTTGTATCATAGTGTAGTACTGAGCTTCTCGTACTGAGCTTCTCGTACTAGCCTTTTTGCTTCCTTCTTGTCTGCTGGGAGTGTTTCTGATTTAAGATAACTAATTATGAGAGTTATCCATCCTTGATCCTGTCCTGATATGGCTAGGATTTTTTCCTCCTCCAAGGTTGATGAATTTCGGAGAGATTCTTGAATGAGGCTTCTATTGTTGCCTCCTAGTTTGGTGCTGGCTAGTTTTGAGAGTGCATCAGCTCGGATATTCTGTTCTCGGGGTATGTGTCGGACCTCATATCCCTTAAATTGTCCGAGCTGTTCTTTAGTTTTGTCAAGGTACTTTTTCATAGTGGGATCCTTAGCTTGATAGTTTCCCTCTATTTGTGAAATGACTACATGGGAATCGCTAAAGATGGTAAGTCTTTGAGCTCCCACTTCCCTAGCTAGCCTCAAGCCAGCTAGTAATGCTTCATATTCATCTTGATTATTTGAGGCCGGAAATTCGAACTTCAAGGAGAGCTCGATTTGGGTTCCCTGATCGCTTTCCAAAATGACGCCTGCGCCACTCCCGACTTTGTTTGATGAGCCATCTACATAAAGGCTCCACTTTGTGGGGGTGCCCGGGGTGTCTGTATACTCTCCGATGAAGTCGGCCAGGTACTAGGATTTGATAGCTGTTCATACCCTGGGTCGAACTGTCCGACCCAGGATGTTTAAACGACAAGTCAACCGACCTCTTCAGGTCGGCCTATCCGACCTCTCCTCAAAGAGCTTGGCTAAATCACCAGGAAAGCCCAAAAAGGGCCCAAACAGAGGAACACGACCCAAATCCAAAGGCAGTCCAGGCCTATAGAGATAAGGACGATTCCCTTGAAGATAAGATGACTTCACTCAAAGATAAGATAACTATTTTATCTCCAGAAAAGATCACTCTACAACATTATAAATACACTGGAGCACCCAGGTATAACTCATACTCTAATTCTACTAAAAACCTGCTTAATACCCTTGCTAACTTAAGCATCGGAGTCCCTTGCAGGTACCACCACCCTCCGGTGACAAAGGATTAGCAGCACGGCCAGTCCAACAAGTCGAACACGACAGCTCCGGCCACCACCCACAAGCTGGCCACGTCAGCTCCGACCAATACAGAAGATCTCATCCGAGATCGACCTACAGTTTCAGGTAACCCTCGGAACATTGGCAACGTTGCCGGGGAACTTGGAAGTCATCCCATCATCATGGCGGACAACCTGGACAACGACCACAACTCTGATTTAGAGAACCGATCGCCACATAAGAACGCGGAGGTTACACTAGATGACACTTCTCAACCTAACAAAGATAAGAACTCCCCAAGCACGGGAGCCATGGAGGCACTTTTGGATCGCCTAAAACAACTTGAAAAGGAGGTCGAGTATCAACGGGATGCCAAGAGAGACTTACGAAGAGAAGCTAGGCGACATCGCAAATTAGAGGATAAGCTCCTGAAGATCGAAGCGGATCTCAAAGCTAAAACTACCCGATCCAACCACGAGGATAGCTCCCGCAAAGACCAAGACACATTCACCAAAGGGATTATGAAGGCCAAAATCCCAAAAGACTTCAAACCTCCCGACATGACCCTGTATGATGGCACGACAGATCCCAGCCATCATCTCAGCAACTTCAAAAGTAGAATGTATCTCACCGACGCTTCAGATGCAACTCGGTGCAAAGCCTTCCCAACTACTCTGACAAAAACAACGATTAAATAGTTTGACAACCTGCCCCCCAGATCCATCTCAAGCTTTGATGACTTAGCCAAAAAGTTTCTAGCCAGATTCTCCATTCAGAAGGAGAAAACTAAACACGCCCCAAGTCTACTAGGGATCAAGCAAGGAGATCGAAAAAGTCTTCGTAGCTACATGGAAAGATTCAGCAAAGCATGTCTGGACATACAAAAGCTACCAACAGAAGCAGCCATTATGGGCCTCATCAATGACCTACGAGAAGGACCTTTTAGTCACTCCATATCGAAAAAATATCCCACATCTCTAAATGAGATACAAGAACGAGCAGAAAAGTACATCAACATGGAGGAAAACTCCTGATTAGGAGAGACCTCAAAATTTGGACTCTCCTATTCTGCCCGGGATAAGGATAAAGAATCCAAGAAGAAAGAAGACCAGCATGGCAAAAAAATCAAGAAATATCACAATTACCCACCTCTTCGGGTGTCTCTCGTAGATGTCTATCGAGAAGTATGCCACACAGAAAAGATACCCCCACCTCGCCCACTCAAAAGCAAGAAAGGAGGGGGAAATCGGACAGAGTACTGTAAATACCATCGAATCTACGGACATTGATGAGCGGATAATTTATACCATTTTTGGCATTGTTTTTACATAGTTTTTAGTATGTTTTAGTTAGTGTTTACTATGTTTTTATTAATAATTATGCAAAATTCACATTTCGGGACTTTACTATGAGTTTGTGTGTTTTTCTATGATTTCAGGTATTTTCTGGCTGAAATTTAGGGACCTGAGCAAAAATCTGATTCAGAGGCTGAGAAAGGACTGCAGATGCTGTTGGATTCTGACCTCCCTACACTCGAAGTAGATTTTCTGGAGCTACAAAAACTCGATTGGCGCGCTCTTAATTGTGTTGGAAAGTAGACATACTGGTCTTTCCAGTCATATCTAATAGTCTATACTGGCACCAAAGCTGGCATTTAACTCCAGGAACAGCCCAAGCATGAAAAAGCTTCAATGCTCAGCCCAAGCACACACCAAGTGGGCCCCGGAAGTGGATTTCTGCATTATCTACACTTAGTTACTCATTTTCTGTAAACCCTAGTAACTAGTTTAGTATAAATACTACTTTTAGAGACTTATTTTACGTCTTTTGACCACCTTTAGGTCTTTGATCATATTATGTAACTTTTACACTTTCAGACCTCCATGGGAGGCTGGCCACTCGGCCATGTCTACCCTATTTTCACTTATGTATTTTCAACGGTGGAGTTTCTGCACCCCATAGATTAAGGTGTGGAGCTCTGCTGTTCTTTATGAATCAATGCAATTACTACTATTTTTCTATTCAATTCACACCTACTTCTTCTCCAAGATATACTCTTGTTCTTAATTCAGTTAAGTCAGAATGAAAGGGTGACCCGTGACAATCACCCAATCTTCGTTAGTTGCTTAGCCAAGATCCGCGTGCCTGACAACCACAAAGCGGTTTACATGATGTTCAACATAGTCATTGGACGCCAGCCGGAGTATATTCTCTTGGGTTTCTAATAGAACCTTTGTGGTATAGGCTAGAATAAAGGCAGCATTCCTGGGATCCAGAAAGTCTAAACCTTGTCTGTGGTATTCCGAGTAGGATCCGGGATCCGAAAAGTCTAAACCTTGTCTATGGTATTCCGAGTAGGATCTGGGAAGGGATGACTGTAAAGAGCTTCAAACCTGCGAATGTGGGGCGCAAGTGACAGTGTGCAAAAGGACAATGGTCCTATTCCGACGCTAGCGGAACCGACAGATGATTAGCCCTGTGGTGACAGCGCAGATGGATTTGTTTTCATCCGAGAGGATCATACAGCTTACCATGGAAGGTGTTCCAATGGTTACCTAAAACTGTAGGTCGATCTCGGTCGAGATCTTCTGTACTGGTCGGGACTGACGTGTCTGGCTGATGAGTGGTGGCTGGAGCGACTGTGTTCGACTAGTTTGACTGGCTGTACTGCTGATCTTTTGTCAGCGAAGGGTGGGGGTACCTGCAAGGGACTCCGATGCTTAAGTTAGCAAGGGTATTACGCAGGTTTTTAGTAGAATCAGAGTATGAGTTATACCTGGGTGCTCTAGTGTATTTATAGAGGTGTAGAGTGACCTTTTTAGATAAGATAAGTTAGTTATCTTATCTTATCTTTTCTTTGGGTGAGGTCAGCTTATCTTCAGGGGAACCGCCCTTATCTCTATAGGCTTGGGCCGTCTTTGGATTTGGGTCGTGTTCCTCTATTCGGGCCCTTTATTTGGGCTTTCCTGGTAATTTGGCCGAGCTCTTTGAGAAGAGATCGGATAGTCTGACCTGAAGAGGTCAGTCGCCTTGTCGCTAAACATCCCGGGTCAGATAGCTCAACCCAGGGTATGAACAGTGCCCCTGCTCGAGCTCAGTCTTTATTTTGAGGTCGAGTCTAAGTTTTAAGACTTTGAACCTTCTCAGGTGAAGCCGAACTCGAGCATTTTGTCGATTTTATCTTTGTAGAGTTCTTTTTTGAATGCGGAACGTTTCTTCTTTCGTTTCCTCTGAAAGCGCGCACTTTTGTATTAGCTTTCTAGCCTTGGGAATGCGCGAAGGTTTTAATGCCCTCATTAATTGGTTTTTGATGCTCCGTTTCTCTTGGCTTTTATTTTGAATTTTGTTCTCAAGAAATAGTTTTCTCTTTTCTGTAACTTCCCTCTTTTCTTTGTTCTTCTGTTTCATCTGGAGCTTGCCTTTTCGTGTATCGACGCTGTGTCTTGCGCTTTGCTCAAGGGAAGATTTCTTCACTCCGGCTTCTACCTTTCTTCAGGGCTCTTTCTTCTTTTTCCAGGTTGGTTTTACTTTCTCTTTCATCGTTTTGCCTTCGGTTTTTGATAAAGTTTTGATTTTTCTCTTGAAGTGCATGCTTGGAAAATCTGAATCTTTTCGTATCACTGTGCACCTGCTTGTTTACTGTTTGGGGGTTTCTTGCTTTTGAAATGGTCCCTCTGTATTCTAGGGTTCATACTGCTTGTTTTTCTTCTTTTGCGAACTGCATGAACCTCCTTATTTTCTCGAAAGATTGCTCCTTTGATGTTTTCCGTCATGCTGATAGCTTTCTTTGCTGATGAATTCCGTAAAAGATAACGACTTTTTCTGATGGCTCGTTTTGATTTTCTTCGTGTTGTTTTGCTTTTCTGGGGGGAATTTATTTCTCTGAAAAAGGTGGCGTCTTTGATGACTTCTTCTAGATATGTTTTGCTATTTGCTTGCTGATAAGCTGAGACTGTGAATTTGGAAGGTAGGTATGTCGATTTTATTTGATTTGTAGCTTTCTGGTGATGTTGCTTTTTTGAGAAAGGGTTTCTCTTTGTCTTTGTTGCGAGTTTTGTTGGGACGTTAGTCTTGTAGGTTTTCCTGAATCCTTGTTCCCTGACTGCCTCCAAAGGATGCCCCTGGAACTTCTGTGTGGGTCCTGGGGTTTCCTTTTGTTGTTTGTGCTATCCTGAATCATACTAACCGAGTTGTTTTGATTTCGTCCGAGATGTTTTTTAGTAATCCAATCTTGTTTTCTTGTTGTAGGACTAGTTGACTTTATGTCTTCTCGTAAAACTATTGTTGAGACGTCTTCCCAAGTCCCTGAGGGCATGGCTGATTGGGTGGATTCCATGGTTCTTATATGCGTTTCGTTGGTTGATTCCGAGTTTTGTCAGTAGCTTAGGCAATTTCACAGGATTTGTAGTAATGGTAGTGATGAAAAGAACTATGAGCTTGTGTCTCCCAATTCTCAGGAAAGGGTTTGTTTTTCTACCCGAATTACTAGAGAACGCCCTTTTTTCTATGCGTATGACTTCTTTTTTAGTCAGATGAATGTTACTCTTCCTTTTACCCCCTTTGAAACCAACCTCTTGTGGTCTTGTAATGTAGCTCCATCCCAACTTCACCCCAACTCTTGGGGTTTTATAAAAATCTTTCCGTTGCTATGTCATGAACTAGATATCCCTGCTTCACAGTCCCTCTTCTTTTATCTCTTTGTTTTGACAAAGCCTGGTGTGGTTAAGAAGAAGGCCGCCTGGGTTTCTTTCCGAGCTTCCCAAGGGAAGAAGGTTTTTTCCAAGTTTGATGAGTCTTTTTGCGACTTCAAAAATTACTTTTTCAGGGTCTAAGCTGTTGAAGGAGCTCGGCCCATTTTTCTGGATGAGAATGATGAGCCTGCCGTTCCTTTGGAATGGCAAAAGAATGTGATGGTGACTAAATATACGTGGGAGATGTTGGATGAGGCTAAACAAGCCTTTATTACTGTGTTGGAAGAAAATTGGGGACAGCCTCCCCATCTTGATTCAAAGAAATTCCTGGGAAATTGACGTCAGGATTTCTACCAGTAAAGAGATTCATAGAAACAGTCGCGTTGTAGATATAGTCTCTAAACCGACAGAAATCCCTTTGTACAAACGTTTTGGTTGTCACAAGTAACAAACCCCTTTAGAAATTGTTAACCGAGTATTCAAACCTCGGGTCGTCTTCTCAAGGAACTGCGAGGAAGTATGTTCTTATTATTGGCTATAAAGGTTGTAATCGGGGTTTAGAAGATGAGAAGCAAGTAATTTGAATGACAAGTAAAGTAAATGGCAATTAAAATAAATAAATACTGTAAAGCAGACCTTTGGCAAGGTAAGAGAAGTTGGATGTCCAACGTAGTTATCTCTCTCAACTATAATGAAAGTTGAATCTAAACTCCACTTGGTCAACCTTTACTAGGGCAAAGGAAAGTCAGGGGACTAATTAAATTGACATTTGAATCCTATTTATTTCCTAAGAAAAAGGTTGGGATTACTTAAGTTCAGCTCAATTAGCAAGATAACGATTATCAGTTATGTTGAGTTTAATAACTGTTGAGTTACTGAATTCTTAACTAGGGCCAAAAGGGGAAAAAGTAAAATTGCTGGAATAATAAAAATGTCCTTAGATGGGAAGCAATGGTAACTTAATTCAAAGAGAACAATCATAAACTGAAAATACCTCAATTATCATTAATTCAAATAACAGTCTGCAACATGGAAGAAATTCATAAATTCACTGATCAATTCAAGTGCTGGAATAAATAAAAGCAAAAGGAAGCTAAAACAAAGAAATATAAAACCTGGATTGAGAGTCACTCTTAAAACAAGAAGAAATCCTAAATCCTAAGAGAGAGAGAGAATATCTCCCTCTCAAATAAATCTAAATCATTGAAAAATAAAATATGCGAGCTCTCTTTGAATGGATGCATTCCCACACTTTATAACCTCTGGTCTATGCGGTCTGTACTTGGATCTGGGCCAAAAAGGGCTTCAGAAATCGCTATGAGCATTTTCTGCAATTTCTGGTACGTGGCCTCTGTCACGCATCCGCGTGGGTCACGCGGTCGCGTCATTCGGAGCTTTTCCTTGCCACGCGGTCGCGTCAGTCATGCGACCGCGTCATGTGTGTTCTACTTAAGGCGCGCGGTCGCGTCAGTCATGCGGCCGCGTCGCTGCTGATTTGTGCTTGGCACGCGATCGCTTCGTCCATGCGGTCGCGTGGATACCAGTTTCCTTAAAGCTCCGTTTTGCCTTCTCCTTCCATTTTTGTATGTTTCCTTTTCCATCCTTTAACTCACTCTGCCTTAGAAAATCTGAAACTACTCAACACACTAATCACGGCATCGAATGGAGATAAAGGTAATTAAAATAATTAATTTTTAAAGCTTAGGAAACATGTTTTTCACAATATGACATAATAAGGAAGAGAAAGTAAAACCATGCAATTAATGTGAATAAGTAGGTGAAGGATTGTATAAATCACTCAAATTAAGCACAAAAGAACTCATGAAATAGGGGTTTATCAACCTCCCCACACTTAAACACTAGCATGTCCTCATGCTAAATCCAAGGTAAATAATTAAGGTTAAAGTGATGGAATGTCATGCAATGAAACCTAATTTAAATGCAACTACCTAAATGAATGATGCATCATGCAACTCTAAATTATTCACTTATATATAAAACTTACATGTAGTCAAGTTAATTCACATTCTCAAGGAGTCATGTATATATATATATATATATAGCCAACCCTCAAATAATAAAGCATTTTAGCAAATAAGATGGGAAAGAAAACATTGTACAAACGTGCGTACCATTTAGTAGATATAAGCACTGATATGTGTTGATGAGTTATAGAATCCTCACTGGATTTTGTGTTTACTCTCTAGTCACTCAGTGTTTATTGGGTTTATTCACTCTATTTTTCTTTTTATTCTTACTTTCTATAACTTTGTTCTTCATCTAACCAATCAACAATTATAGAATATAGTCATACCAAAAAGTCATGAGGTCTTTAATTGAGGTTGTAATGGGGCCAAGGTAAAGGTAAAGATTTATGTATAGGGTTAAGTGAGCTAATAAGTGAATCCTTAATTAGACTAAGATCTCACCTAACATACATATTTAACAAGATAAAACTTCTTTACCTATTCTCCCATATTATCCCATTTATTGTTACATGCTCATGTTTCACTTTTTATTTTTATCCCATGTGCATTGTTTTTATTTTGCATTGGGGGATTTCTTTTGTATCCCCTTTTATTTAGATGCTGAAAAATAACTCCCTTTCTTTCTTTTTTTTTCTTTTTTTTTTTAATGCACATGGTAATTGAATCACTTAGATTTTCTCATGAGCATGCTTCCCAAATTTTATTTTATTCCTTTTAACTTCTCTACCTTTTGTTTCTATCATCCATGTTCCCAAAAGATTTCCCACATTTAACTCTATTCATGATTTTCTATCTTAAGCTAACCAAGGATTCACTTGGAATTTTCTTTTGTTTTTCTGCTTAAGGCTAGTAATTTGGCTAAATAGAATAAAGGGGTTTTAAAAGGCTCAAGGGGGCTAACAAGGGTGATGTAAAAGGTAGGCTAATTTGGGGTAAGTGAGCTGAAATCAAATGATGGCCTCAATCATTCTCTTGGTATGTATCTACATTCTATATTCTATAATTGGACATATAGATTAAAGCAAAGTAAAGAACATCAGAATAAAAAGAAATGAAACACACAGAAATAAAATTATGGTTTGAATGCAACCATACAATTAAGCACAAGACTCACGGGCTGTGTGTTCTCTAACTCAAGCATCATATATCATTTATATATTGTATGCAGGTTTAGTTAAAAATTCCCATTATTCTCATAAAAAAATTTTTAGGGTAGCTTTTAAAGTTTTAATGTTCCTCCTTGATGAAATGTTGTCAGCTTAACTACATCATGTAATGCTATATATAAGGTTTGTGGATTTAAATCTGATATGTTCAATTTCCTAGCTTACTTCCTTTTTATATTTTTCAATTTTAAACTATACTATCTTATGCTAAAAAGGGTAAACTATACTAAATAATCCACTAATAAATCAGAATTGCAAACTAAACTAAATAAATAAAATAAACTAAATGGCTAAAATATGAACTAAAGATGCAAAATGCAGAAAATAGAGTAAAAATACATAAAAGCAATGTATAAGTACTCAGAAAATAACAGTAAAAAGAAAAATACAGAAAAATATCCAAAAAAATAAAAGAAAAAGTATGTAGTGGTTCACCAAAATAAACGTCAGAGATGGCGACCTCCCCACACTTAAAAGGAAGCATCGTCCCCGATGCTCAATCAAGCCGGGTCTGAAGGAGTGTCATCATTGGAAGGGATGGTAGCTAGAGTCTCAGTGGTGGTAGGCTGGGAGTCTGGCTGCTGTGGAGGAGGTGCTGACTAGATCGGGATCTCAAGATCCACAGCCTCAATCTAATGTGGGACCGCTGCCTGTGGTGCGGCTGGTGCTGCCTCCTGGGGATGGGTCTCTGCCTCGGGTGCATCCGCCTCCTCCTCAGATGCCTCGGACGGTGTGTCGGGCTCGGAGGAGATATCACCGGATCGTATCATCAGCTTTAGGTGCTCATAGTGCCGCTTGTTGCGACGCTCCATTTGGTCAAGTCGTCGGAACAAGCGGTGCACCAAATGATAGACGGGCTCTGTGGCAGGTGGAGGTGCAGTGGTGGTAGCAGGGGTGGGTGGTGCAGCAGTGGAGGAAGAGGGTCCAGCAGACGGTGGGGCTGAATCATCAGTAGCAGTGAATGGTGGTGGTCTGTGGCCCAAGGCTAAGAAGTTCCGGCTGTGCGGAATGATCTTCCTGCAATCCGCCGCTGGTGGTCTCTCATCGGCAGCCTCCCATGGCACGTCAGCTGGACGGCCAAGCTGTGTAACTAGAGATGGAAAAGGGAGGGTGCCTCGGACGTGGACCCTGGCCATGTAGTGCCGAATGAAATGTGGCAGATAAAGGTCCTTACCCTCCAGCACACACCAAAAGAGGGTGATCATAGCAGCCGGGATCTCTGTCTCGTAAGTACTCGGCATCACATAATTACTCAAGATCTGATGCCATAACCGAGCCTCATAGTTTAAGTATGCTCTCTTGATCCCTCTAGGCATGGTAGTGTCCTGACCCATCTCCCAAGGGACTGTCGGGTCGAGAGCTATCTGTGCCTTTACAGCATCCCAATCAAACTGCATCTGACGCATGTCCTCCTCAGCCTTCGAATAACCATCAGGCTAATCGGACTTGGCTGGGAGCCGGAGAATGTCCTCTAAGGCCTCTTCAGTGACCAAAATTTGTTTTCCTCTCAGGTTCACTGCATCTAGGGTAGTGAGATAGTAGTTGCAGTAGAATTCCCGTACCCAAGATGAATTGACCTCTGTCAGTGTTCTTTCTAGAAAGAACCAGCCCCTTTGCTTGATTTTCTCAGTGGTGTACTGCTGGAGTACTTCTGGAATCTTCAGAGCTCGCTCCAGGTATAGATTTCTGGAGTTTGCAAAAGCCGGGTACTTCAGCTCACAGTACTGGTTTGCAAATTTTATAGGATCATTCACAGGGAGCAGCTGGTCAGCTTTTTCCTGCTGTGTAAAGTTCTTCTCCCGCCATGAAGAATCGTGCATTAGAGCAATGATGGACTGGGAAGAATCTCCTCTCTTGCGCTTGCCAGTAGCCTTGCCTTTTCCTTTCCTTTGTGAGGCAGACATCCTAAAAAACAGAAAATCAGGATATGGATAAAAATAGGAAAGCAATTAGGCAATTAAACAAAGGAAACTCAAAGCGGCAAGGGAGAAATAGAATAAAGAAAATGAGTAAATGAAATGTGATTGAATTTATGTTAAATGGAACAATAAACAATATGCCATGGTTAGAAAGTTAGAGGGAAGTGAAAATAATCAGAAAAGAGATCGAAAGGGTTAGTATGGTTAGAATTTGAAAAAGAAATTAGTAAATTAAAATTAGTGAGTTAGTAAAGTGCGGGTTAAAGTAAGTGGCATAGAAAAATTCCATATCACAAGGATTCATAGGTAAGAATAGAAGTACTCATAATCGAACAAGGAAAACAGGGTGATGCTGATTCGAATAGAAATAAAGAAAGCAAAAATTAGAATCAGTGAATCACAAATGCAGTTTGGTGGGGGGCTGCGCGATTGATAGGGTTCGCGTGGCTGGGGGGTTATACTTTCGAATCCACGCGGCCGCATGGAGCACGCGGTCGCGTGGTTGGGGTGAAAATGGGAGTGACGCGATCGCAGGGGGTGCGCGATCGCATGAGAGGGGGGAAAGAAGGGTGACGCGATCGCGTGGGTCGTGCGATCGCGTCGCTGGAATTCGTGCTAAACGCACGACTCCAGCGCCGTTTTAGCACAACTCTGTGTCTCCTTTTGGGGTGATGTGCAATCCATACGACGCGATCGCGTCGCTCACGCGGTCGCGTGGGATTGGTATTGTGCAAGTGATGCGATCGCATGGGGCATGCGATCGCGTGGGCCAATTTGTGCGAAACACACAAGGGCCGCACGATTCCAGCCTAACTTTCTATTCGTTGGATCCTTACGCCGATATATATATCACGCGGCCGCGTGGGTCACGCGGTCGCGCGGGTGGTATTTTTCGCAATATGACGCGATCACATGGGGCATGCGGTCACGTCGTGCACCCCTTTTTTTTTTATATGCATGAAAAATGCAGAATGCAATGATTAACATGAATGCTATGCATGATTCCAGGTTTAGTAGATTAAAATGAAAAAGGAAAAATGAAAGCAATTAACAAGAAATAAATTGAAAAAGAAGCGACCATACCATGGTGGGTTGTCTTCCACCTAGCACTTTTAGTTAAAGTCCTTAAGTTGGACATTGGAGGAGTATCTTGTTATGGTGGTTTATGTTTAAATTCGTTTAAAAATCTCCACCAGTGCTTGGAATGTCAATAGCCTCCGGGGTCCCAAACTAGGCATGCAAAGCTTCTGAGCAGCTCCAAACAGATTTTCAGGCACCCGGGACTACGAATGTCAGGATAGAGTCCAGGATTCCAAGCCTTGCTTTTAAATCCGTCTCCGTCTTGATCTACATGTTTCCATTCGAACGGGTTAAAAAGTAGAATCTCACCTTGGTGACCAAACGTTTTCCGTGATCCACGTAATTGAGCATGATACCAATGTGTGTACTTCAAGGTGAAGCGTGGAACCTTATTGAACCTTGTGCACCAGCTCTGAGTATGAGCCATTTCCCTCTTACTCTTAAAGCCGCAGAGAGCTCTAAGCTGGCCATCTGTTTCAAGCAAACCATATTCAAGTGAATAAGTGAAGTTATAAGTTAAGGATTGTACCCACTTGAAGCTTGTATTAGGTGGTAATGGCTTTTGGTGGTTCTGCAAGTTCCATTTCTTTGTGCTCTTCTGTGAATTCCTCCACTTTTTTGTAAAGATCTTCAATTGTATCTGTGTCCTGGTCAAAGTCTTCTATGTCTTCCTCATCACTTGAGTCATAGATTGGAGGTTGAGAGAAATCTACCTCCGCATCATCTTCATATTCACTTGGGAAAGATTCTTCGTTCTCAGAGAATTCACTTGTGGATGCAAGTTCATCACCAAGAGAGCTAGACTTGTGATTATCATCATCAAGGGAATTTGCTTCTTGGATTATTCCGTCTGATTCCTCATAAACGTCTTGCCTTGGAGATTGTACAGTATCTTCCTCAGCATCAACTGTAGCATCCTGGACAGAGTTTTCCTCAATTCTGGATTCCCATGGAAGTTCAGCATCTCCTAGGTCTTCAACCAACTCTTTTTCTTGAACAAAGACAGCTTCTTCTAATTGTTCTAGTACAAATTCATGCTCTGTCTTGTCCTGGAGTTTCTGGTAGCTCCTCCATGCTACGCTCTTCATTGGGCTGTCCACATGGAGCTGTGGCTGATCCTTGTGTATTTGAGCGCCTAGAAGCCCATTGAATTAACACTTGCTCCAGTTGTTGAATGGTTGTTTGAAATTTTCTTACTGTTTTCTTTAGGTGATCCTCTACTTCTCAGGTTGCTGGACTTGGACATGATACAAAGGAAAGTGGTGGCGATTGGGGGTGATTGGATTGGTATTGGGGTAAGGAAGGATCATATGGTGGCGAATGGTGAAGAGAAGCTTGTGAGTGTGGTGGTTCGAGGTTATGTTGAAAGGATGGTTTATATGCACGGGGTGGGGCTTGTTGGTAGTTACAAGGTTGTCCACCATGTCTTTCAGCTGGGTAGGCACTGTAGAATGGTCTTTGTCCAGGATATCTCGGAGGGTGTTACTGCCAAAAGGGTTGATTAGATCCTCTTAGTTCCATCCATCCTTGATTGGTCTGACCTTGATGCACATTCCTGTTGTAACCTCTATTTCCTTTAACAATATTAGAACCAAACTCAAAGCGAGAGGGATGAGAGTTCATAGTAGCAAATAAAGATAAAAAGGAAAAACAAAAATAAATAAACAAGCTAAAGAAAAATATTTACAATAACCAATAATAAGGCACACGTTAGCAGTTCCCCGGCAACGGCGCCATTTTGACGTCGGGATTTCTACCAGTAAAGAGATTCATAGAAACAGTCGCGTTGTAGATATAGTCTCTAAACCGACAGAATCCCTTCGTACAAACGTTTTGGTTGTCACAAGTAACAAACCCCTTTAGAAATTGTTAACCGAGTATTCAAACCTCGGGTCGTCTTCTCAAGGAACTGCGAGGAAGTATGTTCTTATTATTGGCTATAAAGGTTGTAATCGGGGTTTAGAAGATGAGAAGCAAGTAATTTGAATGACAAGTAAAGTAAATGGCAATTAAAATAAATAAATACTGTAAAGCAGACCTTTGGCAAGGTAAGAGAAGTTGGAGGTCCAACGTAGTTATCTCTCTCAACTATAATGAAAGTTGAATCTAAACTCCACTTGGTCAACCTTTACTAGGGCAAAGGAAAGTCAGGAGACTAATTAAATTGACATTTGAATCCTATTTATTTCCTAAGAAAAGGTTGGGATTACTTAAGTTCAGCTCAATTAGCAAGATAACGATTATCAGTTATGTTGAGTTTAATAACTGTTGAGTTACTGAATTCTTAACCAGGGCCAAAAGGGAAAAAAGTAAAATTGCTGGAATAATAAAAATGTACTTAGATGGGAAGCAATGGTAACTTAAATCAAAGAGAACAATCATAAACTGAAAATACCTCAATTATCATTAATTCAAATAACAGTCTGCAACATGGAAGAAATTCATAAATTCACTGATCAATTCAAGTGCTGGAATAAATAAAAGCAAAAGGAAGCTAAAACAAAGAAACGTAAAACCTGGATTGAGAGTCACTCTTAAAACAAGAAGAAATCCTAAATCCTAAGAGAGAGAGAGAGAAGATCTCCCTCTCAACTAAATCTAAATCATTGAAAAATAAAATATGCGAGCTCTCTTTGAATGGATGCATTCCCACACTTTATAACCTCTGGTCTATGCTGTCTGTACTTAGATCTGGGGCAAAAAGGGCTTCAGAAATCGCTATGAGCGTTTTCTGCAATTTCTGGTGCGTGGCCTCTGTCACGCGTCTGCGTGGGTCACGCGGTCGCATCATTCGGAGCTTTTCCTTGCCACGCGGTCGCGTCAGTCATGCGACCGCGTCATGTACGTTCTGCTTAAGGTGCGCGGTCGCGTCAGTCATGCGGCTGCGTCGCTGCTGATTCGTGCTTGGCACGCGATCGCTTCGTCCATGCGGTCGCGTGGATACCAGTTTCCTTAAAGCTCCGTTTTGCCTTCTCCTTCCATTTTTGTATGTTTCCTTTTCCATCCTTTAAGTTATTCTGCCTCAGAAAATCTGAAACTACTCAACACATTAATCACGGCATCGAATGGAAATAAAGGTAATTAAAATAATTAATTTTTAAAGCTTAGGAAATATGTTTTTCACAATATGACATAATAAGGAAGGGAAAGTAAAACCATGCAATTAATGTGAATAAGTAGGTGAAAAATTGTATAAATCACTCAAATTAAGCACAAAAGAACTCATGAAATAGGGGTTTATCAAAAATCCCTCTTTTCTCTGAGCTGAGTTGGGTAGTGGTTGATTTCTTTTTTGTTTTTGCTTATTTTGTTCGAGTTTTATCTCTTTTCTTTTTCTAATTCATAACTTGGTCTCTTGCTGTTTTGTTTGCAGAGATGATTAAAAATAATGAATCCATGAAGGCCTTTAAAAAGGCAAGGAAGGCCACTGCAGCTCAGAACATTTCGGCCAAAGCGGCTGGCGAGGGATCTTCTCAAGTTCAGTCGAAGCCCTCCGTGCCGAGTTCTCCTGGGCCGAAAAAGATGATCCCCACTCTCCGGGTTCGTTTGGCTAAACCTTCGCAGGCTTCTGCTGCTATCTCTGGTGCTCCTCCTCCGAAAAAACAAAAAACAACTAAGCCTTTTAATCTTGACGCTCCTGACTTTGATGCGGTTGAGTTTGTCGATCAGCAGATCGGTCCTTATGGTACCATCCCTACTGACGATGTCTCTCTCCTTCGCCATTTGGACTTCATTAGTCGGAGCAGCATCAAGAAGGCGCATATAGGGGCTGCCATGTACCGAACTGCCCAGGATTTTTCCGTTCATGCTACCAAGGCCTTTATGGAGGAGGCTAAGCGGGAGTTTTACAGGATGAAGGGTTTGAAGGAGGAGATCCAAGTAAAAGTGACCAAGCTGGAAAAGGAGCTGGAGGGCGAAAAGGCTAGTTCTATTGCCTTGGCAGCTTCTGTGAAGTTGGCTGAAGACACGGCATTGCGGCACAACGAGAGCTATGTCACGACCTATAGGGAAGTGATGCGTCTCAGGGAGGAGTTAGAGTCGGCCCAGGTTGATTATGCCGAGCTCCAGGGTCACCTTGTAGGCAGTGTAAATGCTGCTTATGAGAACCTGAAGGAGCAGGTTCGGGTTCTTGCCCCTGAGGTCGACCTTGCTCTATTCAGTCTGGATAATGTTGTGAAGGATGGCAAGATCGTCCCTGACGACTCTGATGATGATGATGTTGAACCTCCCTCTGTGCCTGCTGCCAAAGCCTCTGTGGTGTCGACTTCTGCAGTTCCTTCAGCTGAGGCCGGTCATCCCGAGTCAGAATCTGACTGTCAAATCTTGAATCGGGATAACGGGACTGTGGATGCAGTGCCTCTTCAGAATCATCCTCTTTCACCCCATGTTGATGCTGCTAAGAAGCCTTTGGATCCTTAGTGAATTTTCTGGATGTTTGTGTGGATAGCCCGACTTATGGGCTTTTTGAACTCTTTATATTTTGTAAATGGTAGTTATGACTCTTGCCGTATTCTCATTTGCTTGTTTAGCAACTTTATTTTGAAAAACAAAGTAATTTCCAAGCTCTTGGGCTAATTTTGGAAGCCTCTTGAGTTTGTTATTATGATAACTTGTGTTTTTCGTAATGTATCTGTCTGCACTCGACTTGGTACCTTTCTAGGTTCTGGAAGAGTTAGAGCTTTCGTTGTCTGACCTTTTTGGACTGGCTTGATTCCTTTGAGCCTTGGCCTGAAGTTATGTTTAGTAATTCGCTTTGTTTGGACCTTTCTCAGGTCTTTATTAGGAATTACCTTGTGTATCATTAAGGTTTTCGGGAGGCCGATTTTGTCCTGTCGGTTTTGTCCAAGTTGTTGTTAGTAATCCTCTTTTTGGACCTTGTTTAGGCCTCTTTTCGGGATTACTTCTGCCATCTCTTGTTTTGGGCCGACTTCATTATGTCGGGCCCCTCTAAGTTATTTTTGTAATCCTCTTTCTTGGACCTTGTTCAGGTCTCTTTCAGGGATTACTTTTATAACTTTTATGTTTTGGGATGACTTCATCATGTCGGGCCCTTCTAAGTTATTTTTGTAATCCTCTTTCTTGGACCCTGTTTAGGTCTCTTTCAGGGATTACTTTTATAACTTTTATGTTTTTGACCGACTTCATCATGTCAGGCCCTTCTATGTTATAGCAATCTTCTTTTATAGGGCTGGCCAGACCTCTTTCCAGGGATTTACTTATAACTTTGGTTATTGCGACTGGTCCGACTTCTTTATGTTGGCCAGTCTTTAAGTTATTTTTTAGCGATCCATTTTATTAAGACCTCGTCAGGTCCTTTCTATGGATCACTTTCGATAACTTCTTTCATTATTCTGTTTTCATCTTTGCCGATTTTGTAGAAATTGGGTTTAATCCTTGTTTGGTCGACCTTTTAATGAATTTGGTTTTCATCTCTGTTGGTCTGTATCGTGATTGTGCAGTGAATTTGATTTTCACTTTCTGCCGATCTGTAGCTTTATAATCGGACGATGAATGTTTCAGATTAATGCGGCTTAAGAATTTGTAGAAGATCTAAACAAATTTTATTCAAAAGAAAATGCAAATATATACATGCGGGAGTTTTATCCCTCTAAGTCGGGCAATTTGTAGGTCTTGGCTTGGCACCTCACTAAAAAACCTTTTCAGGAAAAAGAGTGCGCCTTATCCTAAGATCCTTTATCATCCCTAATTATAGTACCTTCTTAGGTTGCAGGCGTGCCATGACCTAGGAAGCTCTCGCCCATCGAGTTCAGACAGTCTGTAGTAGCCTTTTCCCAGTACTTCTATGACTCGGTAGGGTCCTTTCTAGTTTGCTACCAGCTTTCCTTTTCCAGGTCGAGTTGCTCCGATATCATTTCGGATTAGGATGAGATCATTTTTGGCAAAACCTCGCTGCACTACCTTTTGATTGTATCTCGAAGCCATTCGACGTTTTAATGCTTCTTCCCTAATCCGAGCTCTTTCTTGGACTTTCGGAAGTAGGTCGAGTTCTTCCCTTTGAAGTTGGGAGTTGGCTTCTTCATTATAGTGGATCACTCTAGGTGACCCTTCTTCAATCTCTACTGGGATCATTGCCTCCATTCCGTATGCTAGTCGGAAGGGTGATTCCCTTGTGGTGGAATGTGGCGTTGTTCGATATGCCCATAGGACTTGTGGGAGCTCTTCAGCCCAGGCTCCCT
This sequence comes from Arachis ipaensis, assembly GCF_000816755.2. Classification (NCBI taxonomy): domain Eukaryota; kingdom Viridiplantae; phylum Streptophyta; class Magnoliopsida; order Fabales; family Fabaceae; genus Arachis; species Arachis ipaensis. Next base: position 63,309,585 of record NC_029792.2, on the reverse strand, counting down.
TTGCGTCCTGTAATCTCCGTTTTAGCCCAGCCAATATGACTTTGTTGGCAGCTTCGGCTTGTCCATTGGCTTGGGGATGTTCTACTGAAGTGAACTGGTGTTTTATGTTTAAGTTGGCCACTAACTTTCTGAAGCCTGCGTCTGTGAATTGGGTGCCATTGTCTGTGGTGATGGAGTATGGAATCCCGAACCTTGTGACAATGTTCCTATATAGGAATTTTTGACTTCTTTGAGTAGTGGCGTTGGCTAGAGGTTCTACCTCGATCCACTTTGTGAAATAGTCTACCCCTACTATGAAGAATTTAACTTGTCCCGATCCCTGAGGGAAGGGTCCGAGAAGGTCGAGTCCCCATTTTGCGAATGGCCAAGGTGAGGTCACGCTGATGAGTTCCTCTGGTGAGACGATGTGAAAGTTGGCATGTTTCTGACAAGATGGACATGTCTTTAGGAACTCCGTGGCTTCTTTTTGCAGAGTTGGCCAATAGAATCCTACCCGGAGTACCTTTTTGGTAAGTGCTTGCGCTCCGAGGTGATTGCCACAGGTGCCACTGTGTATCTCCTCTAGGACTTCTTTTGTATTGGAAGTCGGTACATATTTTAACAATGGTATTGAGATCCCTCTTTTGTATAGGATATTGTTTATGATAGTGTAGTATTGTGCCTCCCATTTTAACTTTTTTGCCTCCTTTTATTCTGTAGGAACTGTTTCTGTTTTGAGGTAGTTAATTATGGGAGTCATCCATCCTTGATCCAGACCTGTTATGGCTAGGACTTATTCTTCTTTCGAGATTGACGGGATCTGCAGCATTTCCTGGATGAGGCTTCTATTGTTGCCCCCTGGTTTTGTGCTGGCTAGCTTTGAGAGTGCGTCAGCTCGGGCATATTGTTCGCGGGTATGTGGCGGATCTCATATTTCCCGAGTTGTCCGAGCTGTTTCTTGGTTATATCCAAATATTTTTTCATGGTGGGATCCTTGGCTTGGTAGCTCCTTGTTATTTATGAGGTGACCACCTGTGAGTCATTGAAGATGATGAGTTTTTGAGCTCCAACCTCTTTAGCCAACTTCAAACCAGCTAGTAGTGTCTCATATTCAGCTTGGTTGTTTGAGGCAGGGAACCCGAATTTGAGGGAAAGTTCGGTTTGGGTTCCTTGGTCGCTTTCAATTATCGCACACGCGCCACTTCCCGCTTTATTTGAGGAACCGTCCACGTAGAGATTCCATTCTATGGGGATTTCTGGGGTATCTGTGAATTCCGTAATGAATTCGGCCAGGTATTGTGATTTGATGGCTGTCCGAGCTTCATATTGAAGGTCGAATTCGGACAACTCGACTGCCCATTGCAAGATTCTGCCTGCTAGATCTGTTTTCTGCAAAATCCCTCTTATGGGTTGGTTGGTCCGAACCTTAATGGTGTGAGCTTGGAAGTACGAACGAAGTTGTCGAGATGTTAGTATGAGAGCATAGGCAAACTTTTCTATTTTCTGGTAGTTCAGCTCGGATCCTTGTAATGCTTTACTGATGAAGTATACGGGTTGTTGCCCACCGTCGTCTTCTCCAACCAGTGCTGAGGCTACTACCCGACTTCCTACCGCGAGGTATAATATGAGTGGTTCTCCCTCCCGTGGCCGAGTTAGGATAGGTGGTTGTCTTAGGAATCTTTTGAAATCTTGGAAGGCTTGTTCGCACTCTGTTGTCCATTCAAACTTCTTTCCCTTCCTTAAAGTGGCGTAGAAGGGGAGAGATCTTATTGCCGATCCGACTAGAAATCTGGACAAGGCTGCCAACCTCCCGTTTAGTTGTTGTACCTCTTTGACACAAGTCGGACTCTTCATGTCGAGTATGGATCGGCATTTATCTGGATTTGCCTCAATTCCTCTTTGTGTGAGCATAAAGCCCAAGAATTTGCCGGCTTCTACTGCGAAGGTACATTTTGCAGGATTGAGTCGCATGCCATGCCTTCTTATAGTGTCGAACACTTGGGTTAGGTCGGAAAATAGCGTCTCTTCACTTTGTGTTTTTATTAACATGTCGTCTACATAAACTTCCATGATTTTGCCGATATGATCCGTAAAGACCTTATTCATTAATCTCTGGTAAGTAGCTCCCGCGTTTTTAAGACCAAAAGACATGACTATATAGCAGTAGTTTGCATTTGGAGTTAAGAATGAAGTTTTTTCTTGGTCGGGTGGATACATGGGGATTTGATTGTATCCCGAATATGCGTCCATAAACGAGAGGTATTTATATCCAGAGGAGGCATCTACCAGAGCGTCGATACTTGGTAGTGGATAAGGATCTTTTGGGCAGGCTTTGTTGAGATCAGTATAGTCGGTGCACATTCGCCACTTCCCATTTGATTTTTTCACCAAGACGACGTTGGCTAGCCATAGTGGGTACTTGACTTCTCTTATGAATCCTGCCTCCAGTAGGGCTTGTACCTGCTCTTCCACAGCTTGGGATCGTTCTGGTCCGAGCTTTCTTCGTCTCTGTTGTACTGGCCGAGATCCTGGGTAGACCACCAGCTTGTGGCACATTAATTTAGGGTCTATACCAGGCATATCTGCGGCCTTCCACGCAAAGAGGTCGACATTATCTCGTAATAACTGTACGAGTGATTCTTTCGTATCTCCTTTTAGGACTGTACCGATATTGGTTGTTTTGTCTGGGATGTCTCCGATCTGGATTTTCTCTACTTCACCTTCGGGTTGTGGACGGAGTTCTTCCCGCCTTTAGACTCCACCAAGTTCGATTGTATAGAATTCTTCTCCTCTACCTCTAAGGTTTAGACTTTCATTGTAGCAGTGGTGCGCCGTCCTCTGGTCTGCTTTAATTGTAGTTATTCCTTCTGAAGTTGGGAACTTCATGCATAGATGTGGAGTCGAGACTACCGCGCCGAGCTGATTTAACGTTGACCGACCTATTAAGGCATTGTAGGCTGAGCTCATGTCGACCACAATGTAGTCTATCTTGAGTGTTCTTGACTGGTTCCCCTTTCCAAAGGTTGTGTGTAGTGAGATGTATCCGAGTGGTTGAACTGGGGTGTCCCCCAGTCCGAACAGGCTGTTCGGATATGCTCTGAGTTCTTTTTCTTCCAGGTTGAGCCTATCGAAGGCAGTTTTGAACAAGATGTCAGCAGAGCTCCCTTGGTCTATCAGTGTACGGTGGAGATTTGTGTTTGCTAATATGATAGTGATGACCACAGGATTGTCGTGTCCTGAGATGATGCCGGAAGCGTCTTCTTTGGTAAAAGTGATTGTGGGATGTCGAGTGTTTCTTTTCTTCCCTTGACATGATATATTTCTTTAAGATATCTTTTCCGAGATGATTTAGATATTCCTCCTCCCGCAAATCCACCGTGTATCATATGGACATGTCTTTCTAGTGTACGAGGTGATCGCTCGGTTCGGCCGATAACTTCGTCCCTTCTTCTTTTTCTTTGCTCATCGTCCCGGGTGGCCAGATAACGATCTAATTTCCCTTCTCTTACTAGTTTTTCTATGACATTCTTTAAGTCAAAATATTCGTTGGTGGAATGCCCGCGGATTCGATGGTATTCACAATATTCGGTTCGATTTTCTCCTTCTTTTTTGCCTTTGAGTGGTCGAGCCGGGGGTATTTTTTCAGTGTGGCAGACTTCTCTGTAGACATCCACAAGGGACACCCAAAGAGGGGTGTAATTGTAGTATTTTTTTCCCCATGTCGATCTTCCTTCTTTTTGGACTCTTTGTCCTTATCCTGGAAGGGATGGGTGAATCCAGATTTTGATGTCTCTCCTAGTCGAGAGTTTTCCTCCATGTTGATGTACTTCTCTGCTCATTCTTGCACTTTGTTCAGAGATGTGGGGTGTTTTTTTGATATAGATTGGCTAAAAGGTCCGTCTCGCAGGCCATTGATGAGGCCCATAATAGCGGCCTCTGTTGGTAACCTTTGTATGTCCAGGCATGTTTTGTTGAATCTTTCCATGTAGTTGCGAAGAATTTCCCGATCTCCTTGCTTGATTCCTAATAGACTTTGAGCATGTTTAGCCTTATCTTTTTGGATAGAGAATCTGGCCAGAAACTTCTTGGCTAAGTCGTCGAAGCTTGAGATGGACCTAGGAGGTAGATTGTCGAACCAACTAATTGCGGTTTTTGTTAAAGTAGTTGGAAAGGCTTTGCAGCGAACTGCATCTGAGGCGTCGGTGAGGTACATTCTACTTCTAAAATTGCTGAGATGATGGTCGGAATCTATAGTGCCATCGTATAAAGTCATATTCGGGAGTTTAAAGTCATTTGGGATTTTGGTCTTCATGATCTCCTTGGTAAACGGATCTTGGTCCTTGCGGGAGCTATCCTCAAGAGAGGATCGATCAGCTTTGGCCTTGAGATCGGCTTCGAGTTTTAGGAGTTTGTCCTCCAATTCCCGGCGTCGCCTTATTTTCCTTTGTAGGTTTTTCTCGGCCTCTCGCTGATGTAGGGCTTCTTTTTCAAGTTGTTTCAATCGATCTTGAAGCGCCTCCATGGCTCCCATGTTTGTAGAATTCTTTTCTTTGTTAAGTTGAGGAGTATCTTTTGGTGTAGTGTCCGCGTTTTTGTGCGGTGTTCTATCCTCTAGATCTGAATCGTGGTCGTTGTCCTGGTCGTCCGCCACGGTGATGGGATGACATCCAGGTTCCCCGGCAACGGCGCCAATGTTCCAAGGGTTACCTGAAACTGTAGGTCGATCTCGGTCGAGATCTTCTGTACTGGTCGGGACTGACGCGTCTGGTTGACGAGTGGTGGTTAGAGCGATTGTGTCCGACTAGTTTGACTGGATGTACTGCTGATCCTTTGTCACCGGAGGGTGGGGGTACCTGCAAGGGACTCCGATGCTTAAGTTAGCAAGCGTATTAAGTAGGTTTTTAGTAGAATCAGAGTATGAGTTATACTTGGGTGCTCTAGTGTATTTATAGAGGTGTGGAGTGACCTTTTTAGATAAGATAAGTTAGTTATCTTATCTTATCTTTTCTTTGGGTGAGGTCAACTTATCTTCAGAGGAACCGCCATTTTCTCTATAGGCTTGGGCCGCCTTTGGATTTGGGTCGTGTTCCTCTATTCGGGCCCTTTATTTGGGCTTTCCTAGTAATTTGGCCGAGCTCTTTGAGAAGAGATCGGATAGTCTGACCTGAAGAGGTCGGTCGCCTTGTCGATAAACATCCCAGGTCGGATAGCTCAACCCAGGGTATGAACAAAAGGAGGTAACGCATGGTTGGAAGAAGGCAGTACGAAAACAGAGGTTCATAAGCAACAAAGTATCTCCATACGCTTATCTGAAATTCCCACCAATGAATTACATAAGTATTTCTATCTTATTTTATGTTTTATTTATATTTTAATTATCAAAACTTCATAACCAATTTAATCTGCCTGACTGAGATTTACAAGATGACCATAGCTTGCTTCAAGCCAACAATCTCCGTGGGATCAACCCTTACTCACGTAAGGTATTACTTGGACGACCCAGTGCACTTGCTGGTTAGTTGCATCGAAGTTGTGAAGAAGTGTTGAGATCACTATTTCGCTATACCAAGTTTTTAAATCACAATTTCGTGCACCAGACATCCCACCAACGAATGCTTCGATTTAAAGAATACCATAGAAAAATTGGTAAGAGAGGGAAGACTAGATCGGTACTTAGCCAACAAATCAGATGAACCAAGAAAAAGAAGAAGGGACGAAGAGGTTGGACGAGCTGAACAACCACCTCGCACCCCGGAGAGACACGTCCACATGATAGATGGAGGATTTGCGGGAGGAGGAGTCTCCAAATCATCTCGCAAAAGACATCTGAAGGAGATATATCATGTCGAAGGAGGAGAAGGAGCACCCGAGCTCCCCACTATCACCTTCACTAAAGAAGACGCAGCTGGCGTCATCTCAGGACATGACAATCCCATGGTCATCACTATCATATTAGCCAACGCTAATCTCCACCGCACGTTGGTAGACCAGGGAAGCTCGGCAGACATTCTATTCAAAACGTCCTTCGACAAACTCGCCCTAGAGGAAAAAGAGGTCAAAGCATATCCGAACAGCCTATTCGGGCTGGGAGACACTCCAATCCAACCACTTGGATTGCTCACCACCTTTGGAAAAGGAAATCGGTCAAGGACACTCAACATAGACTACATCGCGGTCGACGTAAGTACAACCTACAATGCCCTAATAGGTCGGACAATGCTAAATCAGCTTGTCGTAGTAGTCTCGACTCCACATCTGTGCATGAAGTTCCCGACCATAGAAGGAATCGCAACAGTAAGAGCAGACCAGAAGACAGCGCGCCGCTGCTGCAACGAAAGTTTGAACCTCAGAGGCAAAGGAGAAGAAATCCACGCCATTGAGCTCGGGAGAGTTCGAGGACGGGAAGAACTTTGTCCACAACCTGAAGGCAAAACAGAAAAAATTCAAATCGGAGATACTTCAGATAAAACGACCAATATTGGCACAATCCTAAAAGGGGACGAAAAGGAGTCCCTCATACAGTTCTTACGAAACAATGTCGACCTCTTTACATGGAAGGCCGTAGACATGCCGGGCATAGACCTTAAGTTAATGTGCCACAAGCTGACATTTTACCCAGGATCTCAGTAAGAACAGCAGAGACGTAGAAAGCTCAGACTAGAACGATTCCAAGCTGTGGAAGAGCAGGTTCAAGCTCTACTGGAGGCAGGATTCATAAGAAAAGTAAAATACCCACTATGGCTAGCTAACATCGTCTTGGTGAAAAAATTAAATGGGAAGTGGCGGTTTTGCACCGACTACACTGATCTCAACAAAGCCTGCCCAAAAGACCCCTATCCACTCCCAAGTATCGACGCCCTGGTGGATGCCTCCTCCGGATACAAATACCTCTCGTTTATAGATTCCTATTCGGGATACAATCAAATCCCAATGTACCTACCTGATCAAGAGAAAACCTCATTCTTAACCCCAAAAACAAACTACTACTACATTGTCATGCCGTTCGGACTAAAAAACGCGGGAGCTACTTACCAAAGATTAATGAATAAAGTCTTCACGGACCACATCGGAAAAGTTATGGAAGTCTACGTGGATGACATGTTAATAAAAACGCAAAATGAAGAATCGTTACTGCCCGATCTCACCCAAGTATTTGACACTATAAGAAGGCATGGCCTCTGACTTAACCCTGCAAAATGCACCTTCGCAGTAGAAGCTAGCAAATTCTTGGGTTTTATGCTCACAGAAAGAGGAATCGAGGCAAATCTGGATAAATGCCGGGCTATACTCGACATGAAGAGTCCGACCTGTGTCAAAGAGTTACAACAACTCAATGGAAGATTGGCAGCCTTGTCCAGATTCCTAGCCAGATCGGCAATAAGATCTCTACCCTTCTACGCCACTCTAAGGAAGGAAAAGAGGTTTGAATGGACAATGGAGTGCGAGCAGGCCTTCTAGGATTTCAAAAGGTTCTTGGGACAACCACCAATTCTAACTCGGCCACGGGAAAGAGAACCACTTGTATTGTACCTCGCAGAAGGAAATCGAGCAGTAGCCTCGGCACTGGTCCGAGAAGACGACAATGGACAACAACCTATATACTTCATCAGCAAAGCACTATAAGGGTCCGAGTTGAACTACCAAAAAATAGAAAAATTTGCCTATGCTCTCATACTAACATCTCGACGACTCCGCCCATATTTCCAAGCCCACATCATCAGGGTTCGGACCAACCAGCCCATAAAAGGCATTCTGCAGAAAACAGATTTAGCAGGAAGAATCCTACAATGGGCAATCGAGTTGTCTGAATTTGACCTTCAATATGAAGCTCGGATAGCCATCAAATCACAGTATCTAGCTGACTTTATTGCAGAGTTTACGGATACCCCGGACATCCCTGCAGAATGAAATCTCTACATAGACGGTTCCTCAAACAAAAATGGAAGTGGCGCAGGTGTGATAATAGAAAGCGACCAGGGAACCCAAATCGAAGTTTCCCTCAAATTCGGGTTCCCTGCTTCAAACAACCAAGCCGAATATGAGGCACTACTAGCTGGTTTGAAGCTGGCTAAGGAGGTTGAAGCTTAAAAGCTTACCATCTTCAGCGACTCACAAGTAGTCCCCTGAAAAATAGCAGGGAGCTACCAAGCCAAGGATCCCACCATGAAAAAGTACTTGGACAAAATCAAGGAACAGCTCGGACAACTCGGGGAATATGAGGTTCGCCACATACCTCGGGAACAGAATGCACGAGCTGATGCACTTTCAAAACTAGCCAGCACCAAACTATGGGGGAATGGTGCACGAATTGTAAATCACACTTTTTACAACTCGTACCACTAACCAGCAAGTGCACTGGGTCGTCCAAGTAATACCTTACGTGAGTAAGGGTCGATCCCACGGAGATTGTTGGCTTGAAGCAATCTATGGTTACCTTGTAACTCTTAGTCAGGAAAACAATAAAATAATTCACTTATCAAATTTGATTGCAAGGAATAAAAGGGCATGAAACAAATACTTGTTACTCAATAATGGAGAATATGTTGGAGTTTTGGAGATGCTTTGTCTTCTTTATTTCAGTTTTTCTCTTGTACTCCTCTTCACACATGCAAGGCTCCTTCCATGGCAAGCTGTATGTAAGGTGTCACCGTTGTCAATGGCTACTTCCCGTCCTCTCAGTGAAAATGGTCCAAATGCTCTGTCACAGCACGGCTAATCATCTGTTGGTTCTCGATCATGTCGGAATAGAATCCTTTGATTCTTTTGCGTCTGTCACTACGCCCAACAATCATGAGTTTGAAGCTCGTCACAGCCATTCAATCCTTGAATCCTACTCGGAATACCACAGACAAGGGTTAGATTTTCCGGATTCTCATGAATGCCGCCATCAATTCTAGCTTATACCATGAAGATTCTGATTAAGAAATCTAAGAGATACTCATTCAATCTGATGTAGAACGGAGGTGGTTGTCAGGCACACGTTCATGGATTGAGGAAGGTGATGAGTGTCACGGATCATCACCTTCTTCATAGTGAAGCGCGAATGAACATCTTAGATAGGGACAAGCGTGTTTGAATGGAAAACAGAGATAATTGCGTTAATTCATCAAGACGCTGCAGAGCTCCTCACCCCCAACAATGGAGTTTAGAGACTCATGCCGTCAAAGAGTACAAAGTTTAGATCTAAAAATGTCATGAGGTACAAAATAAATCTCTAAAAGTCGTTTAAATACTAAACTAGTAACCTAGGTTTACAGAAAATGAGTAAACTAGGATAGATAGCGTAGAAATCCACTTCTGGGGCCCACTTAGTGTGTGCTGGGGCTGAGACTTAAGCTTCTCACGTGCCTGGGCTGTTTTGGGCGTTCAACACCAGGTTGTAACCTGTTTCTGGCGTTGAACTCCAACTTGTAACTTGTTTCTGGCACTGGACGCCAGACTGCAACATGGAACTGGCGTTGAATGCCAGTTTACGTCATCTATCCTTGAGCAAAGTATAGACTATTATATATTGCCGGAAAGCCCTGGATGTCTACTTTCCAACGCAATTGAGAACGCGCCATTTAGAGTTCTGTAGCTCCAGAAAATCTACTTTGAGTGCAGGGAGGTCAGAATCTAACAGCATCAGCAGTCCTTTTTCAGCCTGAATCAGATTTTTGCTCAGCTCCCTCAATTTCAGCCAGAAAATACCTGAAATCACAGAAAAGCACACAAACTCATATTAAAGTCCAGAAATGTGATTTTTAATTAAAAACTAATAAAAATATACTAAAACCCAACTAAATCATACTAAAAAATAAGTAAAAACAATGCCAAAAAGCGTATAAATTATCCGCTCATCACAACACCAAACTTAAATTGCTGCTTGTCCCCAAGCAACTAAAAACAAAGTAGGATAGAAAGAAGAGAATATACAATGAATTCCAAAAACATCTATGAAGATCAGTGTTAATTAGATGAGCGGGGCTATTAGCTTTTTGCTTCTGAACAGTTTTGGCATCTCACTTTATCATTTGAAGTTCAGAATGATTGGCATCTATAGGAACTCAGAATTTAGATAGTGTTATTGATTCTCCTAGTTCAGAATAATTAGGATTTTATTCCTTTAGGCCCTCCTATCCACTGATGCTCAAAGCCTTGGATCCTTTTTATTACCCATGCCTTTTGGTTTTAAGGGCTATTGGCTTTTTGCTCTTGCCTTTTGGTTTAAAGAGCTTTTGGCTTTTTCTGCTTGCTTTTTCTTTTTCTTGCTCTCTTTTTTTTTGTATTTTTTTTCTGCAAGCTTTATTCTTCACTGCTTTTTCTTGCTTCAAGAATTATTTTTATGATTTTTCAGATTATCAAATAACATTTCTCCTTTTTCATCATTCTTTCAAGAGCCAACAATTTTAACATTCATAAACAACAAATTCAGAAGACATATGCACTGTTCAAGCATTCATTAAGAAAACAAAAAGTATTGCCACCACATCAAAATAATTAAACTATTTTAAAATTCGAAATTCATGTACTTCTTTTTCTTTTTCAGAAAACAATTTTTATTTAAGAAAGGTGATGGATTCATAGGACATTCATATCTTTAAGACATAGACACTTAGGTACTAGTGATCATATAGTAAAGACACAAACATAATTAAACATGAAGCATAGTAAACGAAAAACAGGAAAATAAGAACAAGGAGATTAAGGAATGGGTTCACCTTAATAAGGGTGGCATCTTCTTCTTCTTGAAGAACCAATGGTGCTCTTGAGCTCTTCTATGTCTCTTTCTTGCCTTTGTTGCTCTTTCCTCATAGCTCTTTGATCTGCAGTCAATTGCTCTACCACTGAATTATGGAAAAACAAAAGCAATGCTTTTACCACACTAAACTTAGAAAGAAGTGGAGAAGATGGAGGAGATGGAAGTGTGTGAATGGGTGGGTTTGGGAGGGAAATAGTTTGAATTTGAATGGTGAGATAGGTGGGGATCCTGTGGGGTCCACAGATCCAGTGTGGTCAAGGATTTAGCATCCCTACTCCAATTAGGCAAACAAAATGCCCTTACTGTGCAATCCTGGCGTTTAACGCCAGACTGCTGCCTGTTTCTGGCGTTAAACGCCCAAATGTAGCCTGTTTCTGGCATTTAACGCCAGACTGATGCTTGTTTCTGGCATTAAACGCCAGCTCGGTGCTTGTTTCTGGCGTTAAACGCCAGACAGATGCTTGTTTCTGGCGTTTAAATGCCAGAATGATCTTCCTCCAGGGTGTGCTATTTTTCATGCTGTTTTTCATTCTGTTTTTGAATTTCTATTTGTTTTTGTGACTTCACATGATCATCAACCTAAAGAAAACATAAAATAGCCATGGAAAATAAATAGATATAATTAAATAACATTGGGTTGCCTCCCAACAAGCACTTCTTTAATGTCAATAGCTTGACAGTGAGCTCTCATGGAGCCTCACAGATAATCAGAGCAAGGTTGGGACCTCCCAACACTAAACTTAGAGTTTGAATGTGGTGGTTCAACACCAAACTTAGATTTTGGTTGTGGCCTCCCAACACCAAACTTAGAGTTTGACTGTGGGGGCTTTGGTTGACTCTGCATTGAGAGAAGCTTTTCATGCTTCCTCTCCATGGTTACAGAAGGAGAACCTTGTGTCTTATAGTTTGCAATGTCTGCAAACCACAGAGCTTCCTGAATAGCAAACAATTGCTGATCAGGAAAGGTTTCAGAGATCTCAGTAGGAGGGAGGGATGCTCCTGCTACTGGTTCTATCCGGGATAGGTGATCAGCTACTTGATTCTCTGTCCCTTTTTTGTCTCTTATTTCTATATCAAACTCTTGCAGAAGCAATACCCATCTTATGAGCCTGGGCTTTGAATCCTGCTTTGTGAGTAGATATTTAAGAGCAGCATGGTCAGTGTACACAATCACTTTTGATCCTACTAGGTAGGATCTAAGCTTGTCAATGGCATAAACCACTGCAAGTAATTCTTTTTCTGTGGTTGTGTAATTTTTCTGGGCATCATTTAAAACACTGCTAGCATAATAAATGACATGCAGAAGCTTGTTATGCCTCTGTCCCAATACTGCACCAATGGTATGGTCACTAGCATCACACATTAGTTCGAATGGTAATGTCCAGTCTGGTGCAGAAATAATTGGTGCTGTGACCAGCTTAGCTTCCAGAGTCTCAAATGCCTGCAGACACTTTGTGTCAAACACAAATGGCGTGTCAGCAGCTAGCAGATTGCTCAGAGGTTTTGCAATTTTTGAAAAATCCTTTATAAACCTCCTATAGAATCCTGCATGCCCCAGAAAGCTTCTGATTGCCTTAACATTGGCAGGTGGTGGTAATTTTTCAATTACTTCAACTTTAGCTTGATCTACCTCTATTCCCTTGTTTGAAATTTTATGCCCAAGGACAATCCCTTCAGTCACCATAAAGTGACATTTTTCCCAGTTTAAAACTAGGTTAGTCTCTTGGCATCTTTTCAGAACAAGTGCTAAATGGTTAAGGCAGGAGCTGAATGAGTCTCAAAATACTAAAAAGTCATCCATGAAGACTTCCAGAAACTTCTCTACCATATCAGAGAAGATAGAGAGCATGCACCTCTGAAAGGTTGCAGGTGCATTACACAGACCAAAAGGTATCCTTCTGTAGGCAAACACTCCAGAAGGGCATGTGAATGATGTTTTCTCTTGGTCCTGAGGATCTACTGCAATTTGGTTGTAACCTGAATAGCCATCCAAAAAGCAGTAATATTCATGACCTTCTAGTCTCTCTAGCATCTGGTCTATGAATGGTAAAGGAAAATGATCCTTCCTGGTGGCTGTATTGAGCCTTCTGTAGTCAATACACATATGCCACCCTATAACTGTTCTTGTAGGAACCAGTTCATTCTTTTCATTATGAACCACTGTCATTCCTCCCTTCTTAGGGACAATATGGACAGGGCTCACCCAGGGGCTATCAGAAATAGGATAGATAATCCCATCATCTAGTAACTTAGTGACCTCTTTCTGCACCACCTCATTCATGGTGGGATTTAGCCGCCTCTGTTGTTGAACCACTGGCTTAGCATCATCCTCCAATAGGATCTTGTGCATGCATCTGGCTGGGCTAATGCCCTTAAGATCAGTTATGGACCACCCAAGAGCTGTCTTGTGTGTCCTTAGCACCTGAATTAGTGCTTTCTCTTCCTGTAGCCCTAAAGCAGAGCTTATGATTACAGGAAAAGTGTCACCTTCTCCCAGAAATGCATATTTCAGGGATGGTGGTAGTGGTTTGAGCTCGGGTTTAGGAGGTTTCTCCTCTTCCTGAGGAGTTTTCAGAGGTTCTTTTATTTCCTCTGGTTCCTCCAGATCAGGCTGAACATCTTTAAAAATGTCCTCCAGCTCTGATTCGAGACTCTCAGTCATATAGACCTCTTCCACCAGGGAGTCAATAATATCAACGCCCAGGCAGTCGTCTGATGTGTCTGGATGTTGCATAGCTTTGACAACATTCAACTTAAACTCATCCTCATTGACTCTCAGGGTTATCTCCCCTTTTTGGACATTAATGAGGGTTCGTCCAGTTGCTAGGAATGGTCTTCCTAGAATGAGAGTTGCACTCTTGTGCTCCTCCATTTCCAGCACTACAAAGTCAGTAGGGAAGGCAAATGGCCCAACCTTGACAATCATGTCCTCAATTATGCCTGATGGGTATTTAATGGAGCCATCAGCAGGTTGAAGACAGATCCGGGTTGGCATAAGAGGGTATTTGCTCAAGTGAGGAGAACTCTTTCAGAATGACTGCACTGCATTCTTCAGTGAGGAGAACTCTTTCAGTTTCTCTCCATTCCTTCTTATGACTCAAGATATCTTTCATGAACTTGGCATAAGAGGGTATTTGCTCAAGTGCCTCTGCAAACGGAATCTTTATTTCAAGAGTCCTGAGATAGTCTGCAAAGCGGGCAAACTGCTTATCCTGCTCCTCTTTGCGGAGTTTTTGAGGATAAGGCATCTTCGCTTTGTATTCCTTAACCTTAGTTGCTGCAGGTTTATTTCCTACAGTGGTGGTTGATGAGAGGATACTTTATACACTTTTTGGGGTTAATTTCATATAGATTTTAGTATGTTTTAGTTGGTTTTTAGTTTATTTTCATTAGTTTCGAGGCAAAATCCACATTTCTGAACTTTACTATGAGTTTGTGTGTTTTTCTGTAATTTCAGGTATTTTCTGGCTGAAATTGAGGGAGCTGAGCAAAAATCTGATTCAGGCTGAATAAGGACTGCTGATGCTGTTGGATTCTGACTTCCCTGCACTCAAAATGATGTTTCTGGAGCTACAAAACTCCAAATGGAGTGCTTCCAATTGTGTTGGAAAGCCGACATCCAGGGCTTTCCAGCAATATATAATAGTCTATACTTTGCTCAAGGATAAACGACGTAAACTGGCGTTCAACGCCAGCTCTCTGCCCAATTCTGGCGTCCAGCGCCAGAAACAAGTTGTAAGTTGGAGTTCAACGCCAGAAAAGGATCCAAAGCTGGCGTTGAATGCCCAAAATAGCCCCAGGCACGTGAGAAGCTTTAGTCTCAGCCCCAGCACACACCAAGTGGGCCCCAGAAGTGGATTTCTGCACTATCTGTTATAGTTTACTCATTTTCTGTAAACCTAGGTTACTAGTTTAGTATTTAAACAACTTTTAGAGATTTATTTTGCATCTCATGACATTTTAGAACTGAACTTTGTAATCTTTGATGGCATGAGTCTCTAAACCCCATTGTTGGGGGTGAGGAGCTCTGCTGTGTCTCGATGAATTAATGCAACTATTTCTGTTTTCCATTCAAACATGCATGTTCCTATCTAAGATATCCAGTCGCGCCTAACTATGGAGAAGGTGAGGATCAGTGACACTCATCACCTTCCTCAATCCATGAACGTGTGTCTGACAATCACCTCCGTTCTACATCAGATTGAATGAATATCTCTTAGATTCCTTAATCAAAATCTCTATGGTATAAGCTAGATTGATGGCGGCATTCATGAGAATCCGGAAAGTCTAAACCTTGTCTGTGGTATTCCGAGTAGGATTCTGGGATTGGATGGCTGTGATGAACTTCAAACTCGCAAGTGCTGGGCGTAGTAACAGACGTAAAAGGATAGTAAATCCTATTCCGGTACGACTGAGAACCTGCAGATGATTAGCCGTGCGGTGACAGCTCACCTGGACCCTTTTCACTGGAAGGATGGATGGTAGCCATTGACAACGGTGATCCACCTACACACAGCTTGCCATAGGAGGACGTGCATGCGTGAATCAGAAGACAGAGGAAAGCAGAGATTCTGAAGACAAAGCATCTCCAAAACTCCAACATATTCTCTATTACTGCATAACAAGTAACCTTTAATCCATGCTCTCTTGTTTATTCGCAATTCAACTAATAAATATAATTGACTTCCTGACTAAGAGTTGCAAGATAACCATAGATTGCTTCAAACCAACAATCTCCGTGGGATTCGACCCTTACTCACGTAAGGTATTACTTGGACGACCCAGTGCACTTGTTGGTTAGTGGTACGAGTGTGAAAAGTGTGATTCACAATTCGTGCACCAAGTTTTTGGCGCCGTTGCCGGGGATTGTTCGTGTTTGAACAACTGACTGTTTATTTTGTTGCTTAGATTAGGAAAAATTTTCTTTTTGGTTTAGAGTCTCTTATTATTGTTTTTGGTTAAAATTTTAGAATCCTTATTTTCTCTTTCAAAAAAAAAAACAAATATACTTCTTCAAAACAAGTGTTAGATTTACTGCCCAATTGGCTAGAGCATTGGTCTAAGTCCGTGGCAGTTTGGTATACTCTTTTTAAAATCTTTTTCAAAAATAATAAGTTCTCTATTAAATTTTGTGCCAAACTTTAAGTTTGGTGTTTTCTTGTTGATTTCCCTTTGGTTTTCAAAAATTTTAGTTTGGTTTTCTAAAAATTTTAAGTTTGGTGTTCTTTCTTCATGTTCTTGTGTTCTTGTGAGTCTTCAAAGTGTTCTTGAGTTTTCCTTATGTCTTGATCTTAAAATTTTTAACTTTGGTGTTCCTTGGTGTTTTCCCTCCAAAATTTTCAAAAACAAGGAGCATTAGATCTAAAAATTTTAAATCTTGTGCTATCTTACTGATTTTTTTCTTGCCTCTTAAAATTCAAAAATATCTTTTCTCTCTTTTTTAAAAGCAAATTTTCGAAATCTATTTCTAAAATTCAGATTTTTATTTCAAAATTTAAAACTTGTTTCAAAAATCATCATATCCTTTTCAAAATGTCCTAACCACTTTCTCTCTCCTCATTTTTTCGAAAATCTTCACCCATTTTTATTTATTTTATTTTAATTTATTTTGTTTTCGAAATAAGTAAATTATTAAATAAATAAAAATATTTTTTCTATTTTACATCATCTTCCTTTCTCCATCATGGACCTAAGAGGAAATGAACAGTCCAGGAGGACTCTGGGGTCATATGCTAACCCCTCTACTACTTCATATGGGAGTAGTATCTGCATACCCTCCATTGGAGTCAGTAGCTTTGAGTTGAATCCTCAGCTCATTATCATGGTGCAGCAAAGTTGCCAGTATTCCGGTCTTCAACAGGAAGAACCTACAGTGTTTCAGGCACAATTTTTACAAATTGCTGACACAGTACATGATAAGGAAATAAATTAGGATGTCTACAGACTATTACTGTTTCCATTTGCTGTAAAAGATCAAGCTAAGAGGTGGTTAAATAACCAACCTAAGGCCAGCATAAGGACATGGAAACAGCTGACAGAAAAATTCCTGAATCAATACTTTCCCCCAAAACGGATGACACAGCTAAGGCTGGACATCCAAGGCTTTAAACAAGGAGATAATGAATCTCTTTATGATGCCTGGGAGAGATACAGAGAGATGCTACGAAAGTGCCCCTCTGAAATGTTTTCAGAGTGGGTTCAGTTAGACATCTTCTATTATGGGCTTGTAGAAGGAGCTCAGATGTCTCTAGATTACTCAGCTGGTGGATCTATCCACATGAGAAAGACAATTGAAGAGGCTCAAGAGCTCATTGATGCAGTTTCCAGGAATCAGCATCTGTACCTAAGCAGTGACCCTTCCATGAAAGAAGAGGTTAAAACAGTAACTGCTGAACTCAGCCCTGTAAAACAAGCTGCTGAATTCAATCAGCAATTGGACTTTCTAACAAAGCAGTTAGCCGAATTCAAGAATAAACTACAAGAGACAAGGATGGCTAATATAAATATGGAAGAACAATTGAAGCAAACAAAGCAGCAGCTGTCAAAACAAATAACAGAAGAATGCCAAGCAGTTCAATTAAGAAGTGGAAAAACATTAAATACCCCACCTCAAGGCAGCAAAGAGCTAAGAAATAAGCAAACCACCCAAAATTCACCTGAGGACAGTAAGAGCCCAGGGAAAAGTAATTCTGGCATTAAAACGCCAGCAATCTGGTGAAAGGCTGGCGCTGAACGCCCAAACCATGCCCAAGACTGGCGTTCAACGCCAGTAACAAGCAAGGACTGGCGTTCAACGCCAGAAACAAGCAAGGATCTGGCGTTGAACGCCCAAAATGGGCAAGATCTGGTGCTGAACGCCCAAAATGGGTACAGTTCTGGCGTTCAGACGCCAGGAACAGACAAGGAGTTGGCGTCTCACGTCACTCCAGCTTCTAACTCTGGCACTCAATTGCCAGTGAGGGATCAGACACACACAAGTACTGATGACAGCCCCTCTAAAAAGGCTTCTTCAACCACTTCTATAGGCAATAAACTTACAGCAACTAAGGTTGAGGAATATAAAGCCAAGGTACCTTATCCTCAAAAACTCCAGAAAGAGGAGCAGGATAAGCAATTTGCTCACTTTGCAGATTATCTCAGGACTCTTGAAATAAAGATTCCATTTGCAGAGGCACTTGAGCAAATACCTTCTTATGCCAAGTTCATGAAAGAGATCTTGAGTCATAAAAAGGATTGGAGAGAAACAGAAAGAGTTCTCCTCACTAAAGAAATGGGTGCAGTCATCCGAAAAAGCATTCCTGAAAAGCTTAAAGACCCTGGGAATTTTCTGATACCATGCATATTAGAAGGTAATTGCACCAAGACAGCTTTGTGCGATCTTGGGGCAAGCATCAACCTAATACCTGCATCCACTATCAGAAAGCTTGGCTTAACTGAAGAAGTTAAACCAACCCGGATATGTCTCCAACTTGCTGATGGCTCCATTAAATACCCATCAGGCGTGATTGAAGACATGATTGTCAGAGTTGGGCCATTCGCCTTTCCCACTGACTTTGTAGTGCTGGAAATGGAGGAGCACAAGAGTGCTACTCTCATTCTAGGAAGACCCTTCCTAGCAACTGGACGAACCCTCATTGATGTCCAACAAGGGGAAATAACCCTGAGAGTCAATGATGATGAGTTTAAGTTGAATGCTGTCAAAGCCATGCAGCATCCAGACACATCAAAAGACTGCATGAAAGTGGATCTTATTGACTCTTTGGTAGAAGAGATCAACATGGCTGAGAGTCTCAAATCAGAGTTGGAAGACATCTTTAAATGTTCAGCCTGATTTGGAGGATTCAGAGGAGATAAAAGAGCCTCTGAAATTTCCTCTAGAAGAGGAAAAACCTCCTAAACCCGAGCTCAAACCATTACCACCATCTCTGAAATATATATTTCTGGGAGAAGGTGACACTTTTCCAGTGATCATAAGCTCTGCTTTAAATCCACAGGAAGAGGAAGCACTTATTCAAGTGCTAAGGACACACAAGATAGCTCTTGGGTGGTCCATAGGTGACCTTAAGGGCATAAGCCCAGCTAGATGCATGCACAAAATCTTATTGGAAGATAATGCTAAACCAGTGGTTCAACCACAGAGGTGGCTAAATCCAGCCATGAAAGAAGTGGTGCAGAAAGAGGTCACCAAATTACTAGAGGCTGGGATTATTTATCCTATTTCTGATAGCCCCTGGGTGAGCCCTGTCCAAGTCGTCCCAAAAAAGGGAGGCATGACAGTGATTCATAATGAAAAAAATGAACTGGTTCCTACAAGAACAGTTACAGGGTGGCACATGTGTATTGACTACAGAAGGCTCAATACAACCACCAGAAAGGATCATTTTCCTTTACCATTCATAGACCAGATGCTAGAAAGACTGGCAGGTCATGATTATTACTGCTTTTTGGATGGCTACTCAGGCTGTAACCAGATTGTAGTAGATCCCCAGGATCAAGAGAAAACAGCATTCACATGTCCATCTAGAGT
Organism: Arachis ipaensis; assembly: GCF_000816755.2. Classification (NCBI taxonomy): domain Eukaryota; kingdom Viridiplantae; phylum Streptophyta; class Magnoliopsida; order Fabales; family Fabaceae; genus Arachis; species Arachis ipaensis. The sequence continues at coordinate 63,290,338 of NC_029792.2, read as the reverse complement.
GTTTGCTTATAGAAGGATGCCATTTGGGCTGTGTAATGTGCCTGCAACCTTCCAGAGATGCATGCTCTCTATTTTCTCTGATATGCTGAAAAAATTTCTGGAAGTCTTCATGGATGACTTCTCAGTATATGGAGACTCATTCAGCTCCTGTCTCGATCACTTGAAACTTGTCCTGAAGAGATGCCAAGAGACCAACCTAGTCTTAAACTGGGAAAAATGTCACTTCATGGTGACTGAAGTGATTGTCCTTGGGCATAAAATCTCAAACAAGGGAATAGAGGTGGATCAAGCAAAAATAGAGGTAATTGAAAAATTACCACCACCTGCCAATATTAAGGCAATCAGAAGCTTTCTGGGGCATGCAGGATTCTATAGGAGGTTTATAAAGGATTTTTCAAAAATCGTAAAACTTCTAAGCAATCTGCTAGTTCCTGACACGCCATTTGTGTTTGACACAGAGTGTCTGTAGGCGTTTGAAACACTGAAAGCTAAGCTGGTCACAGCACCAGTTATTTCTGCACCAGACTGGACATTACCATTTGAGCTAATGTGTGATGCCAGTGATCACGCCATTGGTGCAGTATTGGGACAGAGGTATGACAAGCTTTCTGCATGTCATTTATTATGCTAGTCGCGTTTTAAATGATGCCCAGAAAAATTACACAACCACAGAAAAAGAATTACTTGCAGTGGTTTATGCCATTGACAAGTTCAGATCATACTTAGTAGGATCAAAAGTGATTGTGTATACTGACCATGCTGCTCTTAAATATCTACTCACAAAGCAGGATTCAAAACCCAGGCTCATCAGATGGGTGTTGCTTCTACAAGAGTTTGATATAGAAATAAGAGACAGAAAAGGGACAGAGAACCAAGTGGCTGATCATCTGTCCCGGATAGAACCAGTAGAAGGGACGTCCCTCCCTTCTCTTGAGATCTCTGAGACTTTTCCGGATGAGCATTTATTTGCCATTCAAGAAACACCATGGTTTGCCGATATTACAAACTATAAAGCTGCAAGGTTCATACCCAAAGAGTACAACAGGCAACAAAAGAAAAAATTAATCACTGATGCAAAGTACTACTTGTGGAAGAGATATGCAGACGGAATAATCCGTAGGTGTGTGCCTAGAGAAGAAGTGCAGAGGATCCTAAGGCATTGCCATGGATCTCAATATGGAGGCCATTTAGGGGGTGAGCGAACAGCCACCAAGGTCCTCCAATGTGGCTTCTATTGGCCCACACTCTATAGAGATTCCCGAGAGTTTGTACGTAACTGTGACAGTTGCCAAAGAGCTGGTAATCTGCCTCATGGTTACGCCATGCCTCAACAAGGAATCTGGGAACATAAAGCCTATTGGGCAACCAGATTCTTAAACTTTGATGCTAATTAGCAGGAGAAAAAAGATTGCTCCAGCTAAATGAGCTAGAGGAATTCAGATTCACTGCTTTCGAAAATGCCAAGCTTTATAAAGAGAAATAAAAAAAGTGGCATGATAGAAAGCTGTCATCTAGAATCTTTGAACCAGGACAGAAGGTTCTGCTGTTTAACTCTAGACTCAGGCTATTCCCCGGGAAACTGAAATCCCGGTGGAGGGGACCATATGTGATTACAAGTGTATCACCATATGGTTATGTGGAGCTTCAAGATATTGATTCTGATAAGAAGTTCATTGTCAATGGACAGAGAATCAAGCACTATCTTGAAGGCAACGCTGAGCAAGAATGCTCAAGGCTGAAGCTAGATTAAAAGCTCAGCAAGGTCCAGCTAAAGACAATAAAGAAGCGCTTGCTGGGAGGCAACCCAGCCATGGGGCATCAATCCTCTAAGAATTTTGCCCTATTTTTATTTTTATTTGTTTATATAAAGTTCATTAATAACAAGGTAAAGAATCAATTGCATAAGTTCACAGGGTTACAGAAGGAATCTGCACACAAAACAGAGAAAAAGAGCTCACTGGCAAGAAAATGCCAGTAAGAGCCTGTTTTGGGTGTTTAGCGCCCAAAAGAGGCATCCAGTGGGCGCTGAACGCCAGTAAGGACAGCTATCTGGCGTTCAACGCCATAAAAGGGCAATAACTGGGCGTTGAACGCCCAGGAGAGCAGCATTTGGGTGTTGAATGCCCAAAACAGGCAGCGTTTGGGCGTTCAAACGCCAGGATGATGGGGAGTAGGTAAATTCGTTTCTTCTTCATATTTTTCATTCTAATTTTAATTTCCATGTTTCAAATTATGATTTCTTGCATACACATGTTAAGAACCCTGATTTCTAAAATCCTTAATTTCTAAAAATCCTACTTTAAAAATATCAAATGTATCTTAATCCATAAGCACAAACCCTCTTTTTCAATCCAATTCAACTCTTTTCTAAAAATCTTTTCAACTCATCAATATCTTTTTCAAATCTCCACATTATCTTTTTCAAAATCTAGATTTATCTTTTTCAAAAATTTTTTCATATCTTTTCAATTTTAAACTATATCCTCTCTTATCATATCTTCTATGTTATCTTTTCCAAATCAATCTTTTTTATCATATCTTTTCTAAATTTTCGAACCCACCCCCCTCCCTTTAAATATGGGTTCGGCCTCCCCCCCTCCATCAACAATTGCACCTAGCTCTCCTTCTATCCCTCTCCTTTCTTTTCTTTTGCTTGAGGACAAGCAAACCTCTAAGTTTGGTGTGTTTATCCGTGATCACTAAGATCATGGCTCCTAAGGGAAAACAACCCACTTTAAGAGGCAAGAAAGAGAGCGTTCCAAAACCACTTTGGAATCAAGGGAAGTTCTTATCTAAAGAACATTCAGACCATTATTACAAAATAATGGGTCTAAGATCAGTGATCCCGGAAGTTAGATTCGATCTGAAAGAAGACGAATATCCGGAGATCCAGGAGTAAATTTGAATCAGGAACTGGGAGGTCCTAGCTAATCCTGAGACGAAAGTGGGAAGGAATATGGTCCAGGAGTTCTATGCTAATATGTGGCAGACAGACAAGCAAAAACTATCTGGAACTGCTTTCTATGAATATCGGACCGTGGTCAGAGGAAAGATTGTTCATACCAACCCTGACAAGATCAGGGAGATCTTAAAGCTACCTCAGCTGAAAGATGATCCAGACTCTTTCAACAGGAGAATGATGAGAACAGACAAGGGCTTGGATAAGATTCTAGAGGATATATGTATTCCTAGAGCCAGGTGGACCACCAGCACGAAGGGTGTCCCAAATCAACTCAAAAGAGAAGATCTCAAACCAGTCGCCAGAGGATGGCTGGACTTCATTGGGCATTCTCTGCTGCCCACTAGCAACCGTTCTGAAGTCACTGTTAAAAGAGCAGTGATGATCCATTGCATCATGATGGGAAAAGAAGTGGAAGTTCATCAACTGATTTCAACTGAATTCTACAAAATTGCTAACAAAAATTCTAAAGAGGCCAGGTTGGCTTATTTAAGCTTGATTTCTCTGCTCTGCAAAGACGCTGGAGTAAGGATGGGAATAACTGAGTATATCTCAGTTGAGAAACCAATCACCAAAGCATCAATGGAAAAACAACAAGCACATGATGATCTCATCAAGAAGAAAACACAGGAATTTCTTCCAGAAATCCCTCAATCTGAATATTGGGAGTATCTTGAAACATCAGTTACCAAGATGCAAGAAGCTATGGAACAAATAATAAAGGAACAGAAGGAACAAAATCAAATTCTCTGCTATTTGATTAAAGAACAAGAGGAGCAAGGGTGTGACTTGAGGGAATTGAAGCACCAGAAGTTATCTCTTGAAGGACCAAGCACCCCACAGATCCGAGGAACATCCACTTCCCAGAACAAAGGTTGTAAAATTCCAATTTCTGCTTTAACTCTGTGATAGTTGTCGTTATAGGAGTTTACCTTAGGAGTCATATAGTAGTAATTAGTGTCTATTTTGATTTTACCTCCAATTAAGTTATAGTCTATTTTTCTCATCATCAGTCTAAGCGGTTAAACCAAGCTGTCCCTAGCCATGTGCTTGTGGCGTGAAGGTGTCAAGTGAAAACTTGAGACTGAGCGGTTAAAGTCAAGGTCCAAAGCAAAAAGAAGAGTGTGCTTAAGAACCCTGGACACCTCTAATTGGGGACTTTAGCAAAGCTGAGTCACAATCTGAAAAGGTTCACCCAATTATGTGTCTGTGGCATTCATGTATCCGGTGGTAATACTGGAAAACAAAGTGCTTAGGGCCACAGCCAAGACTCATAAAGTAGCTGTGTTCAAGAACATCATACTGAAATAGGAGAATCAATAACACTATCTGAATTCTAAGTTCCTATAGATGCCAATCACTTTGAGCTTCAATGGATAAAGTGAGATGCCAAAACTGTTCGGAAGCAAAAGGCTACTAGTCCCGCTCATCTAATTAGAATCTGACCTTCACTCAAAAACTCTGAGATATTATTGCTTCTTGACATATTAGTCTTCTATTTTATTTGTCTAGTTGCTTGAGGATAAGCAACAGTTCAAGTTTGGTGTTGTGATGAGCGGATATTTTATACGCTTTTTGGGGTTAATTTCATATAGATTTTAGTATGTTTTAGTTGGTTTTTAGTTTATTTTCATTAGTTTCTAGGCAAAATCCACATTTCTGGACTTTACTAAGAGTTTGTGTGTTTTTCTGTAATTTCAGGTATTTTCTGGCTGAAATTGAGGGAGCTGAGCAAAAATCTGATTCAGGCTGAATAAGGACTGCTGATGCTGTTGGATTCTGACCTCCCTGGACTCAAAATGGATTTTCTAGAGCTACATGACTCCAAATGGCGTGCTTCCAATTGTGTTGGAAAGTAGACATCCAGGGCTTTCCAGAAATATATAATAGTCCATTCTTTGCTCAAGGATAAATGACGTAAACTGGCGTTCAACGCCAGCTTTCTGCCCAATTCTGGCGTCCAGCGCCAGAAACAAGTTGCAAGTTGGAGTTCAATGCCAGAAAAGGATCCAAAGCTGGCGTTGAACGCCCAAAACAGCCCCAGATTCTACATCATATTGAATGAATATCTCTTAGATTCCTTAATCAAAATCTCCGTGGTATAAGCTAGATTGATGGCGGCATTCATGAGAATCCAGAAAGTCTAAACCTTGTCTGTGGTATTCCGAGTAGGATTCTGGGATTGGATGGCTGTGACGAACTTCAAACTCGCGAGTGCTGGGCGTAGTGACAGAGGAAAGCAGAGATTCTGAAGACAAAGCATCTCCAAAACTCCAACATATTCTCCATTACTGCATAACAAGTAACCTTTAATGCATGCTCTCTTGTTTATTCGCAATTCAACTGATAAATATAATTGACTTCCTGACTAAGAATTGCAAGATAACCATAGATTGCTTCAAACCAATAATCTCCGTGGGATTCGACCCTTACTCACGTAAGGTATTACTTGGACGACCCAGTGCACTTGCTGGTTAGTGGTACGAGTGTGAAAAGTGTGATTCACAATTCGTGCACCAGTGGTTAAAGAAACCTTTTTAGAGGGGTTGTCATCAGCACTTGTGTGTGTCTGATCCCTCACTGGCAATTGAGTGCCAGAGTTAGAAGCTGGAGTGACGTTAGACGCCAATTCCTCCTCTGTTCCTAGCATCTGAATGCCAGAACTGTGCTTCTTTTGGGCGTTCAACGCCAGTTCCTTGCTTGTTTCTGGCGTTGAACGCCAGTCCTGAGCATGGTCTGGGCGTTCAGCGCCAGCCTTCCACCCAATTTCTAGCGTTTTAATGCCAGAATTATTTTTTCCTGGGCTCTTACTGTCCTCAGATGGATTTTGGGTAGTTTGCTCATTTCTTGGCTTCCTGCTGCCTTGAGGTGGGATATTTAATGTTTTCCCACTTCTTAATTGAACTGGTTGGCATTCTTCTGTTATTTGTTTTGATAGCTGCTGCTTTGTTTGCTTCAATTGTTCTTCCATATTTATATTAGCCATCCTTGTCTCTTGTAGTCTATTTTTGAATTCGGCTAACTGCTATGTTAGAAAATCCAATTGCTGATTGAATTCAGCAGCTTGTTCTACAGAACTGAATTCAGCAGTTACTGTTTTGGCCTCTTCTTTCATGGAAGGGTCACTGCTTAGGTACAGATGCTGATTTCTGGCAACTGTATCAATGAGCTCTTGAGCTTCTTCAATTGTCTTTCTCATGTGGATAGATCCACCAGCTGAGTAATCTAGAGACATCTGAGCTCTTTCTGCAAGCCCATAATAGAAGATGTCTAACTGAACCCACTCTGAAAACATCTCAGAGGGGCATCTTCGTAGCATCTCTCTGTATCTCTCCCAGGCATCATAAAGAGATTCATTATCTCCTTGTTTAAAGGCTTGGATGACCAGCCTTAGCTGTGTCATCCTTTTTGGAGAAAAGTATTGATTCAGGAATTTTTCTGTCAGCTGTTTCCATGTCCTTATGCTAGCCTTAGGTTGGTTATTTAACCACCTCTTGGCTTGGTCTTTTACAGCAAATGGAAATAGTAATAATCTGTAAACATCCTGATCTACTTCCTTATCATGTACTGTGTCAGCAATTTGTAAAAACTGTGCCAGAAACTCTGTAGGTTCTTCATGTGGAAGACCGGAATAATGGCAGCTTTGCTGCACCATGATAATGAGCTGAGGATTCAACTCAAAATTACTGACTCCAATGGAGGGTATGTAGATACTACTCCCATATGAAGTAGTAGAGGGGTTAGCATATGACCCCAGAGTCCTTCTGGACTGTTCATTTCCACTTAGATCCATGATGGAGAAAGGGAGATGATGTAAAATAAAATAAAAAAAATTATTTTTATTTATTTCTAAAATAAAATAAATTAAAATAAGATAAATAAAAATGGGTGAAGATTTTCGAAAAAATGAGGAGAGAGAAAGTGGTTAGGAAGTTTTGAAAAAGATATGATTTTTTTTTTGAAAAGGGTTTTAAATTTTGAAATAAAAAATCTGAATTTTAAAATTGATTTTCGAAAAATTGCTTTAAAATAGAGGGAAAAGATATTTTTGAATTTAATGAGGAAAGAGAAAAACAATAAAATAACACAAGATCTAAAATTTTTAGATCTAATGCTCCTTGTTTTCGAAAATTTTGAAGGGAAAATACCAAGGAACACCAAACATAAATATTTTAAGATCAAGACACAAGGAAAACTCAAGAACGCCTTGAAGACTCACAAGAACAACAAGAACATGAAGAAGGAACACCAAACTTAAAATTTTTAGAAAACCAAGCTAAAATTTTTGAAAAATAAAGAAAAATCAACAAGAAAACACCAAACTTAAAGTTTGGTACAAGATTTAATAGAAAAAATTATTTTTTGAAAAAGAAGATTTTGAAAAGAAAATACCCAATTACCAAGAACATAGACCAACGCTCTAGCCAACTGAGTTATGGATATAACAATTGTTTTGAAGGAGTAAATTTTTTTTTTATAACTAAGAACAAAATTTTTTTGAAAATTAATGTTTTGAAAAGGCACAAGAAAAACAAGAAAAGAAACAGAACAAGAAAAATTAAAGATCAAACAAGAAAAATAATATTTTTTTGAAAAATTTTTGAAAAGAAAATAAAAGACTATGACCCAAAAGACAAAAATTTCCTAATCTAAGCAACAAGATTCACCGTCAGTTGTTCAAACTCAAACAATCCCCAGCAACGGCGCCAAAAACTTGGTGCTCGAATTGTAAATCACACTTTTTACAACTCGTACCACTAACCAGCAAGTGCACTGGGTTGTCCAAGTAATACCTTACGTGAGTAAGGGTCGATCCCACAGAGATTGTTGGCTTGAAGCAATATATGGTTACCTTGTAACTCTTAGTTAGGAAAACAATAAAACAATTCACTTATCAAATTTGATTGCAAGGAATAAAAGGGCATGAAACAAATACTTGTTACTCAATAATGGAGAATATGTTGGGGTTTTGGAGATGCTTTGTCTTCTTTATTTCAGTTTTTCTCTTGTACTCCTCTTCACACACGTAAGGCTCCTTCCATGGCAAGCTGTATGTAAGGTGTCACCATTGTCAATGGCTACTTCCCGTCTTCTCAGTGAAAATGGTCCAAATGCTCTGTCACAGCAAGGCTAATCATCTGTTGGTTCTCAATAATATCGGAATAGAATCCCTTGATTCTTTTGCGTCTGTCACTACGCCCAACAATCGCGAGTTTGAAGCTCGTCACAGCCATTCAATCCTTGAATCCTACTCGGAATACCACAGACAAGGGTTAGACTTTCCGGATTCTCATGAATGCCGCCATCAATTCTAGCTTATACCACGAAGATTCTGATTAAGAAATCTAAGAGATACTCATTCAATCTGATATAGAACGGAGGTGGTTGTCAGGCACACGTTCATGGATTGAGGAAGGTAATGAGTGTCACGGATCATCACCTTCTTCATAGTGAAGCACGAATGAATATCTTAGATAGGGACAAGCGTGTTTGAATGGAAAACAGAGATAATTGCATTAATTCATCAAGACGCTGCAGAGCTCCTCACCCCCAACAATAGAGTTTAGAGACTCATGCCATCAAAGAGTAAAAAGTTTAGATCTGAAAATGTCATGAGGTAAAAAATAAATCTCTAAAAGTCGTTTAAATACTAAACTAGTAACTTAGGTTTACAGAAAATGAGTAAACTAGGATAGATAGCGCAGAAATCCACTTCTGGGACCCACTTGGTGTGTGCTGGGGCTGAGACATAAGCTTCTCACGTGCCTGGGCTGTTTTGGGCGTTCAACGCCAGGTTGTAACCTGTTTCTGGCGTTGAACTCCAACTTGTAACTTGTTTCTGGCGCTGGACGCCAGACTACAACATAGAGCTGGCGTTGAACGCCAGTTTACGTCGTTTATCCTTGAGCAAAGTATGGACTATTATATATTGCTGGAAAGCCCTGGATGTCTACTTTCCAACGCAATTGTGAGCGCGCCATTTAGAGTTCTGTAGCTCCAGAAAATCCACTTTGAGTGCATGGAGGTCAGAATCCAACAGCATCAGCAGTCCTTTTTCAGCCTGAATCAGATTTTTGCTTAGCTCCCTCAATTTCAGCCAGAAAATACCTGAAATACAGAAAAACACACAAACTCATAGTAAAGTCCAGAAATGTGATTTTTAATTAAAAACTAATAAAAATATACAAAAAACCAACTAAATCATACTAAAAACTAAGTAATAACAATGCCAAAAAGCGTATAAATTATCCGCTCATCAGGGAACAATAGAAGCCTCATCCAGGAAATGCTGCAGAACCCGTCAATCTCGGAAGAAGAAAAGATCCTGGCCATAACAAGTCTGGATCAAAGATGGATGACTCCTATAATTAACTACCTCAAAACAGAAACACTCCCTACAGATAAGAAGGAGGCAAAGATGTTATAACGGGAGGCACAACACTACACCATCATAAACAATACTCTATACAAGAGAGGGATTTCAACACCACTATTAAAATGTGTGCCGACTTCCAACACAAAGGAAGTTTTAAAAGAATTACACAGTGGCATCTATGGCAATCATCTCGGAGCACAGGTTCTTACCAAAAAAGTACTACGGGCCAGATTCTATTGGCCGACTCTACAGAACGAAGCAACAGAATTTGTAAAGACATGTCCACCATGTCAGAAACATGCCAACTTTCACATCGCCCCACCAGAGGAACTCATCAGCGTAACCTCACCCTGGCCATTCGCAAAATGGGGACTCGATCTTCTCGGTCCCTTCCCTCAAGGATCGGGACAAGTCAAATTCCTCATAGTGGGGGTAGACTATTTCATAAAATGGATTGAGGCGGAACCCCTAGCTAACGCCACTGCTCAAAGAAGTCGAAAATTCTTATATAGAAACATTGTCACAAGGTTTGGGGTTCCATACTCCATCACCACAGACAATGGCACTAAATTTACAGATGCAGGCTTCAGAAAATTGGTGGCTGATCTGAACATAAAATACCAATTCACATCCGTAGAACACCCCCAGGCCAACGGACAAGCAAAAGATGCTAACAAAGTCATATTAGCCGGGTTAAAACGGAGATTACAGGATGCAAAGGGAGCCTGGGCTGAAGAGCTCCCATAAGTCCTGTAGGCATATCGGACAACTCCACACTCCACCACAAAGGAATCACCTTTCTGATTAGCTTATGGAATGGAGGCAATGATTCCAGTGGAGGTCGAAGAAGGATTGCCTAGAGTGATCCACTACAGTGAAGAGGCCAACTCCCAACATCAAAGGGAAGAACTCGACCTACTTCCAGAAATCCGAGAAAGAGCTCGGATCAGGGAAGAGGCATTAAAACGTTGAATGGCTTCAAGATACAATCAAAAGGTAGTGCCACGAAGATTTGCCCAGAACGACCTCATCCTAATCCGAAATGACATTGGAACAACTCGACCGGGAGAAGAAAAGCTGGCAGCAAACTGGAAAGGACCCTACCGAGTCATAAAAGTACTTGGAAAGGGCTACTACAGGCTGTCCGAACTCGAAGGACGAGAGCTGCCAAGTTCATGGCACACCTGCAACCTGAAAAGGTATTATAGTTAAAGGTAATAAAGATCTTAGGACAAGGTGCACTCTTTTTCTGAAAAGGTTTTTTAATGAGGCACCAAGCCAAGATCTACAAATTCCCGACTTAGAAGGAAAAAACACCCACATGTATATATTTGCATATTTTCTATCTTGAATATAGTTTTTTTAGATTTTCTACAAATCCTTTATCAAGACGCATTAATCTGAAACGCAAAAATTCATCACCCGATTATAATGCTACAGATCGGCAAAAGTGAAAACCAAATTCACTGCCCGACCACGATAAAGACCAACAAAGATGAAAACTGAATTCATCAAAGGTCGACCAAGCAAGGACCAAACCCAATTTCTACAAAATCGGCAAAGATGAAAAGTGACAAAAACAGATTAAATGCAAGAAGTTATCGAAAGTGACCCATAGGAAAGGACCTGACGAGGTCTTAATAAAAATGGGTTGCTAAAAAATAACTTAAAAGACGGACCGACATGAAGAAGTCAGACCAGTCGACCACAACAACAAAGTTATAAAAAATTAAATCCTTAGAAAGAGACCTGGCCAGCCCTAAAAAAGAGGATTACTAGAAATAACTTAGAAGGGACCGACATGATGAAGTCGGCCTCCCACAAGACAAAGTTATAAAAGTAATCCATAAAAGAGATCTGACAAAAGATCCAAAATGGATTACTAGAAATAACTTAGAAGGGACCAACATGATGAAGTCGGCCTCCCACAAGACAAAGTTATAAAAGTAATCCATAAAAGAGATATAACAAAAGATCGAAAATAGATTACTAGAAATAACTTAGAAGGGACTGACATGATGAAGTCGGCCCCCAACAAAACTACAAAAAGTTATAAAAGGTAATCCATAAGAGAGATCCGACGAAGATCCAAACAAAATGGATTACTAAAATAACTTAAGAAGGGGGCAGACTGAAACGAAGAAGTCAGCCAACAGAAGGTATGCGCTATAAGGGACTTCAAGTCGGACCCAGAAAGCCATGACCCCAAAAGAATCAAGCTACAAGTATGAAGTATAAAGGAAATCAAAACAGTATTTCAATGCCTTGAAGAGGCCTAATACTAAGCAAGCAATCAATAGGCAGGAACCAAATTGCTATAATAAACAAAGACTCAAGAGGCCACCTGAGGTCAACCCCAAGATCTTGAGAAACTACTTTGTTTTTTCCAAAATAAAGTTGCTAATAGAAAAGCAACTAAAGTATCCAGAAGCCAAGACTACAAATTACAAAAAAAGAGTTCAAAGCCCACAGGTCGGGCTATACACAAATAATCATAGAGAATCCAAAGACTTTCCAGTAGCTACATCCCGGGGTGAAGGTGGACGAGTCTGAAGGGGTACAGCATCTACCATCCCATCATCCCAGTTCAAGATCTGGATGTCAGGAACAGACTCAGGCTGACCAACTTCAGCCGTCGGAGTTGAGGAAGCAGGGGCAATAGAGACTTTGGCAGCAGGCATAGGAGGAGGCTCGACATCATCATCATCATCAGGGTCATTAGGGACAATTTTACCATCTTTTATAATGTTGTCCAAGCTGAAGAGAGTAAGGTCAAGCTCGGGCGCAAGAACTCGAACCTGCTCCTTCAAATTCTCATAAGCAGCATTGACACTGCCTACAAGATGACCTTGAAGTTCGGCATAATCATCTCGAACAGACTCCAAACTCTCTCTGAGACCCATCATCTCCCTATAAGTGGTGACATAGCTCTCCTTATGCTTCAACGCCGTATCCTCAGCCAACTTTGCAGAGGCCGCCAAAGCAATAGCTCTAGTCTTTTCATCCTCTAACTCTTTCTCCAGCTTGGTTACTTTCACCTCGAGCTCCTCCTTCAAACCCTTGATCCGGTCAAACTCCGACTTGGCCTCCTCTACAAAAGCCTTTGTTGCATGGATAGGAAGATCTTGGGCAGTCCGATATAAAGTTGCTCCCATATGAGCCATCTTGATACTGCTCCGAGAAATAAAATCCAAATGACAAAGAAGAGAGACATCATCAGTAGGAATAACACCATAAGGAGCAATCTACTGGTTGACAAACCCAATAGCATCAAAATTAGGAGCATCTAGATTGAAGGGCTCAACAGTCCGAGGTCTTTTTGAAGGAGGAACGGTTGTAGGAAAAGAGATAGTAGCAGAAGCATGGGGAGGATCGAGCACATGAACCCGAGGGATAGGAATCATCCTCCTCGGTCCAGGAGAGCTCGGTACAGGCTGTTTGTGAGGAACATGAAATGACCCTTCCCTAGCCACTTTGGTTGAGATGTTTTGGGCCGCGGTAGCCTTCCTCGCCTTTTTAAAGACCTTCATGGAGTCATTATACTTGGCCATCTCTGAAAAATAAAATCAACCATAGAAGCAGGTTACAAACTGGAAAGAGAAGGAAGCAAAGTAAAAATAGAACAAAATAAGTCGGCCAATACCCAACACAGTTCGGACTAGGGAGGGGTCCCCCAAAAACCTCTTGGTGTCAAGATGGGGAGGTTCCCCCCAAATATCTTCTAAAATATTTACAAAAGCCTGCTCGACCTTGTCAACCATCTCCCACGTGTATCGAGACACCACAACATTCTTTTGCCAACACAAGGGGGAGGCAAGTTCATTATTCGCTTCTAAGAAAAACGGTCGAGCTCCCTCAATAGCTCGGACCTTAAAAAAGTAATTCTTAAAGTCCCTAAAGAACTCGTCATACATAGCAAACACTTTGTGTCCCTGGGCAGATCGAAAGGAAATCCAAGAGGCTTTTTTTTCGAGGAAATCCAGGGCTTAGTCAAAACAAAAAGATAAAGAAAGAGAGTCTAAGAAGGGGTGACGTCCAGCTCTTGGCAAAGCAACTAAAAAATCTTGATAAAACCCTAGGAGTTCGGATGGAGTTGGGATGGAGCTACGTTACACGACCACAACAAGTCGGTCTCAAAGGAAGTGAAGGGAAAAGTAATATTCAACTGGCTGAAAAAATAGTCATAAGCATAAAAGAAGGGACGTTCCCCCCAGGTCAGAGCAGGAAAGCAAACCCTCTCATCAGAATCAGGCGCTACCAATTCATAGTTCTTTTCCTGATCTCTATTCTTACAGAGTCGGTGATGTTTTCTAAGCTCTGTACAAAACTCAACATTTACCACGGAAACACACATCAACATAAGGGAGTCCAACCAGTCAGACATCCCCTCAGGAACCTTAGAAGACGTCTCAACAATATTTTTACGAGAAGCCATGGCCAACTAGTCCTACAACAAGAAAAAGAGAATGGATTACTAACCAAAGCAACTCGGGCGAAATTAAAATATCTCAGACAAACATGACTCAGAGCAATACAAAATAGCAAAAGGAAGACCCCAAGACACACACCAAGGTCCAGGGGCATCCTTTGGAGGCAGAGATAAAGTAAGGACTCAGGAAAAGTCTACAAGGCTACACCCCAACAAAACTCTCAGCAAAGAAAAACAATCCTCCTCCAAACATGTAACGATACGAGAAGAAAATCAAAATAAGCCACCAGAAAATCGTTATCTTCTACAAAGCTTATCATCCAAAGAAAAACTACCAACATGGCGAGAGTCATCAAAAGGAGCAATCTTTCATAAAAGCAAAAGATTCAATAACAACATGCAGTTCATATCAAAGAACACAAACCAGAAAGCAATAACGGCACGCAGAAACCCTAAAAATGCAGAAGGACCATTTCAAATATTAAGATGCACCACCATATAAAAAGGTTCAAACTTTCCAAGCAAGATCAAAACTTTACCAAGAATGGAACAATATAAGCACGAAGGAAGAACGACGAAAAGAAGTAAAAGAGAGAAGAACCAACCTGAAACAGGAGGAAGCGCCGAAAAAGTTGAAAGCGAAGAGACGAAAATCCGAAATGCCTTTTGAGCAAAGGAAGCTCCAGCAATCACCAATGACGCCACGAAAGAAAAGCGTGAAGAAGGTTCAGGCAAGGACAGAAAGAACGAAAGAGAAAAGGGGAAGTTACAGCAAGCAAAGAGAAACAGAAAGGAGAAAGCTTTGGGTGTAATTCAAAATGAAATGAAGAAAGGGGAAAAAATAGCAAAGGGAAGAATTAATGGGTTATTAAACCGTCGCATGTTCCCAAGGCAGAGAGACGCGTGTTTCAAAAGAACAAAGGAATGCTTGTTTTAAAAAATTAAAAGAAAGAAAACGTTCCGCATTCAAAGGGAAACTCTACAAAAGAAGAAGTCGACAAATGCTCGTGTTCGGCTTCACCAGAGAAGGATCGAAGTCCTAAAACTAAGGACTCGATCTCAAAAGGAAGACCACGCTCAAGCAGGGGTACTGTTCATATCCTGGGTCAAACTGTCTGACCCGGGATGTTTAAACGACAAGTCAACCGACCTCTTCAGGTCTGGCTATCCAACCTCTCCTCAAAGAGCTCGGCCAAATCACCAGGAAAGCCCAAAAAGGGCCCAAACAGAGGAAAACGATCCAAATCCAAAGGCAGTCCAGGCCTATAGAGATAAAGGACGGTTCCCTTGAAGATAAGATGACTTCACTCAAAGATAAGATAAGATAAGATAAGATAACTATCTTATCTCTAGAAAAGATCACTCTACAACATTATAAATACACTGGAGCACCCAGGTATAACTCATACTCTGATTCTACTAAAAACCTACTTAATACCCTTGCTAACTTAAGCATCGGAGTCCCTTGCAGGTACCACCACCCTCCGGTGACAAAGGATTAGCAGCACAACCAGTCCAACAAGTTGGATACGACAACTCCGGCCACCACCCGCAAGCCGGCCACGTCAGCTCCGACCAATATAGAAGATCTCATCCGAGATCGACCTACAGTTTTAGGTAACCCTCAGAACAATAGCTGTTCAAGCTTCGTACTTAATATCAAATTCGGATAACTTGACAGCCCATTGTAGGATTCTTCCTGCTAAGTCTGTTTTCTGCGAGATCCCCTTTATGGGTTGGTTGGTCTGTACTCTGATGGTGTGAGCTTGAAAGTATGGTCAGAGTTGTCGGAAAGTGAGTATGAGGGCGTAGGTGAACTTTTCTATCTTTTGATAGTTTAGTTCAGCCCCTTGTAGATCCTTACTGATGAAATAGATGGGTTGTTTCCCACTTTTGTCTTCTTTGACTAGTGTTGAGGCTATTGTTTGACTTCATATGGCGAGGTATAGTATGAGCTCTTCACCTTCCTGAGGTCGAGTAAGGACAGGTGGTTGCCCCAGAAATTTCTTGAAATCTTGGAAAGCTTGTTCGCATTCTGGGGTCCACTCGAACCTCTGTCCCTTCCTTAATGTTGCGTAGAAGAGGAGAGATCGTTGATCCAGCTAGGAATCTAGATAGAGTGGCTAGTCTCCCATTAAGCTGTTGGACCTCTTTGACACAGGTCGGACTTTTCATGTGAAGTATGGCCTGGCACTTATCTGGGTTTACTTCGATTCCTCTTTGAGTGAGCATGAAGCCCAGGAATTTGCTAGCTTCTACCCTGAAGGTGCATTTTGCAGGGTTAAGTCTCATATCATACTTTCTTATGGTATCGAACACCTTAGTGAGGTCGTACAATAACAATTCCTCACTTTGTGTTTTTACCAGTATGTCATCTACATAAACCTCCATTAGCTATCCGATGTGGTCGGCGAAAACTTTGTTCATCAATCTTTGGTAGGTAGCCCCTGCGTTCTTGAGTCCGAAGATCATGACTACATAGCAATAGTTTGCTTTAGGGGTTAGGAACGACGTCTTCTCTTGGTCGGGTTGATACATCGGGATCTGGTTGTATCCTGAGTAAGCGTCCATGAAGTAGAGGTACTGATAGCCTGACGAGGCGTCGACTAGTGTGTCGATGTTTGGGAGCGGGTAGGGATCTTTTGGGAAGGCTTTGTTGAGGTCGGTGTAATCAGTGCACATCCGCCACTTCCCATTTGACTTTTTTACCAACACTACATTGGCTAGCCATAATGGATATTTTACCTCTCTTATGAACCCTGCCTCCAACAAGGCCTGTACCTGCTCCTCTACAGCTTGCGACCTTTCCGGGCCGAGCTTCCTTCGTTTTTGCTGTACTGGCCGGGACCCTGGATATACGGCTAACTTGTGGCACATTAGTCCAGGATCGATACCAGGCATGTCTGCGGCTTTCCATGCAAAGAGGTCAAAGTTATCTTTTAAGAGCTTTATCAGCAGTTCTTTTAAGTATTCTCTCAGATTTTCTCCTATATTGCTTGTTTTTCTTGGATCATCTCCAATTTGAACTTCTTAAGTCTCGCCTTCTGGCTGAGGGTGGAGTTTTTCGCGAGCTTGGATTCCCCCGAGTTCTATAGTGTTGGTTTCTTTTCCTCTGGGGTCTCCTTTAAGGTTCAGACTTTCGTCGTAACAACATCGCGCGAGTTTCTGGTCTTCTTTTATGGTAGCAATCCCTTCCAGAGTGAGGAACTTCATGCATAAATGTGGAGTGGAGACCACAGCCGGTTTAACGTTGTCCGACCTATTAAAGCGTTGTAGGCTGAGCTCACGTCGACTACAATATAGTCTATTCTCAATGTCCTGGACTGAGTTCCTTTCCCAAAGGTTGTGTGTAGGGAGATGTATCCTAGCAGTTACATCGAAGTGTCTCCTAGTCCGAATAAGCTCTTCGGATATGCTCTGAGCTCTTTTTCTTGTAGGCCGAGCTTGTCGAAGGCAGATTTGAACAAAATATCCGCGGAACTTTCCAGGTCAATTAGTGTTCTGTGGAGGTTGGCGTTGGCTAGTATTATAGTAATGACCATGGGGTCATCATGCCCTAGGATGATGCCCACAGCGTCTTCTTCGGTGAAGGTGATAATAGGGAGATCGACCGACCTGTCTTCCCCTCCAACATGGTACACCTCTTTGAGGTGTCTCTTGCGTGATGACTTACAGATCCCACCTCCTGCAAATCCCCCATTTATCATATGAACATGTCTCTCAGGGGTGTGAGGTGGGTGTTCGACTCGTCCGACCTCTTCATCCCTTCTTCTTTTCCTTGGCTCATCCGTTTTATTAGCTAGAAACCGATCTAGTCTCCCTTCTTTGGCAAGTTTTTCAATAACATTCTTTAAATCAAAGCAACTTTAGTAGAATGTCCATAGATTCGGTGACATTCACAATACTCTGTCCGATTTCCTCCTCCTCTTTTATGTTTAATCGTACGAGGTGGTGGGATCTTTTTAGTGTTGCATATCTCTCTATATACATCCACAAGTGATACTTTGAGCATTGTGTAGTTGTGGTACTTTCAAGGTTTTTCAACAGGCTGATCCTCCTTTTTCCTGGACTCTTTATCATTGTCTCAAGGTGGGTGGGAGAATCCAGATTTTGAAGTTTCTTTTAGTCGAGAGTTCTCCTCCATATTGATATACTTTTCTGCCCTTTCTTGTACCTCGTTCAGGGATGTTGGATGCTTTTTTGATATGGAGTGGCTAAAGGGTTCTTCTCTTAGGCCATTGATGAGACCCATGATGGTTGCTTCTGTAGGCAGACTTTGTATGTCCAGACATGCATTGTTGAATCTTTCCATGTAGTTGCGGAGGTTTTCCCGATCTCCTTTTTAATTCCTAGCAGGCTTGGGGCATGCTTGGCTTTATCTTTCTGGATGGAGAATCTGGCTAGGAACTTTTTGGCGAGGTTGTCGAAACTTGCTATTGACCTTGGCGATAAGCTGTCGAACCACTTTATTTCCGTCTTGGTCAAAGTGGTCGGGAAAGCTTTACACCGAATTGCATCTAAGGCATCCGTTAGATACATCCGACTTCTGAAATTGCTGAGATGATGGCTTGGATCAGACGTACCGTCGTACAGAGTCATGTCAGGGGCTTTAAAATCCTTCGGGATTTTAGCTTTCATGATCTCTTTGTGAACTGGTCTTCGTCTTTGTGAGAGTTATCTTCATGACCAGAATAATTAGTTTTGGTTTTGAGATCAGCCTCGAGCTTTGTGAGTTTATCCTCTAGTTCTCGGCGGTGTCTTGTTTCTCTTCAGAGGTCTCTCTCAGCCTCCCGCTGATGTTTGGCTTCCTGTTCGAGCTGTTTAAGGCGATTCTGCTATTCATGGAGGGCCTCTAAGATTTCCATGTTGGGAGACTGCTTGTCTCCATTTTGTTGAGTGTATCTTTCGGTGTGATGTCCGCGTTCTTATGCGGCGTCCTGTTTTCTATATCAGAATTGTGGTCGTTGTCAAGGTTGTCCGCCATGATAATAGAATGACTTCCAGGTTCCCCAACAATGGCGCTAATGTTTCGAGGGTTACCTGAAACTGTAGGTCGATCTCGGTTGAGATCTGCTGTTGTGGCCGGAGTTGTCAGTCCGACTTATTGGGCCTGGTGGTGCTGCTGATCCTTGATCACCGGAGGGTGGTGGTACCTGCAAGAGACTCCGATGCTTAAGTTAGCATGGGCTTTGAGCAGGTATTTTGTGTAGAATCAGAGTATGAGTTATGCCTGGGTGCTCTAGTGTATTTATAGTGGTGTGGACTGACCTTTCTAGATAAGATAAGTTAGTTATCTTATCTTATCTTTAAGTGAAGTTATCTTATCTTCTAGGCCAGCTGCCTTTGAATTGGGCTGTGTCCCTCTGTTTGGGCCTACTTGGGCCTTTATAATGATTTGGCCGACCTCTCCTCTTTAAGGGAGAGGTCGGTGGCCATCCAACCTTTAAGAGGTCAGACGTTCCTGTCTGAAGTCAGCTCGGGTCGCGTAGCTCGACCCGTGGTATGAACAGAAAGGTATAGACCATGATCTATTGCGGGAAAGTTTTGGAAGTTAGCTTTCAAACGCCGTTGAGAATGTGTCAGTTGGACCTCTATAACTCAAGAAATACTCGTTTGAATGCATAGAGGTCAGAATCTGATAGCATCTGCTACGCTTTCTTTGCCTCTAACTCGGACTTTGCCAAAGCTACTCAATTTCAGTCAGAATTTACCTGAAATCATATGAAAATATACAAACTCAAAGTAGAATCCAAAAATGTGATTTTTGCACTAAAACCTATGAAAATATAATGAAACTCAACAAAACATAACTAAAACTATATGAAAATGATGCCAAAAAGCATATAAAATATCCGCTCATCACACGTATTCCCTCTAATGGTATTAATGCGCAATAGAGAGACAGTGTCCGGGTTATCTACCGGACATGTTGGATTTCACTATATAGCCGACAAATGAGCTCATTAGTCATAGGACAGTCATGCATTGTACTTGTTTGTGCATATTTGTTTATGAGTGTGTTTCATGTGATTATGGGTGTGCTATATGTTAGTTTGATTTTTATGTCCTTTATTTGTTATGTCTAAATGTATTCTACTACTCGTTGTTGTTTACTATGGTAAT
Source organism: Arachis ipaensis (assembly GCF_000816755.2). Classification (NCBI taxonomy): domain Eukaryota; kingdom Viridiplantae; phylum Streptophyta; class Magnoliopsida; order Fabales; family Fabaceae; genus Arachis; species Arachis ipaensis. The sequence continues at coordinate 63,270,451 of NC_029792.2, read as the reverse complement.
AAAATAAATATAATTATACACTTCGACCCTACTAAGAACATTCCAATTCTTACCCCCTATTTTCACCCATTTCAGCTACAAGTGCGAAGATTTAGTACGGAGCTATAGGAGCATAGAAGATTATGTTTACGAGTTGATATGTTTTGACCCTACTAAGAACTTCCTAATTCTTATCCCCTATAATGTATTATTAATATTAAGTATGTGATATGTGTTATTTGTTCTTGTTGGAAAAATTTTAAGTTTTTAGTAAAACCATCAATAGATTTAAGCGTAAAGGCTCATACCTTATTATTTAATATATGAGAATCATTGTAATACCTCCGCTATCAGAGTAGCGCAGCCGGAAGTGTGAAATTTTGATAGTAAATGTGTTACAATTATGAGTTATGATGATGATGATATGTTGAAGAATAATGATTGTGTTATTTTGGTCATGGCTTATTTAGAATAAAATTTATAAAAATGGGATGTTGGTATATTATGGAAGGGACGAAAAGTGTTGGAATGTGGTTTGAATGCAGGTAGTGTTGCTTTGGGATATGAACCTTGATTTTGAATTTAAGAATTTGGAAAGGATAGAGGTTTTGCACTTTTTGGTAAAACTTGACTTTTAACCCACTTTGGCAAACCATAACTCGAATTCCGGACCCCCAATTTGAGTAAAATTTATTTCAAATGAAAATTGGGTCCGTGAAGTTTTTTCCGTTCGAAGAACGGATAAAAATATCATTTAAAACAAAAAAGTTATGTATGTCTGAAATTTGGTGCAAAAATATGATTTTTCTGCAACTTAGTCATTTTGATGAAAAAGAGAGGCTTGCGTACGTGAGTACCTGCAAGCAACGCTGAGAAGTATTGCTGTTTTCATGACTCGTGAATGCAGACCAGGGGTCGCATACGCAAGATGCCATTTTTCACACTCCCGCGTACATGGAATTAGTTTCGCATACGTGGAACCCCTATTTTGGCCAAATGTGATATTTTGAATATTTAACCAAAACTCTAGCTTTTCAGACTTTTTTTACACTTGTTTAAGGTTCGTTAGTGAGCCTTTAAGCCTTAAAATGAGGATGAGTCTGTTAAATAAGTTGAGAAGATATATGGAAGGGTTTTGCGAAGTGTTAGCTGAGGTAAAGAGGTGTTGGTGACATTGAATGAGAGGAGATGGATGAGGATGATGAGAAAAATGATGATTTGTAATTAAATGAGATATATGTGACCAAAAAAGATGCAGCGGCATTGTCCACTTGCTCTGGGAAAGAGATGAGGAAGAAAAATGAAAAGACTGAATTTGATTATGAAATTGACTGAATATGAATGAATATGATAAATGAGGCATGATTAAGGATGATTGATGATGAGCATGTTTGTGTTTTCTCTTTGGTTGTAAGGGTGACAAGGCACCTATTCCCTCTAATGGTGACAAGGCACCTAATCCTTCTAATAGTGACATGACACATAATCCCTCTAATGGTGACAGGGCACATAATCCATCTAATGGTGACAGGACACTCTCCCTCTAATGGTCAGCCGATGTGTTGAGCTTTTTGTGTGCAATAGAAAAATAATGCTTGGGTTAGCTACCGAGCATGTCGGGTTAGTTGTATAACTAACAGATGAGCTCATTAGCCATAGAACAGACATGCATCATGTGCATTTGTGTGATTTGTTTGAGTATGCTTTGTTTTGGGTTGCCTAGTTATTTAACTATAATTTATTACTACTTTCCTTATCTATTGTAACTACTATTTATACTTGTGCTTTCCTTGTCTGTTTTGTTTGTTTTTATAAGTGAGAGATCCCTCATGCTGGAAGAGGTGACGCTGAGGGTAGTTCTACCTGTAATTCAGAGGTCTGGGAAGACAGGAAGTAAAGTGTTAGTTTAGAAAGAGACAAGAGGAGAAGAGTTAAATTAGAAATTGGAATCCCTTGGGTGGAGTACCAAAATTTGTGATTTAGTATTGACTTCAACTCTGATTTCTGAGTGTCGAAGTTCTAGGATTGCCTCTAGCTTTTCCGAGACCTTTTATATTAACTATGCAAGAACTTTTACCATGCTAAGAACCCCTGGTTCTCATTCCATTCATATGGTGTTGTTTTTCAGATGCAGGTCGGGAGGCACTGCACCGAGCATTCTAAAGACCTTCTGGAACCGAAGAGCTATATTTTGGGTTTAGCATTATGTTCTGCTTGTATATATATATTTACATAGTTGTTCTTCGCTCCTTATACTCTGTACTTTGTCCCTCCTAGAGGCTGACTTGGAGAAACAAGAGTTTATTATGGTCGGTCTTAGCTTCGCAGGTCAAGTCGGAGCTTGTTAAAACTCCTCAAAAACCTCTCTGTTGGGTTTGGAAAACTGAAATGATGAGCAAACATTGTTAAAATATAAATTATAAAATTATTAAAATATTATTAATTGTTTAAATTGCTTCCAATGGTTTGTTTGATGTTTTTGTTAGTATGTAGAAAGCAAATTAGTTTTTAATATTGGGCTAACATGTAATCAAACCCAATTTGATTATTAAATGGCCAACCTTACACAATATTTATTTCATAAATAGTGGCTGAATATTAAAAGAGAAAGAGATCCAAAGAGGACCAAGTGATGAGAGCCCAGTTTGGTTACTAAACATGTTTAGCCCAATAACATTTGTTCACTACAAGTAACCAAAAAGGAAAAGAAAATCAAATTGGCCCAAATCCTTCATAAATCATTCGGTGATAAAAAATCAAAGGGTCCCACTTTGCAAAGTTATCATTCTTGGTTACTGGAAGTAAAAATTCAATTCAGTTTAGTTTCATTAAAAGCATGCTTCGGTTACTACACCATTGGTAACCTGTTCATACCCTGGGTCGAGCTGTCCGACCCGAGTTGCTTAACGACAAGCCGACCGACCTCTTCAGTTTAGGACTATCCGACCTCTTCTCAAAGAGGTCGGCGAAATTGCTACAGAGTCCCAAGAAGGCCCAGACAAGAGGAACACGACCCAAATCCTAAGGCAGTCTAAGCCTATAGAGATAAAGGCGGTTCCCTTGAAGATAAGATGACTTTACTCAAAGATCAGATAAAGATAAGATAAGGTAACTTTCTTATCTCCAGAAAGCTCACTCTACAACATTATAAATACACTGGAGCATCCAGGTATAACTCATACTCTGATTCTACAAAATACCTGCTTAATACCCTTGCTAACTTAAGCATCGGAGTCCCTTGCAGGTACCACTACCCTCCGGTAACAAAGGATCAGCAGCATTACCAGTCCCACAAGTCAGACACGACTGCTCCGGCCACTGCCCACACACCGAACACGTCATCACCAATCAGGGCAGAAGATCTCGTCTGAGATCGACCTACAGTTTCAGGTAACCCTCGGAACAGGACATGATGATCCCATGGTCATCACTATCATATTAGCCAACGCTAATCTCCACCGCACGTTGGTAGACCAGGGAAGCTCGGCGGACACTCTGTTCAAAACAGCCTTCGACAAACTCGACTTAGACGAAAAAGAGCTCAAAGCATATCCAAACAGCCTATTCGGGCTGGGAGACACTCCAGTCCAACCAATTAGATATATCTCATTGCACACCACCTTTGAAAAAGGAAATCGGTCAAGGACACTCAGCATAAACTACTTAGTGGTCGATGTAGGTACAGCCTACAATGCCCTGATAGGTTAGACCACGCTAAATCAGCTCGGCGCGGTAGTCTCGACTCCACATCCGTGCATGAAGTTCCTGACCATAGAAGGAATCGCAATAGTAAGAGCAGACCAGAAGACAGCGCACCGCAGCTATAACGAAAGTCTGAACCTCAGAGGCAAAGGAGAAGAATTCCACACCATTGAGCTCGGGAGAGTTCGAGAACGGGAAGTATTTCGTCCAAAACCCGAAGGCAAAACAGAAAAAGTTCAAATAGGAGATACTCCAGATAAAACGACCAATATTGGCACAATCATAAAAGGAGACGTAAAGGAATCCCTCATACAGTTCTTAAGAGACAATGTCGATCTCTTTGCATGGAAGGCCGCAGACATGCCGGGCATAGACCCTAAGTTAATGTGCCGTAAGTTGGCAGTTTACCCAGGATCTCGGCCAGTACAGCAGAGACGTAGAAAGCTCGGACCAGAACGATCCCAAGCTGTGGAAGAGAAGGTACAAGCTCTACTGGAGGCAGGATTCATAAGAGAAGTCAAGTACCCACTATGGCTAGCTAACGTCGTCTTGGTGAAGAAATCAAATGGGAAGTGGCGGATGTGCACCGACTACACTGATCTCAACAAAGCCTGCCCAAAAACATCCTTATCCACTCCCAAGTATCGACGCCCTGGTGGATGCCTCCTCCGGATACAAATACCTCTTGTTTATGGACACCTACTCGGGATACAATCAAATCCCAATGTACCCTCCTGATCAAGAAAAAACTTCATTCTTAACCCCAAAAGCAAACTACTGCTACATCGTCATGCCATTCAGGCTCAAAATTGTGGGAGCTACTTATCAAAGATTAATGATTAAAGTCTTTGCGGAACACATCGGGAAAGTCATGGAAGTTTATGTGGACAACATGTTAATAAAGACACAAAACGAAGAGGCATTACTGGCCGACCTCACCCAAGTATTCGACACTATAAGAAGGCACGGCATGCGACTTAACCCTGCAAAATGCACCTTCACAGTATAGGCCAGCAAATTCTTGGGATTTATGCTCACACAAAGAGGAATCGAGGTAAATCCGGATAAATGTCGGGCCACACTCGACATGAAGAGTCCAACCTGTATCAAAGAGGTAGAACAATTCAATGGGAGATTGGCAGCCTTATCTAGATTTCTAGCCGGATCAGCAATAAGATCCCTCTCCTTCTACGCCACTCTAAGGAAGGGTGACGTTAGGATTTTTGCCAGTAAAGAATGTCATAAAAATAGTCGCGTTGTAGATTTAGTCTCTAAACCGACAAAAATCCCTTCGTACAAACTTTTTGGTTGTCACAAGTAACAAACCCCTTTGAAATTGATAACTGAATATTCAAATCTCGGGTCGTCTTCTCAAGGAATTGCAGGGAAGTATGTTCTTATTATTGGTTATGAAGATTGTAAATTGGGGGTTTTGGAAGTTTGGGCAATGCGCACAGGTATATTTTCGAGCAATAAAAAAAATAAATAACTGTAAAATAAACTCTTGGCAAGGTATGAGAACCGGAAATCCTATCCTTATTATTCTTATCAGATGTGATGAGAATTGGATTTTTTTCCACTTGGTCAGCCTTTATTAAACAAAGGAAGGTTAAGTGGACTGATTAGCTTGATTCTCAAGTCCTAGTCAACTCCTGTGGAGAGACTAGTGTTAGAGCAATCCTAGTTAAAGCAAAATCTGCCAATTTCAATCACTTGCTGAGTTTGATAACTCAAGTACTACCAATCACTTGACCAAAGCCAAAAGGGAGAAAAATATCTAAATCAAATTAAAAGCATCAATATAAGCAAAGCAATCTTAAATCTGAAAATACCTCGAATTGCATTAACAAAAGAAATTAAATCTGGCATAGATGTTCATAAATTAAATTGAGAAAATAAATAAAAATAAAGAACCTGGGATTGAGAGTCACTCCTAAAACTAAGAGAAATCCTAAATCCTAATCCTAAGAGAGAGGAGAGAACCTCTCTCTCTAAAAACTACATCTACACCTAATATTATGAAATATGAGAGCCTTTTATGAATGGATGTATTCTCTCACTTTATAGCCTCTAATCTGTGTTTTCTGGGCCGCAAACTAGGTCAAAAACAGTCCAGAATTCGCTGGTTTTGAATTTTGCCATGCTGGATTTCCGTCACTGCGATGCGGCCGCTTGGATCACGCGGTCGCGTCGCTTAGCGTCAGGGAAACTATAGCATATTATATATCAAATCGAAGCCCCGGACGTTAGCTTTCCAACGCAACTAGAACCGCGTCGTTTGGACCTTTATAGCTAAAGTTATAGCTGTTTGAGTGCAGAGAGGTCAGGCTGGACAGCTTAGCAATTTCTCCAACTTCTTGCATTCCTTCCACTTTTGCATGCTTTCTTCCCATCCTCCAAGCCATTCCTGCCTTATAATATCTGAAAACACATAACACATATATCAAGGCATCTAATGGTGATAAGAGAGGACTAATATTAGCAATTATAAGTCCAAAGAAGCATGTTTTCAATCATACCACATAATTAGGAAGGCAAATGTAAAATCATGCAAATAGTATGAATAAGTGGGTAAAGAGTAGATAAAAACCACTCAATTGTTTGAATGGACAATGGAGTGCGAACAGGCCTTCCAAGATTTCAAAAGGTTCCTGGAACAACCACCTATCTTAACTCTGCCACGGGAAGGAGAACCACTTGTATTGTACCTCGCAGTAGGAAATCGGGCATTAGCCTAAGCACTGGTCTGAGAAGACAACAGTGGACAACAACTTATATACTTCATCAGCAAAGCACTACAAGGATCCGAACTGAACTACCAAAAAATAGAAAAATTCGCCTATGCCCTCATATTAACATCTCGATGACTTCGTCCATATTTCCAAGCCCACATCAACAGGGTTCGGACCAACCAGCCCATGAAAGGCATTTTGCAGAAAACAGACTTAGCAGGAAAAATCTTGCAATGGGCAGTCGAGTTGTCCAAATTCGACCTTTAGTACGAAGCTCGGACAGCCATCAAATCACAATATCTGGCCGACTTCATCGCAGAGTTTACAAACACCCCGAAAATCCATACAGAATGGAATCTCTATGTAGACGGTTCCTCAAACAAGACTGGAAGTGGCGCAGGCGTGATACTAGAAAGCGACCAGGGAACCCAAATTAAACTTTCCCTCAAATTCGGGTTTCCCTCTTCAAACAACCAAGCCGAATATGAGGCATTACTAGCTGGTTTGAAGCTGGCTAAGGAGGTTGGAGCTCAAAAACTTACCATCTTCAGCGACTCACAAGTAGTCACCTCACAAATAGCAGGGAGCTACCAAGCCAAGGACCCCACCATGAAAAAGTACTTGGACAAAACCAGGGAACAGCTCGGACAACTCGGGGAATATGAGATCCGTCACATACCTCGGGAACAAAATGCTCGAGCTGATGCACTCTCAAAACTAGCCAGCACCAAACCAGGGGGCAACAATAGAAGCCTCATACAGGAAATGCTACAGAACCCGTCAATATCGGAAGAAAAGGTCTTAGCCATAACAGGTTTGGATCAAGGATGGATGACTCTCATAATCAACTACCTCAAAATAGAAGCACTCCCTGCAGATAAAAAGGAGGCAAAGAGGTTAAAACGGGAGGCACAGTACTACACTATCATAAACAATACTCTATACAAGAGAGGGATTTCAACACCATTGTTAAAATGTGTGCCGACTTCCAACACAAAGGAAGTTTTAGAAGAAGTACACAGTGGCATCTGTGGCAACCATCTCGGAGCACAAGCTCTTGCCAAAAAAGTACTCCGAGCAGGATTCTATTGGCCAACTTTACAAAAAGAAGCAATGGAATTTGTAAAGACATGTCCACCATGTCAGAAACATGCTAACTTTCACATCGCCCCACCAGAGGAGCTCATCAGCGTAACCTCACCTTGGCCATTTGCAAAATGGGGACTCGACCTCCTTGGACCTTTTCCCCAAGGATCAGGACAAGTCAAATTCCTCATCGTAAGGGTAGACTATTTCACAAAATAGATTGAGGCGGAACCTCTAGCTAATGCCACTGCTCAAAGAAGTCGAAAATTCCTATACAGAAACATTATCACAAGGTTTGGAGTTCCATACTCCTTAACCACAGATAATGGCACTCAATTTACAGATGCAGGCTTCAGAAAGTTGGTGGCTGATTTGAACATAAAACACCAATTCACATCCGTAGAACACCCCCAGGCCAATGGACAAGCAGAAGCTCCTAACAAAGTCATATTAGCCGGGCTAAAACGGAGATTACAGGATGCCAAGGGTGCCTGGGCCGAAGAGCTTCCACAAGTCCTATGGGCATATCGGATAACTCCACACTCCACTACAAAGGAATCACCTTTCCGATTAGCCTACGGAATGGAGGCAACGATCACAGTGGAGGTCGAAGAAGGGTCGCCTAGAGTGATCCACTACAGTGAAGAGGCCAACTCCCTACTTCAAAGGGAAGAACTCGACCTACTTCTAGAAATTCGAGAAAGATCTCGGATCAGGGAAGAGGCATTAAAACGACGAATGGCTTCAAAATACAATCAAAAGGTAGTGCCGCGAGGTTTCGCCGAGAATGACCTCATCCTAATCCGAAATGATATCGGAACAACTCAACCTAGAGAAGGAAAGCTGGCAGCAAACTGGAAAGGACCCTACCGAGTCATAGAAGTACTTGGAAAGGGCTACTACAGATTATCCGAGCTCAAAGGGCGAGAACTTCCAAGGTCATGACACGCCTTCAACCTTAGAAGGTATTATAGCTAAGAGGTAACAAAGATCTTAGGATAAGGTGCACTCTTTTTCCTGAAAAGGTTTTTTAATGAGGCGCCAAGCCAAGATCTACAAACTGCCTGACTTAGAGGGGAAAATACCCACATGTATATATCTGCATATTCTCTGTTTTGAATAAAGTTTTTCAGATTTTTCTACAAATCCTTTATCAAGATGCATTAATCTGAAACGCAAAATTTCATCACCTGATTATAAAGCTACAGATCGGCCAAAGTGAAAACCAAATTCACTGCCCGACCACGATAAAGACTAACAAAGATGAAAACTGAATTCATCAAAAGGTCGACCAAACAATGATCAAAACCAATTTCTACAAAATCGACAAAGATGAAAAGCGACAAAAACAGATTACATGAAAGAAGTTATCGAAAGTGACCCATAGGAAAGGACCTGACGAGGTCTTAATAAAATTGGGTTGCTAAAAAATAGCTTAAAAGACGGACCGACGTGAAGAAGTCGGACCAGTCGACCACAAACAAAGTTATAAAAAGTAAATCCCTAGAAAGAGGCTTGGCCAGCCCTAAAAAAGAGGATTACTAGAAATAACTTAGAAGGGACCGACATGATGAAATCGGCCTCCCACAAACCAAAGTTGTAAAAGTAATCCATAAAAAAGAGATCTGACAAAAGATCCAAAAAAGGATTACTAGAAATAACTTAGAAGGGACCGACATGATGAAGTCGGCCTCCCACAAACCAAAGTTATAAAAGTAATCCATAAAAAGAGATCTGGCAAAAGATCCAAAAAAAAGATTACTAGAAATAACTTAGAAGGGACCGACATGATGAAGTCAACCTCCCATCAACCACAAAAGTTATTAAAAAGTAATCCATAAAAGAGACCTGACAAAGGTCCAAATAAAATGGATGACTAAAAATAACTCAGGAGGGACCAACATGATAAAGTCGACCCAACGAAATCACACAAGATAAAAAGTAATCCATAAGAAGAGATCTAATAAAGGTCCAAAATGGATTACTAGAGATAACCTCAGACCGAGACAAAGAAATCGGCCGACAGAAGGCGTACAAGATAGACTCAGAAATCCACGACCTCAAAAGAATCAAGCTACAAGTATGAAAATACGAAGGCAATCAAAAGAGGTCAGACAACACGGTCCCAACACTTTCAGAAAACCTAAAAGGTGTCAAATAGGTGCGGACAAAGCATATCACGAAAGAAACGACGTTATAATAATAACAAAACTTAAGAGGCCACCTGAAGGCGACCTCAAAAGCTTGAGAAACCCTAGGACACAACCCACTGGTCCAGGGGCATCCTTTTGGAGGCAATAACAGAGCGACAGAACAAGGGTTTAAGGAAATCATTAAAGTTATCCCAACAAGAAAAACCTTCTTTCAATAGCCACATCTCGAACTACAGTTTCAGTCTATCAGCAAAGGAACTACCAAGCAACAAAACATGTCAAGTAGAAATCATCAAAGACGCAACCTTTTTTAGAATCAAATAAGCCATTATCCCAAAAAGCTACAAAATCAAATAAACAGGCAACAAACATGTAAAGCCCTAAAAAGCTTCAACCATAAGGAGAAATGCCAAGAGTATACATAAGGACGAAAAGGAAGCCAGAAAAAAATACATCACAGTGACAAACAAGCAAAAGAATACGAAAAGGTTCAAGCTTTCCAACATACACTCAAGCAAAAACAAAATTTTACCAAGAAGAATGCAAAGGAAGAACGACGAAAAGAAACACCAACCTGAAAAAAGGAGAAAGCTCTGAAGAAATTGAAGACGGAGAGACAGAATTTGGAATCGCCTTTCAATCAAAGAAAGCACCAAAGATCACCAAATGGCGTCGCAGAGAGAAACGCGAAAATGCAAGTCTTAGGCAAAACAGAAAGGTAGAAAGAAAACGGAGAAGTTAAAGCAAGCAAAGAAACAGAGAAGAGAAAAACCGTTTTTTGTGTAAAGTTCAAAATGAAAGAGGCAAAAGAAACTGAGCATTAAAAGAATTAATGAGGTTATTAAACCCTTGCACATTCCCAAGACAAAGTGTGAAGCGCGCGCTTTCAAAAGCGAAGGTAAAATGATTCACATTCAAAAGCTTCAGCAGAATCAACCAAAGTGCTCGAGCTCGGCTTTACCAGAGAAGGATTGAAGTCTTAAAGGACTCAACCTCAAAAGGAAGACCGTACTCGAGCAGGGGCAATGTTCATACTCTGGGTCGAGCTGTCCAACCAAGGTTGCTTAACGACAAGCCGACCGACCTCTTCAGGTCAGGTCTATCCGACCTCTTCACAAAGAGGTCGGCCAAATCACTACAGAGGCCCAAGAAGGCCCAGAAAAGAGGAACACGACCCAAATCCTAAGGCAGTCTAAGCCTATAGAGATAAAGGCGGTTCCCTTGAAGATAAGATGACTTCACTCAAAGATAAGATAAAGATAAGATAAGATAACTATCTTATCTCGAGAAAGATCACTCTACAACATTATAAATACACTGGAGCACCCAGGTATAACTCATACTCTGATTCTACAAAATACCTGCTTAATACCTTTGCTAACTTAAGCATCGGAGTCCCTTGCAGGTACCACCACCCTCCGGTGACAAAGGATCAGCAGCATTACCAGTCCTACAAGTCGGACGCGACTACTCCGGCCACCGCCCACACGCTGGACACGTCATCACCGATCAGGGTAGAAGATCTCGTCCGAGATCGACCTACAGTTTCAGGTAACCCTCGGAACATTCGGTGATCAAAGCCTTCATAAATCATTCGGTGATCAAAAATCAAAGCGTCCTACTTTGCAAAGTTATCATTCTTGGTTATTGGAAGTAAAAATTCAATTGATTTTAGTTTCATTAAAAGCATGCTTCGGTTACTACACCATTGGTAACTGAAACTGCAAATTCTATTCAATTTAATTTGCATTGATGGCTTCCTTCAAAAATTTTCTCTCTCTTTTCTCTCCTCTCTCTTGCTTTCGGTCACATCCATCAGGAAAGAAGAGTGAAGAAGTTATCAGAAGCCTATGAAGAAAAAGGCTATGAAGTAGAAAGGTTATTGAAGTTCTTTTCAGAGGTGAAGATCTGAAGAAAACAAAAGCAAGATTTTTGCCATTGAAGGCATGATTTGAAGAAAAACTTCAAGATCTTATTTGCCAAGAAAAGACATAATCTACCTCGGTTCATGAAGCAAATCTATCTTGAAGGAATAGTAAATATTCATTTCCATTTTTGTGAAGAAGATAACCTCTGAGTCTCAGGTAGGGAAGAAGCAAAAATGGGAAGCTTGAAGCCAGCCTGGGTCAGACGCTCATCAACATTCAGAATCAATTCTTGGTCCAAAGTCAAGATCAATGGCCAAGATTGAAGAAAATGGATGAAAAAGGCTGAGAGAGGAACATGTATGTAGTTTCAGTTTCTCCTCTCTCTTCCCTTTGTTCAAACCGTGACTTAACCTACGTTGGAGAAAAAGTTGCTGGGTTGGTTAAACCGGTTTCAACCTTGGAAGCTTTCCCTTCTATAATAAGGGTGAATGGCTAAGGGTTGAGATCAAGGAGTAAGAGCACACGTTTGGATTCCCATAGCTCTTTGAACTGATCATTCTTCTCCTTCATGGCTTTCATTGAATATTTCTTTTTCTCAGTTTAGTCTGTTTGTGTTTCATTGGTAAAGGACAAAATGTGAGGTTTTGTAAGAAAAAGCCAATGAGTGAAAAAAGGCAGAGAGTTAAAGAAAAAAAGCCATAGTTATCTCAGAAATCCTTTGAATGTATTTCTATCTTGTTGTCATGATCCTGAGGGGATCCCCTTGAAAGTTGGGTTAGCACTTTGCAGTTGAAAGATAGGGTGAGTCCTAGTCCCTTGCAAGTTGGGTTAGCACTTTACCGTTGAAAGCCAGATTGAGTTCTAGTCAAGTTCATATTGGGGTTAGAATCTGGATTTGTCCCAGATAGGAATGGATAGTTCCTAGGGAGAAATTGGTGTTTGTAATGTTGTGATAACATAGTCAAATTCCATCATTGTTGTGATGGAGACTGGATGTACGCCACAATGCACCTAGTGGCTGAACCAGGATATATCTGGTGTTAATTCTTCTTCTCTACTCCTTTCTCTGTTTCTGTTAATCAGGAGACGAAAACAAAAGTGTCTCTCAACACATCACGAGACAAAAGCAGAAAAATCTCCTGAAGTTCCTTTGAAAAACCAGAAATTAATATTCAACAAAAAAAGCTAAGATTCAACCCCCTTCTCTTAGCCACTGATTACCATCAATTGGTATCAGAGCTTGGTCTCAAAGAGATCAAGCTTCATAACATGGAAGAAAGATCCTGATGGTGAACTACATTGGTTCAAACACAGTGGCTTGTATTCTGACAGAAGGACAGTCCAACAACAGATCTCCATTCTTAAAAAAAAAAATTCAACTATTGGAAAGAAAGATTGAAGATCTTTTCTCTGTCAGTGGATTACAACATGTGGAAGATAATTGATGCCAGGGCATTTTGGCCAGTTTCACTGACCTTTTCTTTACTGTTTTTAAGGTAGTTTCATGCATTTTCTTAGAAAATAAGCTAGTTTTGGGTAGATATTCACTTACATCTTGATTCAAGCATACATTGTGCACTTTACATGATTTCAACCCACGTTAACTTAGTTAACGTCGAAGCTAACGTAGAAAGAGCAATTGATAGCCAACGTTAGTGACACTTACCTTTGTCACTAACGTTGGGGTGAACCACCAAGAGCCACCATGAGCAACGTTAACTCCCACGTTAACTTAGTTAACGTGGAAGC
>NC_029792.2:63247375-63249388 GCF_000816755.2 Arachis ipaensis | reverse complement strand
CGTGTGCGAAGGACCAAGAGGCAATGTTAGTGGTCACGTTAGTGCCACTAACGTTGAAGTCAATGTGATCATATTTGGGTTAGGAATGTTAGTGAAAAAGGTGATTGTCACTAACGTTCTCGAACCCATATTTTCACTGAACGTTAACACCACTAACGTCCTGAGCTAAAGTCTCTGCCCACTTCACATTTTTTCTCTGCAAGTAAAGCCAAGCCCAAATGAAGAAGAGAACTGCTTCAAACTCAAGATCCAAAGGCCCAAGACTTGAAGAGCCAACTAGAAGCTGAGAAAAGTAGTATATATAGGAGTAGCTTTGAATTGTTTAGGGAGTTCTGGAAGTTGGAAAAGAGAACTACTCTCTGTATTTTACCTTCTCTGCATTTTCTAGTTTTATGATGTATCCTCCATCTTTGTTTTCATTTTCTAGAGCTATGAACCACTAAACCCCTTTCATTGGGTTAGGGAGCTGTGTTGTAATTTGATGGATCAATATTAGTTTTCATTCTCCTTCTTCTATCTTTTCTCTTGATTTTACTAGAAAGCTTTCAATCTTCATCTAATTGGGTAGTTATTTTGGAAAAGAAGCTATTCATACCTGGATCTCTTCTGAACCTTGAAAGAGGAATGAAGAGATCATGCTAGAAATACTTTCTCATGCTGGACAAAATTGGGTTTGGATGGATATGTGACTATAATCCTACCAACACTTGGTTTGGGAAATGCATGTGGTATAATCAGTGACCATACTTCATCTCTTCTCATGAGCAATTGACCAAGGAATTGGCTATTGATCAAGATTTGAGAGATTGAATTACCAAGAAATTGGAATTCGATCACTTAAGATTGCCAAGGAGATCAATGAATGTATTGATTAAGGAAGAGATGAAAATGAACTTGATCCGGAGAATGCAACATCTCCTGAGCCCAATGAACTCCCCATTTCTGATCTTACCCATTCTCTTTAATTTCTGCCATTTACTTTTATGAGCAATTACCCCATTCCCGTTTAAGATTATGCAATTTACTTTCCGTCATTTACATTCAGCTCTTTATTTCTAGCATTTACTATTTCTGCTATTTACTTTCCCGCCATTTAATTTTCTGCAAATCTCAAATCAAATTCTGGTTTGCTCAACTAGAACATTCCTCTAATTAAAGTTGCTTGATCAATCAATCTCTGTGGGATTCGACCTCACTCTATTGTGAGTTTTTACTTGACGACAAATTCGGTACACTTGCCGAAGAAAATTTGTTGAGAGACAAGTTTTCCGCGTATCACTTCTACCTGTCATACAACCAATAAGGCACAAGCAAAAAGGGCATCACTCACACTAATAGCATTTTTTTTAGAATAGTTTCTGGATCTATTTCCTTGCTTGTACCTTGTTGGTTGTATGACTGATGAACGGATTCTTGTTGGTATAGAATTTCCTCAAATGAATGTATTCTCGTTGTGAAGTATAGTTTCCAAACCAATCAAGAATCCTTTCATGCAAAAATATTGGTTGTCACAAACAACAAACCCCAAATAAGAAATAACTGGAGTATTTTGGACTCCGGGTCGTCTCACGAGGAATTGCAATGAAGTGCTCAATTATTGGCTATGAAAGGGGTAAGGGGTTTTTGGTTGATAAGAGGACAAGAAAATTAAATGTGCAAGAAAAGTAAAGAGAGCAATTAAAGAAAGCAAGTAATAAAGAGAGACATTCATGGCAAGAATTGAGATCATAGGCTTTCTATCCTAGTCATGCAATGATTAATTCATCTTATTTAGTCAACTCCAACAAAAAGGGAGAAAGTCAAACAAGATTAATCAATCATGTTACCAACATAAACAAGAATTTATCTCATTACGTCAACTCCAACAAGTAGGGAGAAAGTCTAACGAGACTAGCTAATCTCAATTCAAAAGTCCTAACCAACTTACTAATAAAATTAGCAAAAGATTAGCGTCAATGGAAACAATACTAGCTAACAACTCTAGATCACCAACATAGGTTGGGTTTTCATGAC
>NC_029792.2:63234296-63247287 GCF_000816755.2 Arachis ipaensis | reverse complement strand
TAGTTCATTCCCCCTTCAATCCTTGGGTTCAATAGCATCAGAAATGGGTTGGATTGGACCCAAAATGAGCTGCAAAATCGCTGGGGGCGATTTCATTAAAGTGGGCCACGGACAGCATCGGCGCGCGCGTAACGTGCGCGTGCGCGCCCCTGAACGCAAAGTAACATATATCGAATTTTATATCATTTCGAAGCCCCAGATGTTAGCTTTCCAACGCAACTAGAACTGCCTCATTTGGATCTCTGTAGCTCAAGTTATGGTCGTTTGAGTGCGAAGAGGTCAGGCTTGACAGCTTTACGGTTCCTTCATTTCTTCATGAGTTCTCCCACTTTGCATGCTTTTCTCCTCACTTCTTCCATCCAATACTTGCCTTATGAACATGAAGTCACTCAAAAAACACATCAAGGCATCGAATGAATTTAAAGTGAATTAAAATCATCAATTTTAGGGCTTAAAAAACATGTTTTCACATTTAACCACAAATCAAGGGAGAATTGCAAAACCATGCTATTTCATTGAATAAATGTGAGAAAAGTTGATAAAATCCCCCAAAATAAGCACAAGATAAACCACAAAATCGGGGTTTATCAAATCTCCCCACACTTAAACCAAGCATGTCCTCATGCTAAGAATAAAGAAGGACAAGAAAAGGGTTATGAACATTTATTCAATGCAATAAACTATATGCACCTATCTATATGAATGCGACTAAATGCAAAATGATTCTATCTACTTGGTTAAAAGTAAATCAATTCTCCAAGAGCATGTATAAACGGGTAGGGCTAAGGTCATATGACTACTCATGAATCCTACCAATTCAAGTATAAAAATGAAGTTCAAATAGACTTGCAAGAGGAACGCTTATGAAAGCCGGGAATCATGGAGTTGAGCATTGAACCCTCGTCGGAAGTGTTTGCACTCTAGTCGCTCAAGTGTATAGGGTCAATTCTCTCAATGCTCTCCTAATCATGCTTTCCAAGATTTGTTTTTCATCTAACAATCAACACTTATTTCATGCATGCATACAATTATCATGAGGACTTTTCATAAGTTGTAATGGGGCTAGGGTTAAGGTAAGGATGCATATTTGGTCAAGTGGACTTGAAATTTGAATCTTTGATTACCTTAAACTTCCCACCTAACCTGTATAGAAACCTATACAATTTAGGCTATCCTAATTGCCCATTTTTCACTTTTTCACATACTCATACATTTTATTTTTGATTACAACTCGTATGCATTGATCTTTATTGAGCTTCACTTTGCTTCGGGGCATTTTGTCCCCTTTTTATTTCTTTTTCCCTTTTTTTTTCTTTTTCTATTTTTTTCTTTATATATATATGTTCTTTTTTTCTTTATCATTTTTTTTAAAGTATATACAAACGTATCAATGCATATGGTTTTACATATAGTGCATGAATATGTACCCAATTCCCAATATTTTCAACAAAAATAAAAATTACACTTTTACCTCAACCAATGTCCCAAGTTTCCCATACCCAAATGATACACACTCTCACTAGCCTAAGCTAATCAAAGATCCAAATTAAGGACATTTATTATTTTTCACTTAGGGGTAGTGATGTGCTATAATTAAGAACAAAAGGAATTCAATAGGCTCAAATTTGGTTAACAATGGTTGATGAAGGGTAGGCTATTTGGGTAAGTGAGCTAAATGAAATGATGGCCTCAATCATATAAATGCATGTATACATGGAACAATGGACATAAAGAATCAAACAAATCAAAGATTACAATCATAGAAAGAGAACAATGCACACAAGAATGGAAATAAGTGGTTATAAGATGTAACCAAGCAATTAGGCTCAAAACTCACATGCTTGTGTTCTTAGCTCAAAAACCATGTTCCAAAATAAATTTTTCAAGCAAGTTTGTCACAAAAATTTTTTTTTTATAAATTGGTAGGGCGCCTTAAAAACAATTTTTCTTGGAAAAGAAATCATCACCTTAACCAAGTAGTCCTAACATAAAAAGGAAGTGGTAAAAATATGTAAAAGTTCTAACTACATGCAACCTATCATGCAATGTAACAACTAACTAACAAAGGAAATCAAGAATTGGTGTTGAAAGAAAATTGTTACCCATGGGGATCGGTCAAACGACCTCCCCACACTTAGAAATTTGCACCGTCCTCGGTGCATGCAAAGAAGAGTAAGGTGGACGGGTTTCTACAATTGATGAGTTCCTTCAAAAGGTTGTGCGGGTGGACTTGTTTGTTGCCCCATTTAGAAGCTTTCTCATTCCTTTCCTTCTTGGTGGCCAACCTAAAAGGAAAGAGAAAGAAAGGAAATCAAGCCTACAACAAAGATATCAAAGCAATAGAGCATAGGCGGGGGCTAATGCCAAATAAGAGCATGGTTCTCTACTACATGGTAGCTACAACATGTGAGTGAGAAAGCAATTCAATCAAAGGCATATTAACTAATACTTGATGCAAAAACAAGTTAAAGCATAGGTACATGACATGAAGAGCATGTTGGGCATCAAGTTCAAACAAGAATAGACACAAACAAGATTAGTGGTAACCATGAGAGCATTTGGTCTCATCCTAACTCAATGATGATGAGGTATAAAAATAAGGGATCATGAGTTAGGAAGAACTAAAGCACTAATCTTGTGTGTAGAGCAAATATTATAATTAATATCAAACAAGTCACAAAGCACCAAGATTAACCAAGAAATCCTCAACAATTGAATATAAGAATCCAACACCATTATTAAAACAAGAACTTAGAAAAGAAAATAAGAACAATTTATAAAAACAAAATTAAAATGCAATGGGTGATAATATGCAAATGCAACATATAAAAGAAAATGAAAATAAGAAAAATGAAAAGTGGAATTTTGAAAAGAAAGTAAGAAAGGAAGAAAGAAGAAAGAAGAAAGAAGGAAGAAAGAAAACAGGTGAGAAATAGGGCATGGAAGGCGACGCGTACGCGTCACGCACGCGTGCACGCGGGTGGGCAGACGGGACAAGCGACACGTACACGCATAGCATGCATACGCGTGGATGTGAAGATGGCGACCGACGCGGACGCGTCATGTACGCTGGCGCGTCAGGTCGCGGCGCAAAGTGGGCACAACTTTGGCACAACTCTCTGGTTTTTGTACCAGGAGTGCGATATGTACCACCGGCGCGCGCGGATGCCCATTTCTCCTTTTTTTTTTTTAAAAGCATAAAAACAGAATTTAACACTCTCCTAATCTATAAACATTCTAAAACAATCAAAAATCAAATTTAACAAAAAAAATCTTTTTGATTTTTGAAAAATTTCCAAATGCACTAAAAATAAAACTTATACTACAAGTAAAATGCAATTCAACAATAACTAGACTAATCAAAGCATGAATGCAACAAACAACCTATCAATAAAAGCAAAATGCATAAGAGTATAGAAAATAAGAAGAACTACCTACAATGGCAACTCCAATCACTTATTAACCAAATCTAAAAGAGAGTGGAAAGAGTTTACCATGGTGGGGTGTCTCCCACCTAGCACTTTTAGTTTAAGTCCTTAAGTTGGACATTTGGGAAGCTCCTTGTTATGGTGGCTTGTGCTTGAATTCATCTTGGAACCTCCACCAATGCTTGGTTTTCCATTGTGCTAAAAAATTTCTAATGAGTTGCAACAAGTCTTGATGGAGTCCTTCACAAGCTAAGGGTTCCCAAAATTGATCCTCATATATACCCGGATCCCAAATCTTGTTTCTGCACCCATCTTCAAGTTGATCAAGACAATTCCATTTGGGTGGCAAGTGATCCGAATTCTCAAGTAAACACCAAAGTACCTTCCTAGATCCCTTTAGTTGAGAACTATACCAACCATTGCACTTAGACTTTGAGTTTCCAACCATAAGGAACCTTGATTGGCATTTCCACCTACTAATAAATTCTTTTTTGCTCTTAACCCCACAAAGAGCTCTAAGTTTCCCATCCGTCTCAAGCAAACCATATTCAAGTGAGAAATTAAAGCTTAGGGACAAGAGTTTTACCCACTTGAATCTTGTGTTGGATTGTGACTTAGGAAGGGACGTCTCCAATGGTCTTGTAAGTTCCATTCCCTTGTGCTCTTCTTTGAATACCTCCACCTCTTGGCAAGCTTCTTCCATGTTCACCTCTTGACAAGGCTCTTCATGTCCAATTACTTCATCACCAACCTCTTCTAGCTCTCCTCCATTCTTCATATCACAACTTGGAGGTAATGTAGAACTTGTCTCAACATCCACCTCAATTTCAAGAGGAGAAGATTCTTCAAATACCAAAGGATCATGTGTTGGTGTGGGCTCATCTTTAAGAGGAAGATTTGTTGCTTGCTCACCTTCTTCCAATTCTTCATCATTCATTATATGCTTAGGAGGTTGCGCACCCTCCTTAACATCGCCTTCAAGCTCAATGGAAGAAGGTTCAACAACTCCCACAAAATCATCAACAATGTTACTTGGTGTGGAAGTGTTCTCAAACTTGGAATCCACCTCTTGTTCAACTTCCTCTAACTCTTCAACCACTTCTTCTTCTTTAACAATCTCTCCCTCCTCCACTTGTTGTAAGACATACCCCATCTCCTTGTTCTCATGTTGAGATTCTAAAATCTCCTTCATGCTCCTTTCTTCGGTTGATTTCTCACACTCATCCGTGGAGATGCTTTGCTTGTTGCATGAGTCCCATGAGTCCAAGTTGGCTTTAATTTTGGCAAGGTTAGCCTCAATAGCTTCATAATTCCTCCTTTGGGCTTCCTCTTGCTCCTTTTGACGGATTATTGCTTGAAGCCGATCCATTTCTTCCTTGAGACGATCTATTGACTATTGGATGGATGGATGTGGGTGTTCTTCCTTGGAGGGTTGTGGTGGAAAGGGAAATTCATTATGTGGTTGAAAGTTATCATACATGGGAGGTGATTCATCTTGGTAAGGGTAGTAAGGTGGTTGTTCTTGAGGGTATTGGTGGTGGAATTGGGGTGGTTCTTCATATGGTTCATATGGTTCACAAGGTGGTTGGTATGGTGGATATGGGTTGGGGTCATATGGAGGTGGTTGGTGAAAAGGGGCTTATGAGTAAGGTGGTTCAAAATTATGTTGAGGAGATGGTTCATAGGCATATGGTGGTGGTTGTTGACAATCATAATAAGGGTAACCATATCCATTAGATTGATATGCATTAGGATGAGAGTTATACCCATAAGAATCCGGAGGTTGTTGCCAATAAGAATGATCAATTCCTTGAGGCTCCTCCCATTTTTGTTGGTTCCATCTATAATGAGTGTCATCATTGAAGTTCACATTTCCTACAACACAATTAGAATCAAACTCATAGCCAAGGTGAGAATTCATAGTGGAAAAGCAAAATAAAACTAATAAAAACTAGCAAATAAAGAAAAAAGCAAGATATTCACACTATTCGCATATATACAATAACCAATAAAACAACACCATTGCAACTCCCTGGCAACGGCGCCATTTTGATGAACGGATTCTTGTTGGTATAGAATTTCCTCAAATAAATGTATTCTCGTTGTGAAGTATAGTTTCCAAACCAATCAAGAATCCTTTCATGCAAAAATATTGGTTGTCACAAAGAACAAACCCCAAATAAGAAATAACTGGAGTATTTTGGACTCCGGGTCGTCTTACGAGGAATTGTAATGAAGTGCCTAATTATTGGCTATGAAAGGGGTAAGGGGGTTTTTGGTTGATAAGAGGACAAGAAAATTAAATGTGCAAGAAAAGTAAAGAGAGCAATTAAAGAAAGCAAGTAATAAAGAGAGACATTCATGGCAAGAATTGAGATCATAGGCTTTCTATCCTAGTCATGCAATAATTAATTCATCTTATTTAGTCAACTCCAACAAATAGGGAGAAAGTCAAACAAGATTAATCAATCATGTTACAAATATAAACAAAAATTTATCTCATTACGTCAACTCCAACAAATAGGGAGAAAGTCTAACGAGACTAGATAATCTCAATCCAAAAGTCCTAACCAACTTACTAATGAAATTAGCAAAAGATTAGCGTCAATGGAAACAATATTAGCTAACAACTCTAGATCACCAACATAAGTTGGACTAAATCAAAACAAGAATTAAAAGTGAGATTCAAGAAAATTAAACCTAAACTACCCTAAATTCTAGAGAGAAGAAAGAGCTTCTCTCTCTAGAATTCTACCCTAAAACATGATGAAAACTAAACTATGACTACTTGGTTCATTTCCCCTTCAATCCTTGGGTTCAATAGCATCAGAAATGGATTGGATTGGGCCCAAAATGAGCTGCAAAATCGCTGGGGGCGATTTCATTGAAGTGGGCCACGGACAGCATCGGCGTGCGCGTGCAAAGTGCGCACCCCTAAACGCGAAGTAACATATATCGAATTTTATATCATTTCGAAGCCCCGGATGTTAGCTTTCCAACGCAACTGGAACCACCTCATTTGGATCTCTGTAGCTCAAGTTATGGTCATTTGAGTGTGAAGAGGTCAGGCTTGACAGCTTTACGGTTCCTTCATTTCTTCATGAGTTCTCCCACTATGCATGGTTTTCTCCTCACTTATTCCATCCAATACTTGCCTTATGAACATGAAATCATTCAACAAACACATCAAGGTTCCATCATGAAGAGGAAGAGGAGGAATACTTTGAACCAAACATGAAAGAAAATATGGAAAACCATCATGAAGAAGAAGCTCACAACCATGGCAGAGAAGGTCTAGCAAATCATGCTGGGCAAGAGAGAAGAGTTCTAGGCTCCTACATCAATCCAAACCCAGGGAACTGTGGGAGTAGCATTCAAAATCCAACCATACATGCCAACAACTTTGAACTAAAACCACAGCTCATCACCCTTGTTCAGAACAACTGTTCATTTGGAGGAGGCATCCAAGAAGACCCCAATCAACATCTAACCACCTTCCTGAGGATATGCGATACTGTGAAGTCTAATGGTGTTCATCCTGACACCTATAGACTACTTTTTTTCCCTTTCTCACTCAAGGATAAGGCATCTAAATAGCTAGAATCCTTCCCTAAGGAGAGTTTGACAACTTGGGAAGATGTGGTGAACAAATTTTTAGCCAGATTCTATTCTCCTCAAAAAATCAACAGACTGAGAGCTGAGGTTCAAACTTTCAGGCAGCAGGATTGTGAGACTCTATATGAAGCATGGGAGAGGTTTAAGGACCTAACAAGGACGTATCCACCAGATATGTTCAATGAATGGGTGCAGCTACACATTTTCTATGAAGGCCTTTCTTATGAATCAAAGAAAGCAGTAGACCACTCATCCGGGGGATCTCTGAACAAGAAGAAGACCATTGAGGAGGCCATAGATGTCATTGAAACTGTAGCAGAGAATGACTACTTCTATGCCTCCGAATGAGGGAAAACTAGAGGAGTGATGGAGCTAAACAATGTAGATGCTCTGCTGGCCCAAAACAAGCTTATAACCAAGCAATTAGCTGACCTCACCAAGAAGATGGAGAGGAACCAAGTAGCAGCAATCACCACCTCATCAACAACCCAAGAGGGAGTGAATGCAGAGGCAGAGAATGAGCAGGAGCAAGCCAACTACATTGGGAATTCACCTAGACAAAATCATGACCCATACTCCAAGACCTACAACCCTGGTTGGAGGAATCACCCAAACTTTGGGTGAGGGAATTAACAAGATCAAGGCCAAGATCAGAGACGTCACAACCCCAACAACAATGCAGCTCACCAACAATTCACACAGAGAACATATCAACACCACCATAACAACACCTCTCCATATTGATATCAAAACCAAAATAACACTCCTGATCCTTCTACCTCTAATCCCAACCTACCATCATCTGATGACAGACTCTCAAGGATTGAGAACCTGCTTGAAGGCATATGCAAAGAGATCCAAGACAGTAAAGCATTCCGAGAGGAAGTGCAGTCCAATATGCAGAATCAAGATGCTACCATCAAGAAACTTGAGACACAAATTGGCTACCTATTCAAGCAGATTTCCAGTCACAACCTTCGCAGTGATACTGACTCACACAAAAGGGAGGAGTGTCAAGCTATCACCCTTAGAAGTGGGAAGGAACTGAAGGAATTCTCCCAGAAACCACAAGAAGAGGGCTCAAATGAAAAGGGAGAAAAGTAAGATGGAGCTCAAGCTTCCACTTCGAGTTTGCAAAAAGAAGAAGGGATGCCGAAGCTGGACGTCCCAAGAGTTGCATACCCTCAGCAATTGAAGAAAAAGGGGGATGACAACCAGTTTTTGAGATTTTTGGAAATCTTCAAGAAACTACAAATCAACATACCCTTTGCTGAAGCAATAGAACAAATGCCACTCTACGCCAAGTTTTTAAAGGAGCTAATGACTAAGAAGAGAAGCTAGAAGAACAACGAGACTGTGATACTAACCAAAGAATGTAGTGCTATCATTCAACACAAACTGCCCCAGAAATTGAAGGATCCCGGGAGTTTTCAGATCGCTTGTATTATAGGGAAAATCACGGTGGAGAAGGCTCTTTGTGACTTAGGAGCCAGCATCAATTTAATGTCAGTAGCTATGATGAGGAAGATGAAGATCGAGGAGGCTAAACCAACAAAAATGGCCTTACAACTGGCAGACCGATCATTCAAATTCCCTCATGGCGTACTAGAGGATTTGCTGGTGAAAGTGGGAGACTTCGTATTCCCGGCAGATTTTGTAGTGCTGGACATGCAGGAGGAAGCCAAGACCTCCATCATCCTGGGAAGGCCGTTCTTGGCCACTGCTGGAGCTGTCATTGATGTCCAAAAAGGTGATCTCACCCTGAGAGTGCACAATGAAAAGATGACATTCAATGTATTCAAGGCCATGAGTTACCCACCAGAACAATTGGGGGAATGTATGAGGTTGGACTCACTTGAAGAGGAAGTGCAGGAGAGTTTTGAAGAAGAAGAGCCTAAAAGATTAATAGAGGAGGAGTATACATCGAGTGAAGAGGTTGCAACAACAGAGATTCGCATACAAGGTGCACTAAAGGAAGAGAATGAAAAGATAGAGGCACCCAAACTTGAGCTCAAAGCACTGCCACCCACTCTCAAATATGCATACCTAGGAAAGAATGAAAGCTACCCGGTCATCATAAACCCATCCCTCAGTCAAGATCAAGAGAATGAACTACTGCAAGTATTGCGGAAGCATAAGGATGCCATTGGATGGACCCTTGCTGACTTGAAGGGAATCAGTTCAGCCATATGCATACATAAGATACTGTTGGAAGATGATGCCAAACCATCCATTCAATCTCAAAGAAGGCTGAACCCAATCATGAAGGAAGTGGTACAGAAAAAGGTTATGAAGCTATGGCAGGGAGGAGTAATCTACCCGATCTCAGATAGCCCTTGGGTCAGCCCCGTGCATGTCGTGCCCAAAAAGGGAGGAATCACTGTAGTTCCCAATGAGAAGAATGAACTAATTCCTACAAGGACTGTCACAGGATGGCGGATGTGCATAGACTATCGAAAACTCAATGAGGCTACACGAAAGGACCATTTTCCCTTCCCATTTATGGATCAGATGTTGGAAAGACTCGCAGGACACGCATATTACTGTTTTCTTGATGGTTATTCAGGATATAACCAAATAGTGGTTGATCTCAGAGACCAAGAGAAAACTTCATTTACTTGTCCATATGGAGTGTTTGCCTACAGGCACATACCATTTGGGCTATGTAATGCACCTGCGACTTTCCAACGCTGCATGCTTTCTATCTTCTCAGATATGATAGAGAAATTCATTAAAGTTTTTATGGATGATTTCTCGGTATTCAGAGATTCCTTTACTAGCTGCCTGAGTCACATTGCCTTAGTATTGAAAAGGTGCCAAGAGACCAATCTGGTCTTGAACTGGGAGAAATGTCACTTTATGGTGATAGGAGGAATAGTCCTTGGCCATAAGGTTTCTAACCAAGGCATTGAAGTGGACAGGGCTAAAGTGGAACTTATTGTAAAACTTCTTCCACTCTGTGATGTCAAGGCAATTAGAAGTTTTTTAGGGCATGCTGGCTTTTACAGAAGGTTTATTAAAGATTTTTCAAAAATAGCTAAGCCCTTGAGTAATCTCCTTATATCAGATACACCATTTATCTTCGATGAAAATGTATGTTAGCATTCGAGCATTTGAAAGAAAGATTGTCATCTTCCCCTATCATTTCCCCACCTGATTGGAACTTACCCTTTGAATTGATGTGTGATGCATCTGATTTTGCAGTTGGGGCAGTGTTAGGGCAGAGGAAAGATAACTTAGTCCATGTGATATACTATGCTAGCAAAGTCCTCGATGATGTTCAAAGAAATTATACCACTACTGAAAAGGAGTTGCTAGCCATAGTTTTTGCATTTGACAAGTTCAGGTCATACCTCATTGGTGCTAAAGTGATTGTTTTCACAGATTACATAGCACTTAAATATTTGTTTGCCAAACAAGAATCAAAACCAAGATTAATAAGATGGATCTTATTGTTGCAGGAATTCAATATTGAAATCAGAGACAAGAAAGGAGTGGAGAACAAGGTAGCGGATCACCTATCTAGAATCCCTCATGAGGAAGGTGGAACACATGATACAAGTGTAAACGAGCTTTTTCCTGATGAGCAGTTGATGACAGTTCACAAAGAACCATGGTTTACAGACATTGCCAACTTCAAGGCAACTGGGGCTCTACCTCCAGGAATCAATAAACATCAAAAAAGGAAGCTCATAAATGATGCAAAGTACTTTGTCTGGGATGAGCCATATCTCTTCAAGAAGTGTTCAGATGGAATCCTTAGAAGATGTGTTTCGGAAGAGGAAGGACGAGAGGTCCTATGGAATTGCCACGGCTCTTGCTATGGAGGACATTTCGGAGGGGACAGAACTGCAGCAAAAGTGTTACAAAGCGGATTCTTTTGGCCCACCCTTTTCAAGGATGCCAAAGAACTAGTGAAGAGCTGCAACGAATGCCAAAGATCTGGAAACTTGCCCAAGAGAAATGAGATGCCACAAAATTTCATCTTAGAATTAGAACTGTTTGATGTGTGGGAAATCGATTTCATGGGACCATTCCCAACTTCATATTCAAACAAGTACATCTTGGTGGCAGTGGATTACGTTTCCAAGTGGGTGGAGGCTATTGCAACTCCAACGAATGATAACAAGGTGGTCATGAACTTCCTTAGGAAGAATATCTTTAGCCGATTTGGAGTTCCACGAGCACTCATCAGTGATGGAGGGAGCCATTTTTGTAACAGACCACTAGAAGCTCTTCTCCTACGATATGGGGTAAAACACAAGGTGGCCACTCCTTACCATCCCCAAACAAGCGGGCAAACTGAGATATCCAATAGAGAGCTAAAAAGGATTCTGAAAAAGACTGTGGGTGCATCAAGAAAGGATTGGTCGAAGAAGCTGGATGATGCTCTTTGGGCATACAGAACAGCATTCAAAACTCCACTTGGAATGTCCCCATATCAACTGATGTATGGGAAAGCTTGTCATTTACCACTAGAGCTGGAACACAAAGCTCTCTGGGCTCTCAAGATACTAAATTTTGACAGCATTGCTGCTGGTGCAAAGAGGATCCTACAGCTACAAGAGATGGAGGAATTTAGATCTCAAGCCTATGAAAATGCCAAGATTTATAAAGAAAAGGCGAAGAGAAGACATGACCTGCATCTGGCACCAAGGAGTTTCGAAAAGGGGCAGCAAGTACTCCTTTACAACTCCAAATTGAGACTGTTCCCTGGCAAACTCAAGTCAAGGTGGTCAGGACCCTTCCTTGTCACAAAGGTCTCGCCATATGGGCACATAGAAATCATGGATAAAAGTTCGGAGAGGACTTTCACCGTGAACGGACAAAGGCTCAAACACTACCTGGGCAACATGGGGGAAAACCCCAAAGTGAAGTATCATCTCAAGTAATGGAGGAATAATCGAGCTAGCGACGCTAAAAGAGTGCTTTGTTGGGAGGCAACCCAACCTGAGGTAGTTTCTTTTTCATCGTCATTTCAATAAAAATCACAAGTTGTTTCCCCTGTATTGCTAGGAGCTAAGTTTGGTGTTCCACACCAAAACAAATCCAAGAGTGAAAGTGTAGCTTTAGGTTTGGTGTTCCACCAAAGATATGAGTTATAATCACACTACACTCCAATGACAGATTGCTAGCTCCAAACAATCAGGGAAACCACTTAGCAGTAGTTTAGTCTGAAGTTAATGGTTGTTTTGTTAATAACAACATATGAGGCTCTCTGCAAGTAAGCAATCTATTGTACTAGGCAAAATAACTAAGTTTGGTGTTCACACACCAAATTAAGTTCAGAAATTTGCAAGCATACATGCAAGCTAACTATGTCTCAAGTGCTTTGGAAACAAGCAACTTCCAATAACTTTGCAGGAACCTTCTGAAGAAATGGTGTACCATCATCCAAGGAAGTACAAGGGTTTGAGTCTTGAGGGATGTGTCTGTGGTGTTCCTGTACCAAGGATCTGCTTAGATTACTAAGCTCTCAGGGGTGCTTTATCATCTGGTAACTTGGGTTAACTAACCCGGGATTATAAGCTGAAAGTCCACTATCAAGAGCAATCTTTACTACAGAACATTTAGTAACCCAAAGAGGTGATGGACACCAAGACCTCAAGGAAAGAAAATAAACAAACCATGTGCCTGTGGTGTGTATGTATGGGGGAGAGACTTGAGGAAGTAAGTCCTTAGGGGTGCTTCAACACCTAGCACCTTGAACCAATTGGTTCGGGAGTGTTGGCTGAAAGCTTATTCTAAAGAGTTGCCCCCTTACAAAGCACTTAGCCTAAGAACACAAATAAGCCCTGAAATGACAACAAAAGGATCAATGAATAAAAGTCTCACGGGATGCAATCAAGTGAGTATTCTAGAACATGATAAAGGTCTGAAAGCCAGTGAAGGAATGAACCTAAGTTGCTATGCATGAAACCACCATAAAACCAGGAACATGACTTCCA
>NC_029792.2:63216581-63234087 GCF_000816755.2 Arachis ipaensis | reverse complement strand
AAAGCTAACGTAGAGAGAGCAATTGATAGCCAACGTTAGTGACACTTACCTTTGTCACTAACGTTGGGGTGAACCACCAAGAGCCACCATGAGCAACGTTAACTCCCACGTTAACTTAGTTAACGTGGATAAAGAGATGATGAGCCAACATTAGTGACACTCACCTTTGTCACTAACGTTGGAGATGGCTAGCATGACTACGTTAGAAGCCACGTTAACTTAGTTAACGTGGACTCTAACATGGGAAATAGGGGCACATTGGAACGTTAGTGACAAAGGTAAGTGTCACTAACGTTCTCGAAGGATTGGCATTACTACGTTAGAAGCCACGTTAACCTAGTTAACATGGACGCTAACGTAGGGACAAGGGAGGACTCTCCACGTTATTGGGAAAGGTAAGTCCTAATAACGTGTGCGAAGGACCACGAGGCAAATTTAGTGGTCACGTTAGTGCCACTAACGTTGAAGTCAACGTGATCATATTTGGGTTAGGAACGTTAGTGAAAAAGGTGATTGTCACTAACGTTCTCGAACCCACACTTTCACTTAACGTTGACACCACTAATGTCCTGAGTCAAAGTCCCTGCCTACTTCACATTTTCTCTCTGCAAGCAAAGCTAAGCCCAATGAAAAGGATATCTGCTTCAAACTCAAGATTCAGAGGCCCATACCCAAGACTTGAAGAGCCAACTAGAAGATGAAAAGAGTAGTATATATTGGAGTAGCTTTGAATTAGTTAGGGAGTTGAAAACTTTAGGGAGCCTTTGGCATAGAACTACTCTCTGTATTTTACTTTCTCTGCACTTCTAGTTTTACTTTCATCATGTATTCTCATTCTTGGTTTTCATTTTCCAGAGCTATGAACAACTAAACCCCTTTCATTGGGTTAGGGAACATCTCCTGAGCCCAATGAACTCCCCATTTCTAATCTTACTCATTCTCTTTAATTTCTGCCATTTACTTTTATGAGCAATTACCCCATTCCCGTTTAAGATTCTGCAATTTACTTTTCGCCATTTACATTCAGCTCTTTATTTTTAGCATTTACTGTTTCTGCTATTTACTTTCCCGCCATTTAATTTTCTGCAAATCTCAAATCAAATTCTGGTTCGCTTAACTAGAACATTCCTCTAATTAAAGTTGCTTGATCAATCAATCTTTGTGGGATTCGACCTCACTCTATTGTGAGTTTTTACTTGACGACAAATTTGGTACACTTGTCGAAGAAAATTTGTTGAGAGACAAGTTTTGTGCATATCAAGTTTATGGCGCCGTTGCCGGGGATTGATTTTGTATCAACAATGATTAAGTTGGAGGATCACTAGATTGAGCATTTGTTATTCTGTTGATTTAAATTTCTGTTTGAGCACTTTACTTTCGGTTTCAGTTGTTTTGTATTCCCATCCCTTTAACCCCTTTATTTCAGTTGTTTACACTCTGTTTCACTCACCCACTAACTGTTTGATATATTGCATCACTCACACTACCAGCATTTTTTTTAGAATAGTTTCTGGATCTATTTCCTTGCTTGTACCTTGTTGGTTGTATGACAGGGAGGAGAAGCGGGGCTTCAACTTCCTTTGATTCTGAACCAGAGAGGACCTTCCTTAGATTAAGGAGGGAAGCAAGAGGAAAAAGGGTAGTTGGTGCTGAGAAAGAGGAGGAATACTTTGAACCAAACATGGAAGAGAATATGGAAAACCATCATAAAGAAGAAGCTCACAACCATGGCAGAGAAGGTCTAGCAAATCATGCTGGGCAAGAGAGAAGAGTTCTAGGCTCCTACATCAACCCAAACCCAGGAAACTGTGGGAGTATCATTCAAAAGCCAACCATACATGCCAACAACTTTGAACTAAAATCACAGCTCATCACCCTTGTTCAGAACAACTGTTCATTCGGAAGAGGCATCCAAGAAGACCCCAATCAACATCTAACCACCTTCCTGAGGATATGCGATACTGTGAAGTCTAATGGTATTCCTCCTGACACCTATAGACTACTTTTGTTCCCTTTCTCACTCAAGGATAAGGCATCTAAATGGCTGGAATCCTTCCCTAAGGAAAGTTTGACAACTTGGGAAGATGTGGTGAACAAATTTTTAGCCAGATTCTATCCTCCTCAAAGAATCAACAGGCTGAGAGCTGAGATTCAAACTTTCAGGCAGCATGATGGTGAGACTCTATATGAAGAGTGGGAGAGGTTTAAGGACCTTGATGAGCGGATAGTTTATACGCTTTTTGGGGTTAATTTCATATGGTTTTTAGTATATTCTAGTTAGTTTTTAGTTTATTTCCATTAGTTTTTAGGAAAAATTCATATTTATAGACTTTACTATGAGTTGTGTCTTTTTCTGTAATTTCAGGTATTTTTCTGGCTTAAATTGAGGGAGCTGAGCAAAAATCTGATTCAGGCTGAAAAAGGACTGCTGATACTGTTGGATTCTGACCTCCCTGCACTCAAAGTGGATTTTCTGGAGCTACAGAACTCGAAATGGCGTGCTTCCAATTGCGTTGGAACGTAGACATCCAGGGCTTTCCAGAAATATATAATAGTCCATACTTTGCTCAAGGATAAACGACGTAAACTGGCGTTCAACGCCAGTTCTCTGCCCAATTCTGGCGTCCAGCGCCAGAAAAGGATTAAAAGTTGGAGTTCAACGCTAGAAATGGATCCAAACCTGGCGTTGAACGCCCAAAACAGCCTTATGCACGTGAATTGTTTAAGTCTCAGCCCCAGCACACACCAAGTTGCCCCCAAAGACAGGACAGAAGGTTCTACTGTTCAACTCTAGACTCAGGCTATTCTCCGGAAAATTGAAATCCCGGTGGAGGGGACCATACGTGATTACAAGTGTATCACCATATGGTTATGTGGAGCTTCAAGATATTGATTCTGATAAGAGGTTCATTGTCAATGGACAGAGAATCAAGCACTATCTTGAAAGCAACGTTGAGCAAGAGTGCTCAAGGCTGAAGCTAGACTAAAAGCTCAGCAAGGTCCAGCTAAAGACAATAAAGAAGCGCTTGCTGGGAGGCAACCCAGCCATGGGGCATCAATCCTCTAAGCATTTTGCCCTATTTTTATTTTTATTTTTTATTTGTTTATATAAAGTTCATTGATAACAAGGAAAAGAATCAATTTCATAAGTTCACAGGGTTACAGAAGGAATCTGCACACAAAACAGAGAAAAAGAGCTCACTTGCAAGAAAACGCCAGTAAGAGCCTATTTTGGGCGTTCAGCGCCCAAAAGGGGCAGCCAGTGGGCGCTGAACGCCAGTAAGGATAGCAATCTGGCGTTCAACGCCAAAAAAGGGAAACAACTGGGCATTGAACGCCCAGGAGAACAGCATTTGGGCGTTGAACGCCCAAAACAGGCAGTGTTTGGGCGTTCAAACGCCAGGATGGCAGGGAGGAGGTAAATTCATTTTTTCTTCATATTTTTAATTTTCATGCTTCAATTCATGATTTCTTGCATAAACATGTTAAGAACCCTGGTTTCTAAAATCCCTAATTTCTAAAAATCCTACTTTAAAAATATCAAATATATCTTAATCCATAAGCACAAACCCTCTTTGCAAATTCAATCCGACTCTTTTCAAATCTTTTTAAAAACAAATCTTTCTTTTCAACTCATCAATATCTTTTTCAAAATCTCCACTTTATCTTTTTCAAAATCTAGATCTATCTTTTTCAAAAATCTTTCATATCTTTTCAATTTTAAACTATATCCTCTCTTATCATATCTTCTATCTTATCTTTTCCAAATCAATCTTTTTTATCATATCTTTATCTCTTTTTTTCGAAAACCCACCCTCCCTCCCTTTAAATTTGGCTTCGGCCTCCCTCCCCTTCCATCAACAATTGCAGCTAGCTCTCCTTCTATCCCTCTCCTTTTTTTTCTTTTGCTTGAGGACAAGCAAACCTCTAAGTTTGGTGTGTTTATCCGCGATCACTAAGATCATGGCTCCTAAAGGAAAACAACCCACTCCAAGAGGCAAGAAAGAGAGCGTTCCAAAACCACTTTGGAATTAAGGGAAGTTCTTATCTAAAGAACATTCAGACCATTATAACAAAATAATGGGTCTGAGATCAGTGATCCCGGAAGTTAGATTCGATCTGAAAGAAGATGAATATCCAGAGATCCAGGAGCAAATTCGAATGAGGAACTGGGAAGTCCTAGCTAATCCTGAGATGAAAGTAGGGAGGAACATGGTTCAGGAGTTCTATGCTAATATGTGGCAAACTGACAAGCAGAAACTATCTGGGACTGCTTTCTATGACTATCGGACCGTGGTCAGAGGAAAGATTGTTCATACCCACCCTGACAGGATCAGGGAGATCTTAAAGCTACCTCAGCTAAAAGATGATCCAGACTCCTTCAACAGGAGAATGATGAGAATAGACAAGGGCCTGGATAAAATTCTAGAGGACATATGTATCTCTGGAGCCAGGTGGACCACCAACACAAAGGGTGTCCCAAATCAACTCAAGAGAGAAGATCTCAAACCAGTCGCCAGAGGATGGATGGACTTCATTGGGCATTCTCTGTTGCCCACTAGCAACCATTCTGAAGTCACTGTTAAAAGAGCAGTGATGATCCATTGCATCATGATGGGAAAAGAAGTGGAAGTTCATCAGCTAATCTCAGCAGAACTCTACAAAATTGCAAACAAAAATTCTAAAGAGGCCAGGTTGGCTTATCCAAGTGTGATTTCTCTGCTCTGCAAGGACGCTGGAGTAAGGATGGGAATAACTGTGTATATCTCAGTTGAGAAACCAATCACCAAAGCATCAATTGAAAAACAACAAGCACAGGATGATCCCACCAAGAAGAAAACACAGGAATTTCTCCCAGAAATCCCTCAATCTGAATACTGGGAGTATCTTGAGACGTCTGTTACCAAGATACGGGAAGCTATGGAACAAATAATAAAAGAACAGAAGGAACACAGTCAAATTCTTACCTATATGTTTAAAGAACAAGAGGAGCAAGGGCGTGACTTAAGGGAATTGAAGCGCCAGAAGTTATCTCTTGAAGGACCAAGCACCCCACAGATCAGAGGAACATCCACTTCCCAGAACAAAGGTTGTTAAATTCCAATTTCTGCTTTAACTCTGTGATAGCGTCATTATAGAAGTTCACCTTAGGAGTCATATAGTAGTAATTAGTATCTATTTTGATTTTATCTCTAATTAAGCCATAGTTTATTCTTCTCATCATCAGCAAACATGAATAAAATAGTAGATCTTTTGAATAAGAGGCAATAAAATTTCGAGTTTTTAATAAGAGAAATTCTAATTAGTTACATGTGGTGGCAATACTTTCTGTCTTCTGAATGAATGCTTGAATAGTGCATATATGAGGACAAGTAACAGTTTAAGTTTGGTATTGTGATGAGCGGATAGTTTATACGCTTTTTGGGGTTAATTTCATATGGTTTTTAGTATATTCTAGTTAGTTTTTAGTTTATTTCCATTAGTTTTTAGAAAAAATTCATATTTCTGGACTTTACTATGAGTTGTGTGTTTTTCTGTAATTTCAGGTATTTTTCTAGCTGAAATTGAGGGAGCTGAGCAAAAATCTGATTCAGGCTGAAAAAGGACTGCTGATGCTGTTGGATTCTGACCTCCCTGCACTCAAAGTGGATTTTCTGGAGCTACAAAACTCGAAATGGCGTTCTTCCAATTGCGTTGGAAAGTAGACATCTAGGGCTTTCCAGAAATATATAATAGTCCATACTTTGCTCAAGGATAAACGACGTAAACGGGCATTCAACGCCAGTTCTCTGCCCAATTCTGGCGTCCAGCGCCAGAAAAGGATTAAAAGTTGGAGTTCAACGCTAGAAATGGATCCAAACCTGGTGTTGAACGCCCAAAACAGCCTTATGCACGTGAATTGTTTAAGTCTCAGCCCCAGCACACACCAAGTGGGCCCCAGAAATGGATCTCTGCACTATCTGTCATAGTCTACTCACTTTTTGTAAACCTAGGCTACTAGTTTAGTATTTAAACAACTTTTAGAAACTTATTTTGCATCTCATGACATTTCAGATCCAAATTTTGTACTCTTTGACGGAATGAGTCTCTAAACTCCATTGTTGGGGGTGAGGAGCTCTGCTGTGTCTCAATGAATTAATGCAAGTATTTCTGTTTTCCATTCAAACATGCGTGTTCCTATCTAAGATATCCATTCGCGCCTAATTATGGAGAAGGTGATGATTTGTGACACTCATCACCTTCCTCAATCCATGAACGTGTGTCTGACACTCACCTCCGTTCTACATCAGATTGAATGAATATCTCTTAGATTCCTTAATCAGAATCTCCGTGGTATAAGCTAGATTGATGGCGGCATTCATGAGAATCCGGAAGGTCTAAACCTTGTCTGTGGTATTCCGAGTAGGATTCTGGGATTGGATGACTGTGACGAGCTTCAAACTTGCGAGTGCTGGGCGTAGTGACAGACGCAAAAGGATAGTAAATCCTATTCCGGTACGACTGAGAACCTGCAGATGATTAGCCGTGCGGTGACAGCGCACCTGGACCCTTTTCACTGGAAGGATGGATGGTAGCCATTGACAACGGTGATCCACCTACACACAGCTTGCCATAGGAGGACGTGCGTGCGTGAATCAGAAGACAGATGAAAGCAGAGATTCTGAAGACAAAGCATCTCCAAAACTCCAATGTATTCTCCATTACTGCATAACAAGTAACCTTTAATCCATGCTCTTTTGTTTATTCGCAATTCAACTGATAAATATAATTGATTTCCTGACTAAGAATTGCAAGATAACTATAGATTGCTTCAAACCAACAATCTCCGTGGGATTCGACCCTTACTCACGTTAGGTATTACTTGGACGACCCAGTGCACTTGCTGGTTAGTTGTGCAAAATTACATTGTGAAGTAATTTTTGTGCACCAGACCTAACAAGGAGGTGTCCACTAGATATGTTCAATGAATGGGTGCAGCTACACATTTTCTATAAATGACTTTCTTATGAATCAAAGAAAACAGTAGACCACTCATCCGGGGGATCTCTGAACAAGAAGAAGACCATTGAGGAGGCCATATATGTCATTGAAACTGTAGCAGAGAATGACTACTTCTATGCCTCCGAAAGAGGGAACACTAGAGGAGTGATGGAGCTAAACAATATAGATGCTCTGCTGGCCCAAAACAAGCTCAAACCAAGCAATTAGCTGACCTCACTAAGAAGATGGAGAGGAACCAAGTAGCAGCAATCACCACCTCATCAACAACCCAAGAGGGAGTGAATGCAGAGGCAGAGAGTGAGCAGGAGCAAGCCAACTACATTGGAAATTCACCTAGACAAAATCATGACCCATACTCCAAGACCTACAACCCTGGTTGGAGGAATCACCCAAACTTTGGGTGGGGGAATCAACAAGATCAAAGCCAAGATCAGAGACGTCACAACCCCAACAACAATGCAGCTCACCAATAATTCACACAGAGAACATATCAACACCACCATAACAACACCTCTCCACATTGATATCAAAACCAAAATAACTCTCCTCATCCTTCTACCTCTAATCCTAACCTACCATCATCTGATGACAGACTCTCAAGGATTGAGAACCTGCTTGAAGGCATATGCAAAGAGATCCAAGACAGTAAAGCATTCTGAGAGGAAGTGCAGTCCAATATGCAGAATCAAGATGCTGCCATCAAGAAACTTGAGACACAAATTGGCTACCTATTCAAGCAGATTTCCAGCCACAACCTTCGCAGTGATACTAACTCACACAAAAGGGAGGAGTGTCAAGCTATCACCCTTAGGAGTGGGAAGAAACTGAAGAAATTCTCCCAGAAACCACAAGAAGAGGGCTCAAATGAAAAGGGAGAAAAGTAACATGGAGCTCAAGCTTCCACTTCGAGTTTGCAAAAAGAAGAAGGGATGCCAAAGTTGGACGTCCCAAGAGTTCCATACCCTCAGCAATTGAAGAAAAAGGGAGATGACAACCAGTTTTTGAGATTTTTGGAAATCTTCAAGAAACTACAAATCAACATACCTTTGCTGAAGCAATAGAACAAATGCCACTCTACGCCAAGTTTTTAAAGGAGCTAATGACTAAGAAGAGAAGCTAGAAGAACAACGAGACTATGATACTAACTGAAGAATATAGTGCTGTCATTCAGCACAAACTGCCCCAGAAATTGAAGGATCCCGGGAGTTTTCAGATCCCTTGTATTATAGGGAAAATCACGGTGGAGAAGGCTCTTTGTGGCTTAGGAGCCAGCATCAATTTAATGTCAGTAGCTATGATGAGGAAGATGAAGATCGAGGAGGCTAAACCAACAAAAATGGCCTTACAACTGGTAGACCGATCGTTTAAATTCCCTCATGGCGTAGTAGAGGATTTGCTGGTGAAAGTGGGAGACTTCGTATTCCTGGCAGATTTTGTAGTGCTGGACATGCAGGAGGAAGCCAAGTCCTCCATCATCCTGGAAAGGCCGTTCTTGGCCACTGCTGGAGCTGTCATTGATGTCCAAAAAGGTGATCTCACCCTGAGAGTGCACAATAAAAAGATGACATTCAATGTATTCAAGGCCATGAGTTACCCACCAGAACAATTGGGGGAATGTATGAGGTTGGACTCACTTGAAGAGGAAGTGCAGGAGAGTTTTGAAGAAGAAGAGCCTGAAAGATTAATAGAGGAGGAGTATACATAGAGTGAAGAGGTTGCAACAACAGAGATTCGCATACAAGGTGCACTAGAGGAAGAGAATGAAAAGATAGAGGCACCCAAACTTGAGCTTAAAGCACTGCCACCCACTCTCAAATATGCATACCTAGGAAAGAATGAAAGCTACCCGGTCATCATAAACCCATCCCTCAGTCAAGATCAAGAGAATGAACTACTGCAAGTATTGCGGAAGCATAAGGATGCCTGATAAACCACTATTTTATGGTTTATATTGTGTTTAATTGTTTGGTTTTATCATGATCCTTACCCACTTATTCATTAAATTAGCATGAAATTATAATTCCTTCCTGAATTTATAATATGTTTGAAAACTGCTTCCTAGAGACTTTAATTATGTATTTTTAATTCTCCTTTATTCCATTCGATGTCGTGATCTGTGTGTTGAGTGTTTCAGACTTTATAGGGAATGAATGAGTTGGAGATTGGAAAGGAAGCTAGCAAAAATGGAAGGAACACAAGAATTTAAGGAGATAACCAGCGAGAAGTGACGCAGTCGCATGGCTCACGCGACCGCGCGAAGGAGAGCAAATCACAGTGACGCGGCCGCGCAGATTGGAAAAGCTCAAGCGACGCGATAGCATGGACGACGCGAACGCGTGGCAAGGAAAAGCGCGAATGACGCGTCCGCATGGATGACGCGATCGCGTGACATGTGCGATCTGCATAATCTGCAGGATTCACTGGGGGCGATTTTGGACCTAATTTCGACCCAGTTTTCGGTCCGGAACAGCAGACTAGAGCCAGAGAATATGCAGAAACAAAAGACAACATTCATTCTACACAGTTTTAAGTTTTAGATCGAGTTTTTCCTCCTCTAGGTTTTTCTCTCTAGGTTTTAGAATTTTAATTTTCAATTGATCTTAGCATTGGAACATTGAGAAGAGTTATTTCCTCATCAAGACTTCGTCATTCTAGTTCGTTCTCTTAACTTGGTTTTATTCTTTCATTAATTATAAGTTAATCTTGAGATCATTCCATCAATAATAGAGATTCCAACTAATCAACTCCCAATCAAGGCTTTTATTCATATTATTTAAATTTTCTCAATTTAATTTTCCACCTACTTAACTCAACTTCTTGGAACATCTGATTTTCCATCAATTTTTGACGCCGTTGCCGGGGAGTTACAATAGAGTGCTAAAGTTATTAATTAGAATTTATTTATTTGCATTTTATTTTATTTTGCTACTATGAGCTGCATGTTTCTTTCGTCAAATGACGCGTTCACTTCCTGATCCGCCCTTGCTAATATTCGATCCTGAAATTGAAAGGACTATTTCACGAAAAAGGCGAGAACAGTGTCGGTTCATCCGCTCTGAGGGTGGATCTGAGAGTGAACTTGAGGAAGAAACCAGCCCCCGTTCTACTGATTCAGTTGTTTTACGTGCAGAAGACATGGCAGCTAGGAGAGTTACCATCCAGGAGGAAGGAGCCCCTGATTTTACAATGCAACCGTTTCAAGCGCATCATTCAGCGGTAGCTACAGATTTTGAAATAAAGACCGCACTGCTAAATTTGATGCCCAAGTTTCATGGCCTACCTGCTCAAGAGCCTATCAAGCACTTGAGAGATTTTCAGGCAGCCTGTTCTACTGTCAGGCGTGATGGTACTGATGAAACTTCAATTTTGCTGAAAGCTTTCCCGTTTTCTCTTGAGGGAAAGGCAAGAGAGTGGTACTACACTCAACCTCTAGCAAATGTATCCAACTGGGATACACTCAAAAAGGAGTTTTTGGAGAAATTCTTTCCATCTGAAGTTACTGATAAACTGAGGAAGGATATTTCCTCAATTGTTCAGGATGACAATGAAACTCTCTTTGAATACTGGGAGCGCTTCAATAATCTTCTGGAGGCATGCCCCCACCATAGGATTGACAAGATAGTGCTACTTAGCTATATCACACAGGGCATGAGGCCCCAAGATAAGACCACATTGGAAAGTGCTAGCAATGGGTCTATGAAGAAGTACAACTAGTCTGAATGGTCTCACCTCTACTTTGTAAGCTCTTATGTCACAGCTTGGATCGACGCAAAATTCCAGTAACCAACCTTCAAGCTCCACTGGAATCCCCTCTCAACCATTACCCAATCCAAAGGGAGGCATTAATGCCATCACCCTAAGGTCTGGAACCACACTGCAGGAGAGGAATCAGGAGGAACCAAGCCTACCAGAACACACCTCAGCTGAAGAGGCAGTAGAAATAGACGATGTTGAAGAAGAAGAGGACATACAGGACATAGCTGAAGAAGAAATAGCTCAACCACAAGAGGAAGCACCAAAAGGCGCAGACACCACAGAAAACACTACTCCTATTCCATTTTCACAACTTGCAAGGAAGCCCAGGAAGCAGCTGGAACCTGACCCCAAAATGGTAGAAATATTCAAAAAGGTCGAGGTACCTGTTCCTCTTTTTGATGTTATTCAGTAAGTACCTAAATATGCAAAGTTTCTAAAAGACTTATGTATCCATAAAGACAAAATTAATGAATTAGAAACTATTCCTTTAGGTAGTTCTATATCTACTTTAATGGGAGTATTACCTGAAAAATGTAGTGATCCAGGTCCTTGTATAGTTAGCTGTACTATTGGTGGTGTAGTAATTTATGATTCCATGTGTGATTTAGGAGCATGTGTCAGTATAATGCCTTTGTCTATATATGATATTTTGAGGCTCCCTCCCTTAAAAAGGTCGGCAGCTCGCTTTGTGTTAGCAAATAAAAGCATTATTACAGTGGCTGGAGTTGCTGAAGATGTTTTGGTGAACATTAAAGGACTTACATTTCTCACTGATTTTTATATCTTGGAGATGCCCCATAATGATTTAGATAAGCCATCATCAATCCTACTTGGAAGACCATTCCTGAAGACATCAAAATTCAAATTGGATGCTTTTTCAGGAACATACTCCTTTGAAATAGATGGCCGCATAGTAATCTTCAATCTGAATGAAGTCATTGACAATCCCTCAGAAGATCATTCTATCTTTCAGTGTGATGTCATAGATGAAAGTGTAGCTGAAATTCACAAGGAAGAGTTAGAAGAAAGGCACACTGGACAAGGTCCAAGTGTGGGGACCCTCTTAACTGACAATGAGGGTACTTCGTCATTTTCACAAGCTCCAGATAATCCAGAGCCTGCCCATGATCAGAAGTTAGAATTGAAACCCCTCCCTCCGCATCTCAAATATGCTTATCTTGAAGATAAGCAGAGGTTTCCAGTTATCATTGCAAGGGAACTAACTTCTCAACAAGAAGAGCAGTTACTTTATGTGCTGAGGAAGCATAAGAAGGCAATTGGGTGGAGCTTGGCAGATATAGTAGGCATCAACCCTCAAGTATGTGAGCACAGAGTATTCTTAGAAGAGGGAGCAAGACCTGTCCATCAACCCCAAAGAAGATTGAATCCCACCATCTTGGAAGTTGTCAAAAAGGAAGTGACCAGACTATTGAAAGCAGGTATCATATATCCCATTTCAGACAGTGAATGGGTAAGCCCAGTACAAGTGGTGCCCAAGAAGTCTGGGGTCACTACAGTGAAGAATGAGCATGGAGAGCTCATAGCAACTAGAGTTCAGAATGCTTGGAGAGTCTGCATTGATTACAGGCGTTTCAACCAGGCTACCCGTAAGGATCACTACCCACTTCCATTCTTGATCAAATGCTGGATCGCCTGTCAGGTAAATCACATTATTGCTTTTTAAATGGTTACACAGGTTATTTCCAGATCCATATAGCTCCTGAGGATCAAGAAAATACTACTTTTACATGTCCTTTTGGGACTTATGCTTACAAGAGAATGCCCTTTGGCTTATGCAATGCACCAGCTACTTTCCAAAGGTGCATGATGAGTCTTTTCTCTTATCTTATTGAGGACTGTATGGAAGTTTTTATGGACGATTTTAGCGTTTATGGTGATTCTTTTAGCCTTTGCTTAGATGGATTATCTAGAGTATTAGATAGATGTGTTAATACAAACCTTGTATTAAATTTTGAAAAATGTCACTTTATGGTAAAACAAGGGATTGTATTAGGACATGTGGTATCTAATAATGGCATTTCTGTAGACCCAGCAAAGATGAATGTTATTTCTAGTCTACCTTACCCCTCTTCTGTGAGGGAAGTCTGTTCGTTCCTTGGCCATGTAGGTTTTTACAGGAGATTTATTAAGGACTTTAGTAAGGTTGCACTTCCCTTATCCAGATTACTGCAGAAGGATATTGAGTTCGAGTTCAGTGAGGATTGCAAACAAGCATTTGATAAGCTGAAGACTGCTCTGACTCAAGCTCCAATTGTGATTAGTTAACGTGGAAGCTAACGATGAGGAATGAATGATTAGCCAATGTTAGTGACACTCAACATTGTCACTAACGTTGGGATGGCTAAGAATGGCCACGTTAGAAGCCACGTTAACTTAGTTAACGTGGACTCTAACGTGAGATCTAGGGGCACATTGGAACGTTAGTGACAATGTTGAGTGTCACTAACGTTCTCGAAGGTTGGCAAGGCCACGTTAGAAGCCACGTTAACCTAGTTAACGTGGAGCTTTAACGTGAAGCAAAAAGGGGCACACTGGAACGTTAGTGACAATGTTGAGTGTCACTAACGTTCTCGAAGTTTGGCAAGGCCACGTTAGAAGCCACGTTAACACAGTTAACGTGGGTTCTAACGTGAGGCAAAGGGGTACATTGGAATGTTAGTGAAAATGTTAAGTGTCACTAACGTTCTCAAACTTATACTTTCACTAAATGTTAACACCCCTAACGCCTGAGCTGAAGTCTCTGCCCACTTAGCACTTTCTCTCTGCAAGTAAAGCCAAGCCCAAATGAAGAAAAGATGTGCTTCAAACTCAAGATCCAGAGGCCCAAGACTTGAAGAGCAAAGTAGAAGCTGAGAAGAGTAGTATATATAGGAGTAGCTTTGAATTGTAAAGGGAGTTTTGGAGGCTGGAAAAAGGGAACTACTCTCTGTATTTTACTTTCTCTGCATTTTCTAGTTTTATGATGTATTCTCCATCTTTGTTTTCATTTCCAAGAGTTATGAACAACTAAACCCCTTTCATTGGGTTAGGGAGCTTGATGAGCAGATAATTTATACGCTTTTTGACATTGTTTTTAGTATGTTTTTAGTAGGATCTAGTTACTTTTAGGGATGTTTTCATTAGTTTTTATGTTAAATTCACATTTCTGGACTTTAATATGAGTTTGTGTGTTTTTCTGTGATTTCAGGTATTTTCTGGCTGAAATTGAGGGACTTGAGCAAAAATCAGATTCAGAGGTTGAAGAAGGACTGCTGATGCTGTTGGATTCTGACCTCCCTGCACTCAAAGTGGATTTTCTGGAGCTACAGAACTTGAAATGGCACGCTTCGAATTTCGTTGGAAAGTAGACATCCAGGGATTTCCAGCAATGTATAATAGTCCATACTTTGCTCAAGTTTAGATGACGAAAACTGGCGTTCAACGCCAGCTCTCTGCCCAATTCTGGTGTCCAGCGCCAGAAAAGGATCCAAAACCAGAGTTGAACGCCCAAACTGGCACAAAAGCTGGCGTTCAACTCCAAGAAGGACCTCTACACGTGCAACACTCAAGCTCAGCCCAAGCACACACCAAGTGGGCCCCGGAAGTGGATTTATGCATCAATTACTTACTTCTGTAAACCCTAGTAGTTAGTTTATTATAAATAGGACTTTTTACTATTGTATTAGACATCCTGGATTGTATTTTTGATCCTGTGATCAAGTCTTGGTTACTCCGGTTCCCCTCTGGGGCCGAGACCAATGAACTCCATTATCACTTATGTATTTTCAACGGTAGAGTTTCTACACTCCATAGATTAAGGTGTAGAGCTCTGCTGTTCCTCAGAGATTAATGCAAAGTACTACTGTTTTCTATTCAATTCATCTTATTTCACTTCTAAGATATTCATTCACACTTCAACCTGAATGTGATGAACATGACAATCATCATCATTCCCTATGAACGCGTGCCTGACAACCACTTCCGTTCTACATTAGATTGAATGAGTATCTCTTAGATCTCTTAATCGAAATCTTCGTGGTGTAAGCTAGAATGATGGCGGCATTCAAGAGAATCCAGAAAGTCTAAACATTATCTGTGGTATTCCGAGTAGGATTCAATGATTGAATGACTATGACGAGCTCCAAACTCGCGATTGCTGGGCGTAGTGACAGACGCAAAAGGATAGTAAATCCTATTCCAGCATGATCGAGAACCGACAGATGAATAACCGTGCTGTGACAGGGTGCGTTGACCATTTTCACTGAGAGGATAAGATGAAACCATTGATAAGGGTGATGCCTCCAGACGATTAGCCGTGCCATGACAAGGCATTTGGATCATTTTCCCGAGAGAAGACCGAAAGTAGCCATTGACAATGGTGATGCATTACATAAAGCCAGCCATGGAAAGGAGTAAGACTGATTGGATGAAGATAGCAGGAAAGCAGAGGTTCAGAGGAACGAAAGCATCTCTATTCGCTTATCTGAAATTCTCACCAATGATTTACATAAGTATTTCTATCCCTATTTTATTAATTATTTTCGAAAACCCCATTACTATTTTATATCTGCCTGACTGAGATTTACAAGGTGACTATAGCTTGCTTCATACCAACAATCTCCGTGGGATTCGACCCTTACTCACGTAAGGTATTACTTGGATGACCCAGTGCACTTGCTGGTTAGTTGTGCGAACTTATGAACCATGGTATTGGCACCAAGTTTTTGGCGCCATTGCCAGGGAAAGAAAGAGCAATGAATTTTACATAATCAAAGTGTAATCACAATTTCTGCGCACCAAGTTTTTGGCGCCGTTGCCGGGGATTGTTCGAGTTTGGACAACTGACGGTTCATCTTGTTGCTCAGATTAGGTAATTTTCTTTTTATCTTATTTTCAAAAATTTTTCAAAAAAAAAAATCTTTCAAAAATTTCTCCTTTGTTTTCGAAAAAAATAAATAAATAAATAAAAATGTTTTCAAAAATATATTTTTCTTCAGAATTTTTAAGAATAAATTCTAGTGTTTCATAAGGCATGTTGAAGCCTGGTTGGCTGTAAAGCCACGACTGTAGGGCATGTCAGGCGTGTCATGTCTGAGTTACATACTAAAGCTTGGCTGGCTATTAAGCCATGCCTGACCCTTTGATTGGAGCTTTAGACTAAAGAGCATAAGATTCCTGGAATTCATATTAAAAATTTTGGAATCCTCATTTTTATTTTTCAAAATAATTTTCGAAAAAAAAAATTTACAAAAAAATCATAAAATCATAAAAATCAAAAATATTTTTGTGTTTCTTGTTTGAGTCTTGAGTCATGTTATAAGTTTGGTGTCAATTGCATACTCATCTTGCATTTTTCGAAAATTCTCATGCATTCATAGTGTTCTTCATGATCTTCAAGTTGTACTTGGTAAGTCTTCTTGTTTGATCTTTGCATTTGCATGTTTTGTGTCTTTTCTTGTTTTTCATATGCATTCTTGAATTCTTAGTGTCTAAGCATTAAAGAATTCTAAGTTTGGTGTCTTGCATGTTTTCTTTGCATTAAAAATTTTTCAAAAATATGTTCTTGATGTTCATCATGATCTTCATAGTGTTCTTGGTGTTCATCTTGACATTCATAGCATTCTTGCATGCATTCATTGTTTTGATCTAAAAATTTTCATGCATTGCATCATTTCCATGTTTTTCTCTCATCATAAAAATTCAAAAATCAAAAAAAATATCTTCCCCTTTTATCTCTCATCAAATTCGAAAATTTGAGTTGACTTTTTCAAAAATCTTTAAAATCTAGTTGTTTTCATGAGTCAAATCAAATTTTCAATTTGAAAATCTTATCTTTTTCAAAATCTTTTTCAAAAATCAAATCTTTTTCATTTTTTTTGTTATTTTCGAAAATTTCAAAAATATTTTTCAAAAATCTTTTTCTTAATTTTACATCAAATTTTCGAAAATAACATCAT
Source organism: Arachis ipaensis (assembly GCF_000816755.2). Classification (NCBI taxonomy): domain Eukaryota; kingdom Viridiplantae; phylum Streptophyta; class Magnoliopsida; order Fabales; family Fabaceae; genus Arachis; species Arachis ipaensis. The sequence continues at coordinate 63,217,372 of NC_029792.2, read as the reverse complement.
CAATTAATGTTTTGATTCAAAAATTTCAAGTTTGTTACTTGCTTGTTAAGAAAGATTCAAACTTTGAGTTCTAGAATCATATCTTGTGATTTCTTGTGAATCAAGTCATTAATTGTGATTTTAAAAATCAAATCTTTTTCAAAACTAATTTCAATCATATCTTTTCAAAAATAATATCTTCTTATCTTACCTTTTTCAAAATTTGATTTCAAAATATCTTTTCTAACTTCTTATCTTCTTATCTTTTCAAAAATTGATTTTCAAATTTGTTTCAACTAACAAACTAACTTTTTTTGTTTGTTTCTTATCTTTTTCAAAACTACCTAACTAACTCTCTCTCTCTAATTTTCGAAAATATCTTCCCTCTTTTTCAAAATTTCTTTTTAATTAACTAATTATTTTAACTTTTGATTTTAAAAATTTCGAAAACTACTAACCTTTTTCAAAAACTATTTTCGAAAATCACTAACTCTTTTTCAAAAGTTATTTTCGAAAATTCTCCCTCTCCCATCTTATTCTATTTATTTATTTATCTACTAACATCTTCTCATCTCACATCTCTGCTCTCCTCACCCTTGTGTTTCCTTCCTTACATTATATTCTTTGTCCCCTTCGTTTCTTCCACTTACATAAGGACCTCTATACTGTGGTATAAAGGATCCCTGTTATTATTATTATTTTTCTGTGCCCTCTTCTTTGTCATATGAGCAGGAGCAAGGACAAGAATATTCTTGTTGAAGCAGATCCAGAACCTGAAAGGACTCTGAAGAGGAAACTAAGAGAAGCTAAAT
>NC_029792.2:63209602-63216514 GCF_000816755.2 Arachis ipaensis | reverse complement strand
TCATGGAGAAATCATCCAAGTTTCTCATGGAAGGATCAAAAGCCTCAACAAGGCTTTAATAATGGTGGAAGAAACAGGTTTAGCAATAGCAATCCTTTTCCATCATCCACTCAGCAACAGACAGAGAATTCTGAGCAGAATCCATCTAGCTTAGCAAATCTAGTCTCTGATCTATCTAAGGCCACTGTGAGTTTCATGAATGAAACAAGGTCCTCCATTAGAAATTTGGAAGCACAAGTGGGCCAGCTGAGTAAAAGGATCACTGAAATCCCTCCTAGTACTCTCCCAAGCAATACAGAAAAAAAAATCCAAAAGGAGAGTGCAAGGCCATTGACATAATCAAAATGGCCGAACCCAATGAGGGAAAGGAGGACGTGAATCCCAAGGAGGAAGACCTCCTAGGACGTCCAGTGATCAATAAGGAGCTTCCCTCTGAGGAACCAAAGGACTCTGAGGCTCATCTAGAGACCAAGAGATTCCATTGAACCTCCTTATGCCATTCATGAGCTCTGATGAGTATTCCTCTTCTGAAGAGAATGAGGATGTTATTGAAGAACAAGTTGCCAAGTTTCTTAGTGCAATCATGAAGCTGAATGCCAAATCATTTAGTATTGAGACTTGGGAAGATGAACCGGAAAGATTCATCTCACAAGCCCATCACTAAAAAAAGGATGTAGCAAACAAGAGAGCACTTTCATGGACCTCAACAGGCACATGAAGAAGCTCATCATCAAGAAACCCCTGAGATACCTCAAGGGATGCACTTTTCTCCACAGAACTATTGGGAGCAAATCAACACCTCCCTAGGAGAATTAAGTTCCAACATGGGACAATTAAGGATGGAACATCAAGAGCACTCCATCACCCTTCATGAAATTAGAGAAGATCAAAAAGCAATGAAGGAGGAGCAACAAAGACAAGAAAGAGACATAGAAGAGCTCAAGGACATCATTGGTTCCTCAAGAAGGAAACGCCACCATCACTAAGGTGGATTCATTCCTTGTTCTTATTTCTTCTGTTTTTCGTTTTCTATGTTATATGCTTATCTATATTTGTGTCTTCATTACATGATCATTAGTAGTTAGTAACTATGTCTTAAAGTTATGAATGTCCTATGAATCCATCACCTCTCTTAAATGAAAAATGTTTTAATTCAAAAGAACAAGAAGTACATGAGTTTTGAATTTATCCTTGAACTTAGCTTAATTATATTGATGTGGTGACAATGCTTCTTATTTTCTGAATGTATGATTGAACAGTGCATATGTCTTTTGAAGTTGTTGTTTAAGAATGTTAAATATGTTGGCTCTTAAAAGAATGATGACTAGGAGACATGTTATTTGATAATCTGAAAAATCATAAAAATGATTCTTGAAGCAAGAAAAAGCAGCAAAGAACAAAGCTTGCAGAAAAAAAAAACAAAAAAATTAGGCAAAAAAATAGAAGAAAAAAAAAAGAAAAAGCAAGCAGAAAAAGCCAAAAGCTCTTAAAACCAAGAGGCAAGAGCAAAAAGCCAATAACCCTTAAAACCAAAAGGCAAGGGCAAATAAAAGGGATCACAAGGCTTTGAGCATCAGTGGATAGGAGGGCCTAAAGGAATAAAATCCTGGTCTAAGCGGCTAAACCAAGCTGTCCCTATCCATGTGCTTGCTTTAGGTGTCAAGTGAAAACTTGAGACTAAGCGGTTAAAGTCAAGGTCCAAAGCAAAAAAAAAAAAAGAGTGTGCTTAAGAACCCTAGACAATTGGCACCAAGTTTTTGGCACCATTGCCAGAGAAAGAAAGAGTAATGAATTTTACATAATCAAAGTGTAATCACAATTTCTCCGCACCAGAGCTCTGTTGTAATTTGATGGATCAATACTAATTTTCATTATTCTTCTTCTATCTTTTCTCTTGATTTTACTTGAAAGCTTTCGATCTTCATCCAATTGAGTAGTTATCTTGGAAGAGAAGCTATTCAAACTTGGATCTCTTTTGAACCTTGAAAGAGGAATGAAGAGATCAAGCTAGAAATACTTTCTCATGCTGGACCAAATTGGGCTTGGATGGGTATGTGACTATAATCCTCTCAATACTTGATTTAGGAAATGCATGTGGTATAATCAGTGACCATACTTCATCTCTTCTCATGAGCAATTGACCAAGGAATTGGCTATTGATCAAGATTTGAGAGATTGAATTGCAAGAAATTTTAATTCAATCACTTAAGATTGCCAAGGAGATCAATGAGTGCATTGATTGAGGAAGAGATAAAAATGAACTTGATCCGGAGAATTGCAACATCTCCTAAGCCCAATGAACTCCCCATCTCTGATCTTACCCATTCTCTTTAATTTCTGCCATTTACTTTTATAAGCAAATCCCCCATTCCCATTTACAATTTTGCAATTTATTTTCAGTCATTTGCTTCTAGTTCTTTAATTCTAGCATTTATTTTTCTGTTATTTACATTCCAGCCATTTTATTTTCTGCAACTCTCAACCCAAATTCTGGATTCGCTCAACTAGAACATTCTCAAAGAGGAGGTGCGAGCCAATATTAAGAACTAGGGAGAGACCATTAGGAAGCTGGAATTCCAGGTGGGATATTTAGCTTAGAAGATTCCCAAACCTACCGATAGCTTCCCAAATGACACGGAGAAAAACCCCAAGGGAGAAGCAAAGAAAGTAAGATGGGAAGATTGCAAAATGGTCACTACGAGTGATCAAGAGACTGAAGACAAGCAAGGCAAACTTTGCAAACAACCTGAAGACAACTCAACAAAGGAAGAGGATAGAGATCACCAAGGACCAGAAATCTCACAACAAGAGTTGCTGAAGCTCTATGCTCCCTTCCCTCAACTGCTCAATGGTGCTGTGGGAAAGAGAATATACTCAAGGTTCCTAGACTTGTTTGCATCTCTGCATGTAAACATACCATTCATCAAGGCAATTCAACAAATGCCTGCATTCATCAAGTATATGAAGGAAATTCTTCCCAGGAAAAGCTCACTCAAAGGAGGCCAGACTATAGTGATGAACAAGGAATGTAGTGCCCTTATTCAACCTGAGCTGCCTACAAAAAGAATAGACCCAGGGAGTTTTCACATCCCTTGTGCCATAGGTGAAACTATGTTCTATAGAGCGCTATGTGATTTGGGGGCTATCGCTATGTGATTTGGAGGCCAGCATCAACTTACTGCCTTTATCCCTGGTGAAAAGGCTGCAGATTAATGAGATAATGCCCACAGATGTAATCATCAGATTGGCTGACAAAACTCAAAAGCAAGCAATAGGAGTGGTGGAAAATGTGTTGCTAAAGGTTGGGAAATACTTTCTCCCAACAGACTTTGTCATTCTGGACATGGAAGAGAGTCACACTCACCCAATCGTATTGGGAAGACCATTCCTAGCTACGGCCAGAGCACTTATCGATGTACAGAAAGGGGAGCTAATATTGAGAATCCATGATGAACGACTCAGCTTCAATGTCTTCAAACTCTCACAAGAAACAGATCAAGAGGACAAGAAACTAAGCACAAACGATAAAGAGACACTGAAGGAGGAGACAAGCACTGAAGCACAGCCAGTTCATTCTGAAACCCCCTCAATTGATAAACAAGGAAAACAGCAATTGCCACAACTCAAAGAAAAGTTGGAGGAACCTAAACCTCTAGAGGCATGTGAAGACAACATCACAACTCCTTGGAAAAAAAAGGTCACCAAGGGGAAGGCAACCTTAAAAGAAACAAAGAAGAAGGTACCAAGGAGATGGAGGAATAAGAAGATCCCTACGGAAGATTTCTCTCCAGGGGATAGAGTTGTCTCAGCTTACTTCCCAGATATTCCCCCTAATCTCCCTACTGTACCATCTTAGTTACCTAAGGTCTTCACTATCAACAAAGTTCTTTCCCTGGAACATGTGGAGATCATTGATCCAACCAATGGATATAAGTCCACAGCAAGAGGGGAGGACTTTAAGCACTACCAACCACCTTGATGAGAAAAAAAAACGTCAAGCTAGTGATGCTAAAGAAGCGCTTCATGGGAGGCAACCCATGTTTTATATGTTTTTAAAATAATGAAAAAATCAATGTTTACGAATTTCAACCCAAACTTGACAAACATTTAGTGAAATCTTTATCATGCAGTATATAGTGAAGAACAAGTTTGGTGTTCAAAGCAAACCAAGATGCATGCTAGTCTTGGGAGCTTTGAACAAAACTTTTCATCACATTGCTTCAAACTAAGTTTGGTGTCACCCCATGGTGCCACCAAAATTCATATAAGGACCCACCAATAGTTAGTTAGTTAGTTGGAATTCATAAATGAACAATCAAATCCTTTCTTCCCTTTTATTCTAGCCGTAGAGTTTGATTTTTATGATATTAATTTCCTTATTTTAAATCTTTATAGGAAAGAAAAAGAAGCATGAAAAGGGATTGATTGGACAATTAAATGGGGGAGATTTCGCCACTTAATGAAGAGCACTACACACATGTCCCAAGAAGGAACGCATGGGGAAACGCTGCCATGCAACATTGGAGAAAGAAGACCCTTGAAGACCGAACCAATCACTCTCATTAAGTGATGATCCTTGTCTTTTCTTCATACGCAACCCCAACCGTCCATCAAGTAACAATCCTTGCAATCCACACCTTTCATCCACTCATGACCCCCTATATAAGTGAACCTTAGTGCATGATCATTCCTCACACTCAAATTCCCACTCTCCACACTTCATACTTTCGGCTTGCTCAAACCCCTTCATCACTCTGTCCTAGCCAACCTATTCCTCATCTCTCTGTATCCTCCAACCTCCACTTCAAAACAGCAACTCAATTCATGGCATCATCAAGCTCAAAGAGGCAAAAGAGGAAGGAACCCATGGAGAGTGTTCCTTTCGATGAGAAGAAATTCAAAACTGCCTTTTATGAACGTGAATTCGAACGGATAAGGGTGAGAAAGATATTGCCAGAGTTAATCTTCCAAATCAATGCAGATGAGTCACCACAAATTCTAGAGAAAATCGAACAGAGGGGGTGGCAATTGCTCACAAGTCCAGAGGGGAAGATCAATGGAAACCTCATCAAAGAATTTTATGCGAATGTAGTAAGAGATGATAAAACCAAGGCCCCAACCTTCAAAAGTTACGTAAGAGGAAAAGAGGTGGACTTCAGCCCAAATGCCATAACAAGAGTTCTTCACCTGAAATCACCTCGTTTTGATGAGGAAAGTTATCAAGCAAGGATAAGTAGAAGCCCTGATAATAATGAGCTCTCAGAGATAGTGGCAGACATCTGTGTTATAGCAGCTGACTGGGAGAGGTACACAGATGGGAGACCCAAGTTCATCAAGAGAGGAGACCTGAGCCCTGAAGCCAAGGGGTGGTTTGAAATTGTGAGGAGGTCCATTCTACCAGCTGCAAATAATTCAGAGGTAAACATCAATCGAGCTACTATGGTGCATTGCTTAATACAAGGTGGGGAAATCAACATGAATGAGCTCATCGCCGAGGGGATTCAAGATTCGGCTGAGAAGGTTGATTCAGGTGCCAGGCTTTGGTACCCCAGCACCATTCTCCACTTATGCAACAAGGCCAAGGTAGTATTTGAGGACAGCAACCCAGACTGGGTGAACCCAGGGAGGCCAGTTACACTCGAACGATTGGTTTATACTACACCTGCTCAGCAACAAAGAAGGCCACAAATAGGGAAACCAAAAGCAAAAGAAAAAGTTCACCAAGAGGAACATCATCAGGAAAAATACCAGCAAGAAGAGCATCATGACCCAGACAACTTGAATATGACTTACCTTCTAAGAGCCATTAAAGATTTGGGACATAGGCATATGGAAGGACAAGAGCAAATACTGAACCTTCAAACCAACTGGCTGAGCCAACAGGAAGCATGGCAAAAATAACAAATGGAGCAGCAACAGGAACACTACTCCAGGCTCACTAAAGCCATCAACCAAGTGAATGAGAGGCAAGAGCTCCAAGAGAAGCACTTGCAAGAACTCAACCAGCGGCAGATAGCCCAAATAAAAACTTTCAATGAGTTCAGTGTACTCAATGAAGGAAGGCAACTACATAGGGAAGAGTTCTATGTGAACACTCAAGCCAAGTTGAACTACATGACAAGTAACATGCATCAGCTACACTATGCCATCCCTACATATGATGAGGTCCAAAAAGATTTTGTAGAACAAGAAGAGAGGAAGGTAAAACAGCAAAAGGAGACACTCAAGAAGAAGATGGAAGATGGTGGTTTCTGGAAGAAGCTGCTTGGAAAAGGCAAAGGAAGTGAGAGCACAAGCACTCAAGAGAGACACAATGAGGACAAGCAAGGAGGGGAGCATGGGCATCCACATGAATGAAAGGTGGTGGAGTTCCTTTTAGTCCATCGTTTTCTATACTTTAAATAAGGAAGATCTTGTATGAAATAGAACCTGCTTCCATGTTATGTTTAAACTTTTAAAATTCTGTCTTTTAAGTTTTCTTTCTGAATAGGTCCATGATTTCTGGTTTAAATGTCACTGCATCTTTCCCTTATTTACTTGTAAGCTTGTCCATTTTAAATCAAATGAAGAAGAGAATGTTTATATTTTTAAAAGACCAGAGTGGAGTTCATATTGTGGAAGTGCATTCATAAATCTTTGGGGTAGTCATAAGTTAGCTAAGTTGGTTCAACCACAAGGCTAGGAGGACAACTATCTATCCTGAATACTTGACTTTGAATATACCCATGAGACTGAGTATATGACAAGATCCTAATAAGAGAAAAGGGAAAGAATAATGGAAGTGAAAAACAAAAGAAAAAGAGTAAGCAATAAGGCTAGGCACCAATGGTTTGGACCTTGAGACAAGTGTCTGTGGTGCTCCTGTGTGAGGGATCTACTTGGATGAATAAGCTCTCAGGGGTGCTTTATCAC
>NC_029792.2:63191722-63208878 GCF_000816755.2 Arachis ipaensis | reverse complement strand
AGTAAGTCCTTAGGGGTGTCTCAATACCTAGCACCTTGAACCAACTGGTTCGGGAGTGTTGGCTGAAAACTTATCTTAAAGAGTTGCCCCCTTACAGAGCACTTAGCCTAAATAACACAAATAACCCTTGAAATAACAATAAAAGGATCAATGAATAAAAGTCTCATAGGATATAGATAAAGTAAGTGTTTAGGGACATGATAAAGGTCTGAAAGCCAGTAATGGAATGAACCTAAGATGCTATGCATGAAACCACCATAAAATCAGTAACATGACATCCACAAGAATGACTCATTCCTCTGGATATTCCATTCATCATTCTCTTGTTCCAGTACTTGCTTAGGGACAAGCAAGCTTTAAGTTTGGTGTTGTGATGCCAGGGCATCTTGGCCAGTTTTACTGACCTTTTCTTTACTGTTTTTAGGTTAGTTTCATGCATTTCTTTAGGAAATAAGCTAGTTTTGGGCAAATATTCACTTATGCCTTGACTCAAGCATACATTGTGCATTTTACATGATTTCATGAGGATTTTGCATAAGTTTAGTGACAAATATTATGTTGCATTACTCATGACTTGGACTAGAGCTTTGATTCACTAACGTTGGCAAACACTCATAAGTGGCCACGTTAGAGCCCACGTTAACCTAGTTAACGTGGCCTCTAACGTTAAAGGGGGAAAGAGAAGCCAACATTAGTGACATTCAACATTGTCACTAACGTTGGCCTAAGGATGCAACACACCACGTTAACTCCCACGTTAACTTGGTTAACGTGGGAGCTAACGAAAGAAGTGAGAGTTGTCGCCAACGTTAGTGACACTCAACATTGTCACTAACGTTGGAAGCAACCACACAACCCCCCAAGGAGCCACGTTAACTTCCACGTTAACTTAGTTAACGTAGAAGCTAACAATGAGGAATGAATGATGAGCCAACGTTAGTGACACTCAACATTGTCACTAACGTTGGGATGGCTAAGAATGGCCACGTTAACCTAGTTAACGTGGAGCTTTAACGTGAAGCAAAAAGGGGCACACTGAAACGTTAGTGACAATGTTGAGTGTCACTAACGTTCTCGAAGTTTGGCAAGGCCACGTTAGAAGCCACGTTAACATAGTTGTTAACGTGGGCTCTAACGTGAGGCAAAGGGGTACATTGGAACGTTAGTGAAAATGTTAAGTGTCACTAACATTCTCGAACTTATACTTTCACTAAATGTTAACACCCCTAACGCCTGAGCTGAAATCTCTGCCCACTTAGCACTTTCTCTCTGCAAGTAAAGCCAAGCCCAAATGAAGAAAAGAACTGCTTCAAACTCAAGATCTAAAGGCCTAAGACTTGAAGAGCAAACTAGAAGCTGAGAAGAGTAGTATATATAGAAGTAGCTTTGAATTGTAAAGGGAGTTCTGGAGGCTGGAAAAAGGGAACTACTCTCTGTATTTTACTTTCTCTGCATTTTCTAGTTTTATGATGTATTCTCCATCTTTGTTTTCATTTCCAAGAGCTATGAAAAACTAAACCCCTTTCATTGGGTTAGGGAGCTCTGTTGTAATTTGATGGATCAATACTAATTTTCATTATTCTTCTTCTATCTTTTCTCTTGATTTTACTTGAAAGCTTTCGATCTTCATCCAATTGAGTAGTTATCTTGGAAGAGAAGCTATTCAAACTTGGATCTCTTTTGAACCTTGAAAGAGGAATGAAGAGATCAAGCTAGAAATGCTTTCTCATGCTGGACCAAATTGGGCTTGGATGGGTATGTGACTATAACTCTCTCAATACTTGATTTGGGAAATGCATGTGGTATAATCCGTGACCATACTTCATCTCTTCTCATGAGCAATTGACCAAGGAATTGGCTATTGATCAAGATTTGAGAGATTGAATTGCAAGAAATTGTAATTCAATCACTTAAGATTGCCAAGGAGATCAATGAGTGCATTGATTGAGGAAGAGATGAAAATGAACTTGATCCGAAGAATTGCAACATCTCCTAAGCCCAATGAACTCCCCATCTCTGATCTTACCCATTCTCTTTAATTTTTGCCATTTACTTTTATGAGCAAATCCCCCATTCCCACTTACAATTCTGCAATTTATTTTCAGTCATTTGCTTCCAGTTCTTTAATTCTAGCATTTACTTTTCTGTTATTTACATTCCAGCCATTTTATTTTCTGCAACTCTCAACCCAAATTCTGGATTCGCTCAACTAGAACATTCTTTTAATTAAAGTTGCTTGATCAATCAATCCCTGTGGAATTTGACCTCACTCTATTGTGAGTTTTTACTTGACGACAAATTCGGTACACTTGCCGAAGGGATATTTGTTGTGAGACAATTTTTCCGTGCATCATTGCGTCTGGGCACAGATCATGTCCTATTACGTCTTTCCGAGCACTCATGAGTCCTCTTTCACTGCAGACATGGCTGTTCTACTATGATGCATCCTTACAGACCAACCTCTGCATCTCTCAAGACATATCCGGAATGCTATGGGACACGTACAAATTGCGGGCAACTTACCTTTCCCCGCCTTGGTCTCAGATCTTGTCTCAGCAGCCGGAGTCTCCTTCAGAGCTGGGGACACCAAAGCCGTGCTTCCACGGGATGATCAGTATGTCTCTAACGGGAAATACCTCAGACTCCCAGCAGCCACTACAAGTCTTCCTACTACTCCAGTTGAAGATAATCCTTCTTCAACACCACAAGCACCTACAACTGATAAATTGCTCCAGCAGATAATCGAAAGGTTGGATCGGCAAGAACAAAAAGCTAAGTTGAGAGAGCGCCGTAACGAGCGCCAATTCAAACACCTCAAGGAGCTACTCAAGGGACACTTCAAGAACTCGGATACCCCGGACTCCACTTCTTTTACCAGCACAGGGAGCCATGACGGTCCCGACTGTGGAGATACTGCCACCAGCCCACCCCTGTTCCTGACAGACGGCACCGAGGACGGTGCATAGCCTTAAGTGTGGGGAGGTCGGTCAGTACCTAACTTCCGGAGGTAATTTCTTTTCCCTAGCACCAATAATTAGGATATTTTAATTAGATTTTCTTTCTTTTATAGAATAGAATAAATTGCATAGGTTAGGATAGTTGCATGCATGTTCTACTTGATTGAAAAGACAATAAGTTTCTTTTAAGACTCTATCTTTGGAACAAAATTGAATCTTTGGTTAACTTAAGATAGAATTGTGTGTGCTAGTTAAGTATGGGAAATTGTGGGAACAAAAGTTGTTAAGGGAATGTGTCATGAGAAGTTAATGGGAATTTGGATACCTACTCATGTGAAACTATAAGAATTAAAAATCTATGTGCATTGATAAGCTATAATTATTTTAATGTCAAAAAAAAATTATATAAATAAATAAGGAGACAAAAATTACCCCAATATTAAATTCAGAATTCAAAGATCAATGCACATATGATAGAATCAAATATAAAGTTGATACATGAGTATGAATAGAAAAAGGGAATTCTGGGTAGCTAGGTATGAACTTTAAGATTACATTAAAAATATATAGGTTGGGTTAATTAAAGATTCAATTTATTATCTCACTTAACCAAATGTATACCCCTACCTGTACCTTAGCCCTATTACAACCTTGAAAAGACCTCATGATGTTTGCAGTGGTATATTAACTGTTGTTGATTGGTTAGGAGAAGAACAAAAGTTAGAAAGCATGATTAGAGAAGGATAGAGTGATTACCCTATACACTAGAGATTAGAGCGTACATACATTATCAGTGAGGGTTCAATGCTTGAATTTTCATGTTCCCTGTTTTCATGGGCTATCTTCTTGCGCCTTTATTTGTTTTATTGTATAATGATAAAATTAGTGGAATTTGATTTGTAATTACTTTGAAGAGCTTATTTACCTTTGATCAAGTGGGCAAAAATCATATAGTTGCCTTTATTTATATATATATAGGCTTGCATTGCATTTCATGAGTTTCTATATGTTCATACTTATTTCCTTATCTCCTTCAATTAAGCATGAGGACATGCTAATGTTTAAGTGTGGGGAGGTTGATAAACCACTATTTTATGGTTTATATTGTGTTTAATTGTGTGGTTTTATCATGATCCTTACCCACTTATTCATTAAATTAGCATGAAAATATAATTCCTTCCTGAATTTATAACATGTTTGAAAAATGCTTCCTAGAGACTTTAATTATGTATTTTTAATTCTCCTTTATTCCATTCGATGCCGTGATCTGTGTGTTGAGTGTTTCAGACTTTATAGGGCATGAATGAGTTAGAGATTGGAAAGGAAGCTAGCAAAAATAGAAGGAACACAAGAATTTAAGGAGATAACCAGCGAGAAGTGACGCGGTCGCATGGCTCACGTGACCGCGCGAAGGAGAGCAAATCGCAGTAACACGGCCGCATGGCTCACGCGGCCGCGCGGATTGGAAAAGCTCAAGCGACGCGATAGCGTGGACGACGCGAACGCGTGGCAAGGAAAAGCGCGAATGACGTGTCTGCATGGATGACGCGATCGTGTGACATGTGCGATCTGCATAATCTGCAGGATTCGCTGGGGGCGATTTTGGACCTAATTTCGACCCATTTTTCGGCCCGGAACAGTAGACTAGAGTCAGAGAATATGCAGAAACAAAAGACAACATTCATTCTACACAGTTTTAAGTTTTAGATCGAGTTTTTCCTCCTCTAGGTTTTTCTCTCTAGGTTTTAGAATTTTAATTTTCAATTGATCTTAGCATTGGAACATTCAACTCGTGAATAGATCTAGCATTCCAACTTGTTTGACTTTCCTTTACCTAGTAAAGGATAACTAAACAGAACAATCATTAATTATAAGTTAATCTTGAGATCATTCCATCAATAATAGAGATTCCAACTAATCAACTCCCAGTCAAGGCTTTTATTCATATTATTTAAATTTTCTCAATTTAATTTTCCACCTACTTAACTCAACTTCTTGGAACATCTGATTAATAAAAAAGCACACTTTTCTGCAACTCGTTGGGAGACGACCTGGGACTTAAACTCCCAGTAATTTTTAATTTAAACTCTCTGTGACATATTTCTAAATTGATAGGCAGATTTTTGGTGAGTTAAGAACTATACTTGCAACGTAACTATTTTAATAATTTTTAATTCACCAACTTCTGCGCTCCATCAATGCCATTGGATGGACCCTTGCTGACTTGAAGGGAATCAGTTCAGCCATATGCATGCATAAGATACTGTTGGAAAATGATGCCAAACCATCCATTCAATCTCAAAGAAGGCTGAACACAATCATGAAGGAAGTGGTACAGAAAGAGGTTATGAAGCTATGGCAGGAAGGAGTAATCTACCCGATCTCAGACAGCCCCTGGGTCAGCCCCGTGCATGTCGTGCCCAAAAAGGGAGGAATTACTGTAGTTCCCAATGAGAAGAACGAACTAATTCCTACAAGGACCGTCACAGGATGGCGGATGTGCATAGACTATCGGAAACTCAATGAGGCTACACGAAAGGACCATTTCCCCCTCCCATTTATGGATCAGATGTTGGAAAGACTCGCAGGACACGCATATTACTATTTTCTTGATGGTTATTCAGGATATAACCAAATAGTGGTTGATCCCAGAGACCAAGAGAAAACTTCATTTACTTGTCCATATGGAGTGTTTGCCTCCAGGCGCATGCCATTTGGGCTATGTAATGCACCTGCAACTTTCCAATGCTGCATGCTTTCTATCTTCTCAGATATGATAGAGAAATTCATTGAAGTTTTTATGGATGATTCCTCGGTATTCGGAGATTCCTTTACTAGCTGCCTGAGTCACCTTGCCTTAGTATTGAAAAGGTGCCAAGAGACTAATCTGGTCTTGAACTGGGAGAAATGTCACTTTATGGTGATAGGAGGAATAGTCCTTGGCCATAAGGTTTCTAACCAAGGCATTGAAGTGGACAGGGCTAAAGTGGAACTTATTGAAAAACTTCCTCCACCCTGTGATGTCAAGGCAATTAGAAGTTTTTTAGGGCATGCTGGCTTTACAGAAGGTTTATTAAAGATTTTTCAAAAATAGCTAAGCCCTTGAGCAATATCCTTATATCAGATACACCATTTATCTTCGATGAAACATGTACGTTAGCATTCGAGCATTTGAAAGAAAGATTGTCATCTGCCCCTATCATTTCCCACCTGATTGGAACTTACCCTTTGAATTGATGTGTGATGCATTTGATTTTGCAGTTGGGGCAGTGTTAGGGCAGAAGAAAGATAACTTAGTCCATGTGATATACTATGCTAGCAAAGTCCTCAATGATGTTCAAAGAAATTATACCACTACTGAAAAGGAGTTGCTAGCCATAGTTTTTACATTTCACAAGTTCAGGTCATACCTCATTGGTGCTAAAGTGATTGTTTTCACAGATCACACAGCACTTAAATATTTGTTTGCCAAACAAGAATCAAAACCAAGATTAATAAGATGGATCTTATTGTTGCAGGAATTCAATATTGAAATCAGAGACAAGAAAGGAGTGGAGAACAAGGTAGCGGATCACCTATCTAGAATCCCTCATGAGGAAGGTGGAACACATGATACAAGTGTGAACGAGATTTTCCCTGATGAGCAGTTGATGACAGTTCACAAAGCACCATGGTTTGCAGACATTGCCAACTTCAAGGCAACTGGGGCTCTACCTCCAGGGATCAATAAACATCAAAAAAGGAAGCTCATAAATGATGCAAAGTACTTTGTCTGGGATGAGCCATATCTCTTCAAGAAGTGTTCAGATGGAATCCTTAGAAGATGTGTTTCGGAAGAGAAAGGACGAGAGGTCCTATGGAATTGCCACGGCTCTTGCTATGGAGGACATTTCGGAGGGGACAGAACTGCAGCAAAAGTGTTACAAAGCGGATGCTTTTGGCTCACCCTTTTCAAGGATGCCAAAGAACTAGTGAAGAGCTGCAACGAATGCCAAAGATCTGGAAACTTGCCCAAGAGAAATGAGATGCCACAAAATTTCATCTTAGAATTAGAACTGTTTGATGTGTGGAGAATCGATTTCATGGGACCATTCCCAACTTCATATTCAAACAAGTACATCTTGGTGGCAGTGGATTACGTTTCCAAGTGGGTGGAGGCTATTGCAACTCCAACGAATGATAACAAGGTGGTCATGAACTTCCTTAGGAAGAATATCTTTAGCCGATTTGGAGTTCCACGAGCACTCATCAGTGATGGAGGGAGCCATTGTTGTAACAGACCACTAGAAGCTCTTCTCCTACGATACAGGATAAAACACAAGGTGGCCACTCCTTACCATCCCCAAACAAGCGGGCAAACTGAGATATCCAACAGAGAGCTAAAAAGGATTCTGGAAAAGACTGTGGGTGCATCAAGAAAGGATTGGTCGAAGAAGCTGGATGATGCTCTTTGGGCATACAGAACAACATTTAAAACTCCACTTGGAATGTCCCCATATCAACTGATGTATGGGAAAGCTTGTCATTTACCACTGGAGCTGGAACACAAAGCTCTCTGGGCTCTTAAGATACTAAATTTTGACAGCATTACTGCTGGTGCAAAGAGGATCCTACAGCTGCAAGAGATGGAGGAATTTAGATCTCAAGCCTATGAAAATATCAAGATTTATAAAGAAAAGGCGAAGAGAAGACATGACCTGCATCTGGCACCAAGGAGTTTCGAAAAGGGGCAGCAAGTACTCCTTTACAACTCCAAATTGAGACTGTTCCCTGGCAAACTCAAGTCAAGGTGGTCAGGACCCTTCCTTGTCACAAAGGTCTCGCCATATGGGCACATAGAAATCATGGATAAAAGTTCGGAGAGGACTTTCACCATGAATGGACAAAGGCTCAAACTCTACCTGGGCAACATGGGGGAAAACCCCAAAGTGAAGTATCATCTCAAGTAATGGAGGAATCGTCGAGCTAGCGACGCTAAAAGAGCGCTTTATTGGGAGGCAACCCAACCTGAGGTAGTTTCTTTTTTATCGTCATTTCAATAAAAATCACAAGTTGTTTCCCCTGTATTGCTAGGAGCTAAGTTCGGTGTTCCACACCAAAACAAATCCAAGAGTGAAAGTGTAGCTTTAAGTTTGGTGTTCCACCAAAGATATGAGTTATAATCACACTACACTCCAATGACAGATTGCTAGCTCCAAACAATCAGGGGAACCACTTAGCAGTAGTTTAGTCTGAAGTTAATGGTTGTTTTGTTAATAACAACATATGAGGCTCTCTGCAAGTAAGCAATCTGTTGTACTAGGCAAAAGAACTAAGTTTGGTGTTCACACACCAAATTAAGTTCAGAAATTTGCAAGCATACATGCAAACTAACTATGTCTCAAGTGCTTTGGAAACAAGCAACTTCCAATAACTTTGCAGGAACCTTCTGAAGAAATGGTGCACCATCATCCAAGGAAGTGAAGGAGCAAAAGCTATGGAGGAGAACAACAAGGAGATAGCAAGAAAACATCACCCGAAGGTTGTGTTATTACTTAATTCCATATACTTAAAATGCTAAAACTTGGAAGTCCAAAGGAACTTGATTTTATAGTTGCTCATTAATTTAGATAATTAGAGTTTAATGTTGCTTATTTGCTCTTGTCATATGTGTGCTGTCTAGATGTCACTGCATCCTTACTATGCTTACTTGTATGCTTGTCCTTTTGAATTAAATGAAAAGAGAATGAGTGTTTTATAAAAGACCAGAGTGGAGTTCATATTCCTGAGTTTGTGGTGTGGTCATAAGTTAGCTAAGTTGGTTCAACCACAAGGTGGGAAGACAACTATTTGTCATGAATCATATGCTTGAACACACCCCATAAGACTAGCTAAATAACAAGATCCTAATAAGAAAAAGGGAAAGAACAATCAAAGAAGAATAAAAGAAAAATAGCAAGAAAAGGGGCTAGGCACTAAGGGTTTGAGTCTTGAGGGATGTGTCTGTGGTGTTCCTGTACCAAGGATCTGCTTGGATTACTAAGCTCTCAGGGGTGCTTTATCACCTGGTAACTTGGGTTAACTAACCCGGGATTATCAGCTGAAAGTCCACTATCAAGAGCAATCTTTACTACAAAACATTTAGTAACCCAAAGAGGTACTGGACACCAAGACCTCAAGGAAAGAAAATAAACAAACCATGTGCCTGTGGTGTGTATGTATAGGGGAGAGACTTGAGGAAGTAATTCCTTAGGGGTGCTTCAACACCTAGCACCTTGAACCAACTGGTTCGGGAGTGTTGGCTGAAAGCTTATTCTAAAGAGTTGCCCCCTTACAAAGCACTTAGCCTAAGAACACAAATAAGCCCTGAAATGACAACAAAAAAAGCTCATAATTGGCCACGTTAGTTGCCACGTTAACTTAGTTAACGTGGACTCTAACGTTAACAAGCAAAAGAAAAGCCAACGTTAGTGACATTCACCTTTGTCACTAACGTTGGCCAAGCCTCCATAAGCCACGTTAACTCCCACGTTAACTTAGTTAACGTGGAAGCTAACGTAGAGAGAGCAATTGATAGCCAACGTTAGTGACACTTACCTTTGTCACTAACGTTGGGGTGAGCCACCAAGAGCCACCATGAGCAACGTTAACTCCCACGTCAATTGATAGCCAACGTTAGTGACACTTACCTTTATCACTTACCCTTGAAAGAGGAATGAAGAGATCATGCTAGAAATGCTTTCTCATGCTGGACCAAATTGGGTTTGGATGGATATGTGACTATAATCCTACCAACACTTGATTTGGGAAATGCATGTGGTATAATCAGTGACCATACTTTATCTCTTCTCATGAGCAATTGACCAAGAAATTGGCTATTGATCAAGATTTGAGAGATTGAATTACCAAGAAATTGGAATTCGATCACTTAAGATTGCCAAGGAGATCAATGAATGCATTGATTGAGGAAGAGATGAAAATGAACTTGATCCGGAGAATGCAACATCTCCTGAGCCCAATGAACTCACCATTTCTGATCTTACCCATTCTCTTTAATTTCTGCCATTTACTTTTATGAGCAATTACCCCATTCCTGTTTAAGATTCTGCAGTTTACTTTCCGCCATTTACATTCAACTCTTTATTTCTAGCATTTACTGTTTCTGCTATTTACTTTCCTGCCATTTAATTTTCTGCAAATCTCAAATCAAATTCAGGTTCGCTCAACTAGAACATTCCTCTAATTAAAGTTGCTTGATCAATCAATCTCTGTGGGATTCGACCTCACTCTATTGTGAGTTTTTACTTGACAACAAATTCGGTACACTTGCCGAAGAAAATTTGTTGAGAGACAAGTTTTGTGCGTATCAATAATCATAAATGGTCCTCAAGTCCCTACAAAGGCTGGCGCTAGTGGTGTTGTCTCTCCCAAAGCCGAAGCATAATGGAATGAAGATGACAAAAAGAAAGGGAAACTAAATGCCAATGCTATCAACATGCTGAACTGTGCAATCAGCTTCAAGAAATATCGGAAGGTTTCAAGAAGTAAAACAGCAAAGAAAATCTGGGATAATCTTCAAGTCACACATGAAGGCACCACACAAGTAAAAGAAACCAGAAGTGACATGCTGAGCAAAGAATATGAGATGTTCTCTGTAAAGGAAGGAGAATCAATTGATGACATGTTCGAGATATTCTTTATCATTAGTAATAGCTTGGAAGCTATGGGGATTACTCATTCTGAACAGATGCTAGTGAGGAAAATCTTGAAAAGCATGACAAAAGAGTGGAAAGTGAAATGACCTATAATGAGTTGAGAGAAAAGTTACTAGCATATGAAATTAAAAAAAAAACAAAACACAAAAAAAAGAGAAAGAAGTGGCTCTTAAATCTTGCACTGAATCATTGGATGATGAAACTCAAAGGAAGAAGCAGAGGTGGCAACTCAAAGGAACCAAAAATGAAAGGACTTATGGCTTCTTAGGAGGATCTCAAGATTGACTCAGATGAGGAAGAAGACTCTGAAGAAAGAGCACAAATCTGTTTCATGACTGATGAAGATCAACAAGAAGAGGTAAATTTCTATGACTTATCTCTTTTTTGTATGTGACTATTGATGATCTCACTCACCTTTCTGAAACACTGCTGAATAAATACAACAAATGTAAATCTAAAAATGAAGTTTTGAATGCTGAAAGTGAGTTTTTGAAAGAAAAGGTGAAAAAGACCAAATGTGCTTTTGATTTCATTGAAGAAAATAGATTATTGAAATTTGAAATTGAAAAGTTCAATGGAAAGTACATTATTGATCCTTCTCAAGAACTTGTTGCTGAAAATAAAAGATTAAATGAAATGATCAAAAGGTTGAATAATGATTTAGCAAAATTTGTACATAGTTCAAGCAACCTAGACAAATTACTTGCTAATCAAGGACCGTTGTTTGAAAAATCAAGTTTAGGGGATGTAACAAAAATGATGCAACTTTTGAAAAAATTACTTGCAAAATTCATAGCTTCATCTTCAAAATAAAATCATCCTTTGATAAATCTGGTTTTGGATATTCATCTCACATTGATGCTGACTTTGAACAATCATATTTTGATAAGAATGCATCTTATTCAAAATCTGAACCTGCTTCAAATAACTCTGGTCTGAGTTACATCTCTAAAAATGAGGCCGTTTTTAGAAAACTCTTCTTTCACAAAAGAGTCTCACGTTCTAGAAATCCATATGTGGCAAGAAATTTTGGTTTAATATTTTTTGCAAAAGGAGGTACTAATGTTAGAGATGGATTTTTCAAAAAAAATACACCCTTTTTCAAATACCAGAAAGTTCAAATCATTTGATCACCTTTAGCATCATGTCTTAATCGTTTTCAGCAACATGCTCACACAAATCTCAGTTTTAATTTCAACAAATTTGGTCACTCTTCTTCTTAATGTTTTATTGATAAAAGAAAGTAGGAAACAAAACATACAAGGTTGTTTGTGTTTTTAATGCACTTGAAAAACCAAGAAAGACTAATTTCAAAGGATCCAAAAGATTTGTGCAGTTTTGCTTAGTATCCAAGAAGAAGAAATATATGTGATACTTGCATAGGGAATGTTCTAGGTACATGACCGAAAAGTCCACTTTCTTCATCAAGCTTGGTATATACGATGGAAGCTTTGTGACTTGCGGTGACAATGAAAAATTGTGGCCGTAGGTAAGGTTTCTCAACTTTTATTGATGGTGTATTTTGAGTTGATGGGTTGAAACACAATCTTCTAAACATTAGCCAATTGTGTGATTTATGTTGTTTGGCTATTCTCAAGAAATTGGAATGCTTGGTTGTGTGTGAAAAATCTGGTGAAATTTTGTTTGAAATTAAAATATGCAAGAATGTGTATGGACTTACCTTAGAGGAACTAAAAAGAACAAAATGTAGCTTGTTTTACTTCTTTGGAATCTAAAAAAATGGTTATGGCACAAGAAATTGGGACATTCAAACATGTTTTAAATTTCTAAGCTTGTGAAAAAGAATGTGGTTAGAGGTCTTCCTGAAATAAAATTTGACAAAGATATCACTTGTGATGATTGTCAATTGGGTAAACAAGATAAAAATTCTTTCAAATTTAAGGATGACATTTCAACCAAAAGAACAGTGAAAATGCTACATATTGATCGTTTTGGTCCTATAAGACTCAAAGTCTTGGTGGTAAGCACTATAGCTTAGTGGTGTTTCATGACTATACTAAATTTGGATGGATTCTTTTCTTAGCTCATAAGAATGATGTTTTTCTTGATTTTTCAAATCTATGCAAAAAGATCCAAAATGAAAGGGGGAGAAATAGAGTTGTTGAATTTGGTATTTCATTAAAAGCATGCTTTGGTTACTACACCCTTGGTAACTGAAACTCCAAATTCAATTCAATTTAATTTGCATTGATGGCTTCCTTCAAAAGTTTTCTCTCTCTTCTCTCTCCTCTCTCTTGCTTTCGGTCACATCCATCAGGAAAGAAAAGTGAAGAAGTTATCAGAAGCCTATGAAGAAAAAGGCTATGAAGTAGAAAGGTTATTGAAGATCTTTACAAAGGTGAAGATCTGAAGAAAACAAAAGCAAGATTTTTGCCATTGAAGGCATGATTTGAAGAAAAACTTCAAAATCTTATTTGCCAAGAAAAGAAACAATCTGCCTCGGTTCATGAAGCAAATCTATCTTAAAGGCACAAGATTCATTTCCATTTTTGAGAAGAAGATAGCCTCTGAGTCTCAAGTAGGGAAGAAGAAAAAATTGGAAGCTTGAAGCCAGTTGATAAACCCCAATTTTGTACTTTATATTTTGTAGAATTCGGGGGGTTTTATCAATATTTTTCGCACTTATTCATATAAAATGTATGGTTTTGTGTTTCCTTCCTAGTTCCGCTTCATGATTGAAAACATGCTTCTTTTACCTTAAAAATGCTATATTTAAATCCACTTCTATTACCATTCGATGTCGTGATATGCTTGTCAAGTGATTTCAGAGTTTATAGGGCAGGGATGGCCTAGAAGAGAAAAAGGAAGCATGCACAAGTGGAAGGAACATGAAGAATGGAGCTTTGGAAAACTGGCTGCGACGCGCACGCGTGGTCGACGCGCACCGTGGGAGCATGTTGCTAGGAGTGGCGCGTGCAAGTTGACGCGTTCACGTGGATGAGCAAAAATCACACCAACTCGTACGCGTGCCTGACGCGTACGCGTGGATTGTAAAACTCAGATGACGCACATGCGTGACGCTCGGCATGTGACCTCATTAATAAACTCGTGGCTAGTGATTTTTGAGGAGCTCCAGGCCCAAATTCAAGTGGATTCTACATGAAAAAGATGCAGGAACTCTATGGGAAAAAGGGGTATCAATCATTTCACACTTTACACATAATTTGAGCTAGTTTTAGTTCTCATGTTCTAGGGAGGGAAACTCTTGCTCCTCTCTAGATCTAGTTTGATTTGATCTTCTGTTGTTGAATTTCTGAATTGGATTTTGTTCATTTTAGTTTCAATTGCTTAATTTGAGTTCTCTAGTTTTCATTTTGTTTAGATCTTGTGTTGAATTTATGTTTTCTTGTTATTTCCCTTTTCTTCTCATATTATGAACTTTACGGATCTTGGATTTTTATTAGTGCATTGCTATTTTTTATGATTGATACTGTTAATTGAGTTGTTTTTCATTGATAATTGTTAGTGGGTACTTGTAGTTTCCAATTAAATTGCAATTTGAATATGTCTTTTATTAATGCATGCCATGCGTTTGATGAAATGTTTCATTTGATTATGGAGTAGTTTTCTTTACTCTTGGCCTAGGCTAAAGGGATTAGGTAAACTTAAGTCATTGAGTCTAATTGATTTGGTGATTTGAGAACCCTAGTGGTCAAGTTGATACCCATTGACACCAATCTACTACTAAGTCAATTAGTAGTTGGATTGGGACTTATGAGTTGAGATTGATCAAGTCATTTGACGTACTTAATGCTTTGAAGTATACATTATATGTACTTCAAGTATAGAGGTAGACTTAATGAGTTTGGTTCCTCATAATTGTCAAGATATGGTTATTAGACAAGGATAGTGACCCTAATTCCTATGCCTATCCAAGAGTGCTTTTTTTATTCATATTTGAAACCCAAAAATTCTAATTATTTAGTTCTTGTTGTATCTAGTTTAGTTGTTTACTTAGTCTTGGAATAGAAGTAGCTTATATGTTCTCTTGCTAGATTGAAATTGCTGATACCTTGTCTTAGTTACTTGATTTAGTTTCTTGCACTTTAAGATTCCTTGCATGTTAAGTTTAGTAGTTTAAATTCTTGCTCATGACTCCCAACCCCGGCATTCTAACCAATATAGATGCACATGTTTGCCCATTCTCTTGAGGACGACCCAAGACCAATACTGTCGGTTACTTTATATTGGGATTGACTTTGTGACAACCATAATTCTAAATTTGAGTGGTGGGATTATAGGTTGGTCTAGGACTATACTATGACATGATCTTTGTTGATAAAATCTAGACCGATCATAATCTTGTTGCTATCACCATAGGTCAGATGCTCATCAATGTTCAGAATCAATTCTTGGGGCCAAAGTCAAGATCAACAGCCAAGATTGAAGAAAATGGATGAAAAAGGTTGAGAGAGGTACATGCATGTAGTTTCGGTTTTTCCTCTCTCTTCCCTTTGTTCAAACTGTTACTTAACCTATGTTGGAGAAGAAGTTTCTAGGTTAGTTGAACCGGTTTCAACCTTGGAAGCTTCCCCTTCTATAATAAGGGTGAACGGCCAAGGGTTGAGATTAAGGAGTGAGAGCACACGTTTGGATTCCCATAGCTCTTTGAGCTGTTCATTCTTCTCCTTCATGGTTTTTATTGAATATTTCTTTTTCTCATTTTAGTCTGTCTATGTTTCATTGGTAAAAGACAAAATATGAGGTTCTGAAAGAAAAATCCAATGAGTGGAAAAACGCAGAGAGTTAAAGTAAAAAAGCCATAGTTATCTCAGAAATCCTTTGAATGTATTTCTGTTTTGTTGTCATGATCCTGAGGGAATCCCCTTGCAAGTTGGGTTAGCACTTTGCAGTTGAAAGCTAGGGTGAGTCCTAGTCTCTTGCAAGTTGGGTTAGCACTTTACAGTTGAAAGCTAGATTGAGCTCTAGTCATGTTCAGATTGGGGTTAGAATCTGGATTTGTCCCAGATAGGTATGGGTAGTTCCTAGGGAGAAATTGGTGTTTGTAATGTTGTGATAACATAGTGAAATTCCCAAATGGTGTGATGGAGACTGGATGTAGGCCACATTGCACCTAGTGGCTGAACCAAGATATATCTAGTGTTAATTCTTCTTCTCTACTCCTTTCTCTGTTTCTGTTAATTAGGAGATGAAAACAAAAGTGTCTTTTAACTCGGCACGAGACAAAACAAAAGTGTCTCTCAACACGTCACGAGACAAAAGCAAAAAAATCTCCTGAAGTTCCTTTGAAAAAGAAGAAATTAATATTCAACAAAAAAGGCTAAGATAAAACCACCCCCTTCTCTTAGCCATTGATTACCATCACTCTCCTTTCACAAGCTCTAAACTTCCAAACATCAATTCCTCAAACTTAATCACTCGGATTTCATTCCAAACCGCCCAATTAAACTTCAAATCAACAAGGATACAATGAAATTCACACAATACATACACAACCCGTGGGTGGTAAACAAACATGATCCCCACGTTCATCACGTAACTGGACAAGCGGTACACCACCACGATCCTTTCCAGGTCATAGCTCACATTCAAAACCACAATCTTTTAAAATCTTGACTCGGAGCAAGTGGGACTAATCCACAACCCTTGCGTACTACCAGGTCTTTCCAAATATCAAAATCTCTCTTTAAACAATAATTCAAATCCATTTCTCTTTTGTCAAACTACTTTTCTTAATAAATTGAATTCAAATATAATACTTTTCTTGATAAAACTCAAAACATAATCATTTCTTTAATAATTTAAAATGAGCTAATATAATTCCTTAAGTTTTTAAAAATTCATTGACTCTCAAAATATTCAAAACACACCAGCTGGCTGTTTATACATAACTGAATCAAAATCTCAAGCAAACAGCAATAATTC
Source organism: Arachis ipaensis (assembly GCF_000816755.2). Classification (NCBI taxonomy): domain Eukaryota; kingdom Viridiplantae; phylum Streptophyta; class Magnoliopsida; order Fabales; family Fabaceae; genus Arachis; species Arachis ipaensis. The sequence continues at coordinate 63,192,320 of NC_029792.2, read as the reverse complement.
AACAATAATTCAACATAAACTCAGTCAAATTCAATTAATAATCAATCAAACAAACATTCACTGATCAAATTCACATTCAATTATTATAAAATTATCAAAGCCTACCTCCGTGCAGAAATCACAACAACGAAAATTTCGTAGAAGTTTTCTGATCGAGCTGCTGAAGGGAAAAACGTCAGAAATCATCTATGCCTCCTAGAACTCCAATTGGTCGAACTCAAAGGGAAGAGGAGCTACGTCATCGTCAACTTTTACCGGACAAAAATAACAATAATGTGTAGAGGAAGAAGATACGAACACTTTTACCGAATAAAATTTTTTATTAGAATTACAGAACTCAAGAAATTGAAGTTGGAAGTCACGGTTCCATGGAGGTTTCTTGGTTGCTCTCACTCATGGCCTCCTTCTCTTATTTTTCCAAGTTTCATTCGGTGATAAATGAAAGAATTAAAAATGATTAAGGCTATCGGAAATGAAAAGGAATTTGTGGTTGTCAAGGCTTCGTTAGGTGTCACATGCATATAACCATGTTTCAATTTCATATATATATAAGCCAACGTTACGTTGTGGATTTTTTTTCTTTTAGTTTCTGAAAAAA
>NC_029792.2:63191450-63191630 GCF_000816755.2 Arachis ipaensis | reverse complement strand
GTGAGGTCGATCCCACAGGGATTGAAGGATTGAGCAATTTTAGCTTAGTGGTTAATTTAGTCAAGCGAATCGAGTGTTGGTTGGATGATTTGTGATGTGCAGAAATTAAATTGCATGAAAGTAAAGAGAGCAGGAAATTAAATTGCTGAATCTTAAGGAACAAGAAATTAAATGGCAGAA
>NC_029792.2:63171523-63174807 GCF_000816755.2 Arachis ipaensis | reverse complement strand
CTTTGTTTCTTTTTGTTTCCTTTTGTTCTGCCACTTTTTGGCTATCTCTTTTCTTTCTTTCTTTTTGTTTTTCTTTCTAACTAAGGAATTTTTTATTTAATTGAGATTCATAGACAGTAGGCCACTCTTTACTTAGAAGGAGATATCCTAGCTCTTTATTCACTAAAAGTAAGCTATTGTACAATTACACACATACCACCACTTACTTTTATTCTACTTCTATCTAACAGAGACTATCTTACTTCTCATTCAAACATTTCTTTTATTGAATTGAAAATGCAGGGGACAAAGCATGCTTTTTGTTAAGTGAACACACAAGCACATACTTAAGCTAGCATACTTATTTCAACTAGAACACTCAAGATGCAAAATGACTGAACTAACAGTTACTGTTGCAATGGTAACTCTCAAACTTCCAAATTAGAACAGTTCAATGCTGATAGAATTAAGTGATAATACAACCTCTTGGTCGCTTCTTCTTCTTACTTTCAGCTGATGGTATGTAACCCTTCCAAGAGAGTGATTGAATTCCTATAAAGTTCATGGAAATTGCTTGTTTCTCAAGCCCTTAAGTAACTTGTTAGTGTGCAGAATTTTCTTGTAGGCTTTTGAACTTACTTTGGTGTGTGAACACCAAACTTAGTTCCTTGCCACCTTTCTCATGCATCAACATAACTATATGTGAAATCCTCCTATCTTTGTTAAAGACAATAAAAACTAGAAAAACTAAAAAGTAAACAATTGGTTAATTAGTTTATCTGATTACTCGGAGCTAGCATCCATGTATGCAGAAGGTGAGAATGTGCTTTTAAATGAGAATTTGGTGGAACACCAAACTTAGAATCTTTCATTCTCTCTTAATTTATTTTGGTGTGCAACACCAAACTTAGCTCCTTGCAATATAGATAAGTCTAATTAACCCTTTTATTGAAATAGCTATGAGAAGTGAACTACCTCAGGTTGGGTTGCCTCCTAACAAGCGCTTCTTTATTGTCATTAGCTTGACATCAATCCACTTAGATCATGGGGGTTGAAAATCATAGTGCCTCAGCTTTTCTCCTCTTACTGTGGACCTCCTTCCGGTCTCGTCTTTGATGATCTCTAGGTGTTCAAGTGAAAGAACCCGGTTTACAGTGTAGTATTCGGATGATTGTGGGGACACCTTCATTGGTTGGGTGTTTAACACTACTTTATCCCCTGGTGAAAAGCCTTCAGTAGGGATCTTCTTGTTCTTCCACCCTCTTGGCCTCTCCTTCTTTTCTTTCTCAAAAGATACCCCCTGCCTTGGTGGTTCCTTATCTGAGATATTGAATTTCTCATCTGGAGGTTTTGGATCTAGTTCCTCCTTGATTTCTTTGGTCTGTTGCACCATCTCTACTTCTTTTAAGCATGGATTCGGAAGTCTTGGAGCTAACTCATTGAATACCTCCTTCAAACTTTGATCTCTGGCCTTATCCTCCATACACTCTTCTTCTTGAGTGGGCTCATGTGGGGTTTTAAAAACATGGAATGCTAGGTGCTCGTCATGTACTCTCAGCAACAATTCCCCTTTTTCAACATCTATCAGTGCTTTGCCCGTAGCAAGAAAAGGCCTCCCTAGGATGATGGGGGTGTTAGGATCCTCCTCCATATCTAGGATGACAAAATCAACTGGGAGAAGGAATTTTCCCACTTTTACCAGCACATTCTCTACAACTCCAAGTGCTCGTTGAATGGACTTGTCAGCCATTTGGAGAACTATTCGTGTGGACTTCAGCTCAGAAATTTTAAGCTTCCTCATAAGAGATAGAGGCATCAAGTTTATACTTGCACCAAGGTCACAGAATGATTTCTCAATAGTTATGTTTCCTATGGTACAAGGTATATAAAACCTTCCAGGATCCCCCTTCTTCTCTGGTAAACCTCTTTGGAGAATAGCACTACACTCCATTGTCATTTCAATAATCTGTCCTTCCTTCAAGGGTCTTTTCTTTGTTAGCACTTCTTTCATAAATTTGGCATATAATGGCATCTATTCAAGTGCTTCTAAGAACGGAATATTGATGCTGAGTGTCTTGAATATGTTCAGGAACTTTGAGTATTGCTTATCCTCATTTTCTTTTTTGAATCTTTGAGGATATGGAAGTTTAGGGATATATGGCTTCATCCCTTCCTTCTTCTCTTGTAGCTGTGTTTCAAGGATGTCCACATCTTTCTTTGAGCTTTTTGCATTCTTGGTCGTTCTCTCCTCTTCACTTCTCTCTTCTGTCTCTTCTTGTGGAACTTCTCTATTGTGTTCTTCTTGATTGATGGCTTCCTTCTCCCTAGTCTTTTCACTTCCCACTATGATTGCTTTGCACTCCTCCCACTTTGTAGCTTTTCCTTTATCCTTTGGATTGGAGATTGTATCACTTGGGAGAACATTGGTTGGCCGTTCAGCTTGTTTGGCCAATTGTCCCACTTGTCGTTCAAGGCTCTTCATGGTGGCTTCATTTCTCTCTTACATTTTGACCAAGCTTTGAGTGGACTGAGCAATTGCTTGTATGGCTGCCTCAAGACTTGAAATTCTACTTTCATGATGGTCTATTGGTGGTATGATGGGGGTGGAATGTGGTTGCTGGAAGTTATTTGTAGGGGTAGTGTGGTAGTTTTGGGGGTTAGATGTTGGTGCGGAAATGCTATTTTGATGAGTTTGTGGATTGTGGTGGGGTGGTTGATATGTATTTTGTGGTTTCTTGTATTGATTATTATTAGCGTTTTGCTGGTCGTGGTTTGAGTAAGTTGTGTTTCTTGAGTTGTTTTGGTTTGAGTTTTTCTGCCACGGTTGCTGGCTATGGGTGTGGTTATCTCCCCATCTGAGATTTGGATGGTTCTTCCAGGATGGTTTGTGGGTGTCACCATAAACCTCATTTTGGCATGAGCCTTGGTTGTGCACATATTGAGGTTGTTCCTGCTGCTGATTTTCCTAGTTTTCTTCATTTTGTCCCCATGTGGTTGATGGTTGGCTTGTATTCACTGCTGCAACTTGTAAACTATCAATCTTTTTAGCCATCTGCTCAAATTGTTCTTGAATCTGCTGCTGTATTATCTTGTTTTGAGCTAGGAGGGTATCAACCCCTTCCATTTCTAACACTCCTTTCCTTAGTGATGGTTGGTGTTGTCTCTGATGGCCAAAGAAATATTGGTTGTTAGCCACCATGTCAATGAGGTGTTTTTGTGATGTCCAGAAATTAAATTGCATGAAAGTAAAGAGAGCAGGAAATTAAATTGCTGAATCTTAAGGAACAAGAAATTAAATGGCAGAA
>NC_029792.2:63165889-63171451 GCF_000816755.2 Arachis ipaensis | reverse complement strand
AAAGTTAGGGGTCTAACTTTTGCTCCAACTTTTCATATCAGCTAACACCAATTTGCTGATATGAACGTTGGTGCCAACGTTAGAGGTCTAACTTTGACCCTAACGTTGGCCTTCCCTTGTGTGCTTGTGGCGCCAACGTTAGCCACCAAGTTAGGGGGCTAACGTTGGCGCAAACTTTTGCTCCTCCTTGTGATTTTCATGTGCCAACGTTAGCCGTTAGCCTATAGCATAAAACCTCATGAAATGGCATGAATTCATACATGGTTGATTCAATCAAGGGAAACATGAAAATCTACTCAATTAGCTTGCTTATGGTTCAAGAAAGTGCATAATTCTAATGAAAACAAAAGGAAAAGACTAGTTAAAATAGGCTAGGATGACTTGTCATCAGTGTTACATCCTATCCCACTTATAAAAATTTTTGTCCTCAAAAATTAGCATATTACACAAAACATTACATAGTTTTAATATTTTATTTATTATTTTTTTTCAAATACCTTATGAAAAGAGAAAAAAGAAAAAAGTCTCAACTCATATGGATACATGTGTACAATTTTGAATATTTGAGTTTTCATATGGCATAGAAATAATAGGATAGAAGTGTGATTGCAAAGCAGAAGTTACAAGGTAGGCTTGATATCTCAGGGAATTCAAGCAAACATTTGCAATTAAGATGGAAGGAAATATGCATATGAACAAGGAACAGGTTTGGAGAATAATTAGTTCACTTTTTCAAAAAAGAAACCACAGACAAAACTTCAAGACAAACTATGGAGGGACAAGATATGTAACTGAGCAACCCCGAGAAGTAACTTCTAACGCATCCAAAACCCATGATTTGCGTTACCTATTACTTCTATTTCGTCCATGATAACCCATTAGTATTCTCGTATACACAGATCATCAGTATTTAGTTGGTCAGACCTAATACCATGAGAAATACAATGGTCGACTAACAGTATTAATCAATAGACAATCATGTATATCAAACTCAAACTTTTGTCATTAACACAAGTCCTATCGCATTACAGATACTCAGAGTATGCAGTGAAGCATAGTCAGTCCATCCCCAAGGCTCTAACAGGAATGAACTGCTCTGATACCATAATGTAACACCCTAACTTTTAGCACCTTATGATCGCACTAAAAGTTCGAGCATTACTTACCTCTATTTCTTTAATTGAATACAATGTTTATTAATATTGAGCCTTCGCGAATACGAATCGAAACTTTAATTAAAAAAATGGAAAGTTTTTACTTTTAATCACTTAATCACAAAGATATATATATTCACATAGTATTATATACATAGACTTATTTCAAGATTCTCAAATACAAGTCCCATTCCCTCTAAAAACTAAAAATAGTAAGTGATGAGGGAAAAATAAAATCTAAGAACTTAAATTATAAACTCAATCTTCTATGCTCCTGTAGATCCGCACTAAACCTTATTTTTTCCTGAAAATAGGGGTAAGAACTGGAGAGTTCTTTTTAGGGTCGGAGTGTATAGTTATGTTCATTATTCAAATCTAAAACTTATTTTTTCTTATTTAAAATTTTGCACAAAACAGCACTCCATACATTTCACTGCTTACTAAGAAACCATTTTAACCAAAATTTACCGCTGATCCTACCAACAACAGCCTCCAGCCCAACTCAAATTAACTCGGCCTCTGGACCAATTTAAATCAATCTCAAAACTCAATCACAAAACAGAATCAATCACAAGCACAAATAATACAAGACAAATACAATCAGAGAGTAATTACAGTAAGTACAACAAATAACTGTTAAATAGAAATCAACAGATAGGCAAACCAAAATACCCAAGCATACCCTGTAAGAACCACCTTAACTGCTTTAATAAAATAATAATTTAATTGTCCAAAATAGGTTCGAAAATATAGACATGGTATTTTGAGAATAAAAAGGTGAAATTTGATTTCAATGAATTTTTCTGAGTTGGAAAATGTATCCTTTTCGAAAAGTTTTTGAAAAAAAATGCATACTGGCGCGTAAGCCGGCAGTACCGGCTCTAGTCTATCCAGTACTGCATATTTTGGAAAATAATATTTTGAAATTGATTTATTGTTTTGAAAGGACAAAAATAATTTAGAATTGAAAACCAGGCACTAATCTTAAAGATTTTGGCCCAAAGTGGGCCAAATGGATCAAAAATACTTAGCGGGTTGGACCGGGCCCAAGTGGGCCCAAGTACAATAAATAAGTGCCCTAACTAAGAGGAATTCAGCCTCATTTTCAGAAAATAAAGAGAGAGGGACGGTGAGAAGAGAGAAGAGAAGGGGTTTGGGGTTACTATTCACCCAAACCTTGTTTTGATCATAACTTGAGCTACGGAGCTCTGATTGACGAGCCGTTTATGACCACGCGAAGCTCATGTGGAGCTCTTCATTTCTAGCTAAGTTTTGTAGGTAAGATCTCTGAAATCGTGCTCCTTTTTTCAGCCCTAGAATTTCTGCATTTTTGAGTTTGGTTTTTGAGTAGATTTTGTGATTTTGCTTGTCTAGGTGATCTCTAGTAGCGGGTAATTGTTGGGTTTTACCCCTAATCTCTTTGGATAAGGTAAGGTCTCACTCAACCTTTGTGTTTAGTTAGTTTGTAAATCTTAGGTTTTGATTTTGATATATGTATGATGTTAGATTGAGTTTTGGAGTTTGTTGGAGTGATGCTTGGTGGTTTTGAGCTTGGTGACTTTGCTTGGTGTTTTGAGTTGTGTGAAAATCGGCCAAGGTATGGTTTTGGTTTTCTTTATATAATATGTAATGTTTCTGGACACTTAGACTAGTAGACCTTAAGATAAGTTTGAATTATTGATGAATTATGATGTTAAATGATGATGTTGTTGTAGATTGAATGATGTTGTATTTGAGTAAATGGTATGATGAGTGGATAAAAGTTATTTATAGTGGGTTGAATTAATATATAAGTGTTTTGTTGATGTTGGATTGATGGTTGCTGAGAGTCGTGATTTATGAGTATGAATTCTTGGAAGAATCTGGTGAGTTATATTGGTGGGTGTTAAGATTTGAAGATGGATGTTAATGATGATTTTGATTGTTAGTTATTGTGGTTCATGTTGAAAGTAAATGTGTGAGGAGATTTGATGAATTGAATGGATCAATTGATGATAATAGAATTATTTGGATGAAAGAGTTGATACTTCTAGCATTGATGATTGTTGGAAATTTGAATGGTGGTATTAAGGAAATTGGATGTGATATTATGTTGAATTTTAGAGTTAGATGAGGTGAGTATTAAATGGTTTAGATAATTAGATAGTTGAGTGATTCTAGTATTGTTAGATTGTGAATAGTTGGTTTTGAATTGAGAGTTTTAGTGAAATTGAGTTTTTAGTGTTTTTGGTAAAAATGGGTTTTAGGCCAATTTTGGCGGATCATATCTTGAGCTAAAGTTTTTGAAATTTATTAATTTTTTTATCAAATTAAAGATAATTTAAAGACCTTTAAAATGGTATAGATTTCATAGAAATCGGAGTTTTGTAGAAAAAGATATGCTTGTTGGAAGTTTGTGTCAAAAATCTTATTTTTGTGATGTTGCAGAAATTGTGATTTCTAGTTTGTGTGTGCACGCACATTACTGTGCACGTGCTCAGAATAGTGGCTATGTTTTAACTTATGCGTACGCACAGCCCTGAGTGCAAGCACACCCTGTGAAACTTTGAAAACGTGCGTACACACACTCTGGTGTGCACGCACACACAGGAAGATGCACTCTGTTAAGAGCGATCGCACACTTTGGTGCGCACACACACCCTATGAACTTTGCAAGTTGTGCGTACGCACAACATTGTGCATACACACAAGTTGGAAAAATTCTTCTAGGTGTGCATACGCACAACCTTATGCATATGCACACTGCCTTGTTTTTAACCGTTTTACCTTTCCAGCAAGCTTGCAAACTTCCATAATACTTGATTAACACCTTTTTGCCAGTTTTAGTGTAACGACCTAATTTCTAGTACGCCATGATCATACTAGAAACTGAGCGCTACCAACTTGTCTTCCTAATTATTATCTATTATTTATTATATGAGTCTGATTCGTTGTTTAAAGCGTAGTTATTTTGCGAGGTACTTTCTTTTTTTGAAAATATTTGGGTTAATAAACTGAATCATTCACAATCAATTCGCAAATAATAACAAATACCACAGTTATAAACAACCACACTTATATACATCTCAACAGTTAATAACATTCGGTTATCTAGCCTTTATTAGAGTAAAGATCTTTAGTTAGAACACCCCTAGATATAGCTAGATAATAACTTTATACATATATATACATACAACATCCCAAGCCTTGACCTGCTCAAGAAGTCCCTAAGCTGGCACCCAGCTAGCCTAGACTATATACTCACCTAGTCCCTCTAAACTACTAAAGCGAGGGAAAGTACGTTCTAAGTCTTCAAAACTCAAGTCAAGTGGAACGTCATCAAAAGGCGGAACATCATCTACTACTCCTCTGTACGATCAGACATTGTCATATGACGTCTCTCTAGTACCTCATTAAGTAGCCACATAACAGGAGTCTCGTACACAGGATTTAGTTAAAGTTCGCATACAAACGGGGTGCAGACGTTGGCTGGTCTCACAGTATATACATATAATAGATAACGGAGTTCACTCTAGACGCAGAAGACTACCTAGAGCGGAATCCTCTCTACGGAACGATCATCAACAAACTACGAAAGGGTACTCTTGCTTCCATCTGAGGGCGAAGGAGAGAGAAGGGGTAAGAACAGGGGAGTTCTTAGTAAGGCCGGGGTTATTAGTTAAGTTCATTAATTCTGTGTTGCTTGGTAGACGAATAACAAAATATAGAGAAGCAGTTAACAGAAGATAGATAAATAGAGAAAATAGAGAAAACAGAAAGTAGGACACAAACAAAAGAATACAAGAAAATAAAACACGAATACAACGAATAGAATACAAACAAAGAAAGCATACATTCATACAACAAACATAACAGAAGAAATGCACAACCAAGTATGATGCATGTTTGTCCTATGCAGGCCATGAGCTCATGTGTCGATTTATACCCTACAGCCCGACATTACCTAGGAACTAGTCCTAGATATGGCTTATTCTCTGTAGGTGAACTTCGGCCCACAGAAATAGCACTCCCATAAGTGAACTTCAGCTTACAGGAATAATCTAAACACAACACAACAACTTTCTGTAGATGAACTTCGGCCTACAGAAATGGCACCTCTGTAAGTGAACTTCGGCTTACAGAAATGGCACCCCTGTAAGTGAACTTCGACTTACAGGAATCACAACTCTCTGTAGGTGAACTTTGGCCTACAGAAGCAACACCCTGAGCTACACAATTGATATTCACTGTAGGTGAACTTCGACCTACAGGAATAACAACTTACTGTAGGTGAACTTGGGCCTACAAGACCTCTAGGGCCAATGGAAAAGCAACAGATGAACATACAACAGAACATCATTCCGCAAGGGTTAACTCTTTATTCTTATACTCTTCTCCTCTATTCTCTTTGTTATATTACTCTTTTCTC
>NC_029792.2:63163619-63164828 GCF_000816755.2 Arachis ipaensis | reverse complement strand
CCTCTATTCTCTTTGTTATATTACTCTTTTCTCTGTTTCCCTTTATTCTGCTCTGCTTACTCTTTTCCTTGTATCTCTTTACTCTGCTCTGGTTACTCTTTTCCTTGTTTAACGTATGTATGGAAAGCTTATGTAAATTTCGGTATGAATAGTTAGCCTGACCCAAGTATAGGTTCATTAAGTCTATATTGAAACAATTTAACTTTTCATATAATACTTGACACTAGCGCAACTCAAATACTAACTATGTTGCTCCTAGTTCGTTCAATAGTCTCTGTTAGTTTCTGTCATTAAAACTTTATAGACTTTTTCTCCGATTCTTATCTTTTCTTCAACTTTTTATCTTTCCTTTATCTTTCCCTCACTAACATGTTTTTACCACTCCCTAAGTGTTTTATGAAGGTGATTATGAGATTCTGCACTTAAAGTTGTCTTTCTAAAGCTTTTATGAAAAACTGCCTTTTTGCATTATTTTATTATTTTATTAATATATTTTCGAAAATTACCCGCTTTTTAAATTTTAACCTTTAAACTTCACTTTTTACCACCCGTAACATTTAATATTTCTACTTTAACCACCCTAACTTTCGAAAATTACAAAATAAACCCCCAAACACCAAAATATTTACTTCATTGCCCTTTTTAAGATCTAAAACGTGTTCTTCAATGTTCTTCACCGCACTCAAAGTGTTCTTCGTGTTCTTCGTAAATTTTTCAGATTCTTTCTCTGTTTTTACCCATTTTTCAATCTTTTCAGCAACCAATTTTGACCATAATTCAAAATAAATTAGCAGCCACCAAAACCCCATCTTTTTTACTTGATTTAATTAAAACAAATTGAACCCTAACTTAAGGGTTAGGGTTTGTTTTTTTCAGCAGCCATGAAGAACACAAATTCAAAGTCGAATATCATCAAATTTCATCAAATTTTCACCAAAATTTCAACAAGAATCACTCATATAAATAATCAATTTCAAGCATAACCAATCCATGTCATAATCACTCAACTCAATGATGGGATATTTTTTTGTGGAAAAACGAATTTCTCCAAAACACCCAAAACTAACCGGCAAGTGCACCGGGTCGCATCAAGTAATAAAACTCACGGGAGTGAGGTCGATACCACAGGGATTGAAGGATTGAGCAATTTTAGCTTAGTGGTTGATTTAGTCAAGCGAATCAAGATTTGGTTGAGAGATTTGTGATTTG
>NC_029792.2:63162519-63163129 GCF_000816755.2 Arachis ipaensis | reverse complement strand
AATCAACCAAACACATCAAAGCTATGCTCAAAATCATGAGATATTCATTCTTTCATAATATGTGACAATTATAGCATAAAACCTCATGAAATAGCATGAATTCATACATGGTTGATTAAATCAAAGGAAGCATGAAAATCTACCCAATTGGCTTACTTATGGCTCAAGAAAGTGCATAAAACCTATTGAAAACAAAGGAAAAAGCATAGAAAAACATGACATGGTGACATGTCATCACAACACCAAACTTAAACCTTGCTTATCCCCAAGCAAGAAAAGAATCATGCAATAGAGATTGACAATCCAAGGTAAGAAGAATAGCAACTCAATGTTCATGGTAAGCTAGTTTTCTAAGCATGCTACAATCACAAAAAAAATATAAATGATTGATGCTTCCATCTAGCTCAATTTATGAAATCTTTCTCTTATATTTCTTCCTTGAAACAAGCTTTTGATTTTCTTATTTAGCTTCTCCTTTTGGGTGCTTTCCCCATGAGTTGATAACAAAGCTACGACTTCTAAATGCTTTGTTTTCAAGTATTACCACTTGATACATAAGCACCACAAGCATTTGAAGTAGAGGACTTCATTAAGCTCATTTGTTTCTTTT
>NC_029792.2:63161034-63162268 GCF_000816755.2 Arachis ipaensis | reverse complement strand
CACAATACATTGCATAAAAGATAAGTGGCACACCAAACTTAGTGTGACACTTTTACTTGGAATTGATGCAAGTATCTAGTAGATATGGGAACCAAATTTTTGTTGCATAGCAACACCAAACTTGAATACAATCCTATGTCCATTTATTTGAATTAAAACCAAGCAAATGAAACTGTTCTTTATTAAATATAATCACTAAGCCAAGGATCTGTCATTAATAAAGCTCTCTTGGTGATGTATTAATAAACACAGCAAATAAGCAAACTAAAATGTAAGCATTAAAAACAAAGAATTAACTAAAGTAAACAGAATAACAAAATATCAAACCAAAAGAAAATTAACACTGCAAAGACATTATGGTTATGCAGACAAGTGGTGTTGCTGAATGATTTGCATAGAAAAAATAGGTGGCACACCAAACTTAGAATCTTGGTGTGTCACTTTCATTTTTGATTTGATGCAATCATCCAAAAAGATTGAAAACAATTTGTTGCAAGGCAACACCAAACATAGAATGTAACTATATGCCAATTTATTGAATTTAAACAAAACAAAGAACAAAAACAAAGCAGAGAAGAGAAATTATACCTACGGTTGACATGTTGTTCACTTTCTTCCTCTTCTTCCAGTTTGTTAAGAGGAATGACTTCAAGAGAGGAGAAGATTCAGCTATTGCCCCCTGTCTTGGTTTCCTCTCAGCAAGCTTTCTGTTGTACATGGCTTGATTGAGCTTGCTTGCTATTGGTCCAGGGGTTGGATTGCTTGTGGTTGACCTCCTCTTGAATGTTGTCCTTGATAGTTTGGTCACAATCCTCTTCTTGGTGCTTTTGTTAATTGCCTTCACTTCTTTGAATCCAAGTCTTGGTGGTTGTGTGATTGTTGGAGTCTTCTTTTCATCAAGAGTCTCTTGTATTGGTGGTTCCATGAACTACTCCTTTATGTACTTCTCTGCCTCACTTGAGTTTGGAATGACTTCTTCACTTTCTTGCTCCTCCACTTCCTCTTTTACACTCAACATTTGTTTTAATAGCTCTTTTATGGAGGAGGTTTGTTGATCTTCCCAAGCTTTCTTCATCTCCTCTTCATACCTTTCAATCATGGATTCAAGTGTTGAGGCGTTTTAGTCCAGGGAAATTTGTGAGAGTTGTGATTCTTCATGTTCCTTTGTCATCTCAAGTGTAGTTTCATTTTTAACCACCTCATTCTTCATTAAAAATCCACTTGACTCAGTAGC
>NC_029792.2:63157903-63160606 GCF_000816755.2 Arachis ipaensis | reverse complement strand
TTTTTTTACTAAAAATCCACTTGACTCAGTAGCCTCTTCATCTTGTTTTTCCTTCTTCTTCATTGCACTCACCAATTGGCCTAGCTGCACTTTCATGTGTTTGAGGGAGTTTTCTTGTTCTTTCCAAACTTTCGTTGTCTCCTCCTCATATTTTTTAAACATGGACTCAAGCTTTGAGAGCCTTGAGTGGTTCATGGAAGTTTGTGTGGGTGGTGAGTTTTGAAAGGGACTTTCTGTTGAAGTATGGTCAAGTGATGATATCTTTGGATGAATATCATATGGAGCACTAGAATTCCCTTCCCAGCCACCATTAGAATCATGACTTGCATCATTTTGTGGTGGAGGAAAATATCCCATATGATTTTCTTTCTCATCTTGTGGTTCTGAAGCATAGCTCCACGAATTGGAGTGCCCAGAATTTGAAGTTTCTTGGTGATATTCCCAACCACCATTAGAGATTGGTGATGGTGGGTGATATCCCATAAAATTTTGTTTGACCAAATGATGAGTTGAACTCCATTTGTGTTTTGCAAACATCAATGAAAATTGAAATTACTCATATCAGAGATGAGAATTTCTTAGTGAGGCAAAAACTCAAACACCTTGGTTTCAACTTAGAACAGAGAACAAAAATAAAGAAAATGCTTAATCTAGACTTCTCACCCACTTAATCATTGTTGATCTAAATCAATCCCCGGCAACGGCGCCAAAAACTTGATGGGATATTTTTTTGTGGAAAAACGAATTTCTCCAAAACACCCAAAACTAACCGGCAAGTGCACCGGGTCACATCAAGTAATAAAACTCACGGGAGTGAGGTCGATCCCACAGGGATTGATGGATCAAGCAACTTTAGTGTGTGATTAGTTTAGTCAAGCTAATATTGAGTGATTTGAATGACAATTGAAGCCAACAGAATGTAAACTTGCAGGAATTATAAAGTGCAGAAAGTAAAATTGCAAGTAACTTAAAGAGCAAGAAAGTAAAATAGTTGAAACTTAAATTGCAAGAAATATAAATTGCATGAAAGTAAAGGGGACTGGGTGCAGGAAAATTAAATGAAAACAGTAAATCAAAGCTTAGAACAATTGCAAAGAAATTAAAATTGCATGAAAAGTAAATTCAGATCACAGTGGCTCAAATGTAAAATCTGAATGAGAGGTTGAAGATCTCAGGGGTTGGATGAGACTAGAGACCAAGTCTAGATCTCAATTCCTTCCTTGATCCAACAGAGAATAATTGCAGAAGAAAATAGAGAGGAAAGCAGTAAAGAGAGTTTTGATTCAAATCACAATTCCTTCAAATTATGCAGCAAGTAAACAGAGAGAAATCTCAGAAGGAGAATGAAACAGACCACCTTCAATTCTCCACCCAAGACTTAAAAACACAGAAAAGAAAACTAAAGAGAGAGAGCTCTGTATTCCTAATGCTCCCTAGTGGAGCTCGCCTCCTCTATAAAATGAAACAGATACCTATTTATAGGCGTTTTTACAAAATGAAAATGAAATTCAAAATAAATTACAATTAAAATGAAATTTCTATTCTAACTATCTCTTGTGCCTTTGAGTGGTGTCAATTGGGCCCTTGATCTTGATGGAATTGGGTTGATAGAGGCCTTGGTTGATTGCTCTTGGAGTTGGAGAGAGAACCAATGTGAACCGGGTTGTGAATCTTAAAAGCTTGAGTAAAAGTTTGAGTAAAAGTTTGAGGCAAACTTTTACTCCAACTTTTCACATCAGCTACCCTCTTTTGCTGATACCAACGTTGGGGCAAAAGTTTGGGGTCTAACTTTTGCTCCAACGTTGGCCTCCCCTTGCACACTCATGGCGCTACTTTGTCCTCTTGTCAACGTTGTCAATTTTATGCCGACTATAGACTATTATATATGGTTGGAAAGCTCTGAATGTCTACTTTCTAACCCAATTAGAATCACCTCAATTGGACATCTACAACTCAAGTTATGCTCCTTTGAAGAGGACAGGGTCGCTGGCTTTGGTGCCCAACGTTTGAGGTAAAGTTTGCCTCAAACTTGGTCGAAAACGCCAATTTTGGAGGCTCAAACGCATTGTTCACCCCATACTATTATACATTGTTGGAAAGCTCTGAATGTCTACTTTCCAATGCCTTTGGAAGCACATCATTTGGAGCTCTACAGCTCGAGTTATACTCCATCGAAGGTGCAGAGGTCAGTTGGCCTCACTGCAGGCTGCCACTATATTCCTTTATGCACATTTTGGGGCCGTTTTCTCCCTCAATTTTAGTGTCCACCATGCAGTGCCATATATGCCTGGAAAGCTCTTGATTCCTACTTTTCATTGCTTTTTGAATCACCTCATTTGGAGCTCTGTAGCTCAAGTTATTCTTGTTGGAAGTATACCCCTTGTATGCCTTGTGGCGCCAACGTTTGCCAAAAAGTTAGAGGCAAACGTTGCCGCAAACTTTTGCTCTCCAGGGTGTTGATTTGTGATGCCAAAAGTTTGCCAAAAAGTTTGAGGCAAACTTTTGGTCCAGCTTTTTGCTCCCTGGTTCATTTTCACTTATTCCAAAAGTTTGAGCTAAAGTTTGAGGCAAACTTTTGCTCAAACTTTTTGTCCTCTCAAAAGTTTGGTTTGAGGCAAACTTTTGCTCAAACTTTTTGTCCTCTCTTCCTCCTAGCCATTCCTCCTTGCTTCAACCTTTCTCCAAGCTCCAAGCTTCTATCAT
>NC_029792.2:63140781-63156865 GCF_000816755.2 Arachis ipaensis | reverse complement strand
CCAAAAGTTTGAGCTAAAGTTTGAGGCAAACTTTTGCTCAAACTTTTTGTCCTCTCTTCCTCCTAGCCATTCCTCCTTGCTTCAACCTTTCTCCAAGCTTTCTTCACCTATCATTAATCAACCAAACACATCAAAGCTATGCTCAAAATCATGAGATATTCATTCTTTCATAATATGTGACAATTATAGCATAAAACCTCATGAAATAGCATGAATTCATACATGGTTGATTAAATCAAAGGAAGCATGAAAATCTACCCAATTGGCTTGCTTATGGCTCAAGAAAGTGCATAAAACCTATTGAAAACAAAGGAAAAAGCATAGAAAAACATGACATGGTGATATGTCATCACTCAAACACAACCAATCAAGATTAATTTCATCAAACCCTACCTTGATTTGCTGCCTCAAATCCGGTTACTCTTTGAAGTGTTCTTAAAGCACTTTTTCCTCCTAAATCACATCAAGAACAATTTTGAATCCATAAAACCTCAACTGACGAAACCTTAATCAACATGCTAGGAAGCGATTCCTCACCTTAAACATTCTGGGAATTGAAGATTCTTGGCTCACAAGTCAAGCTAAACAAGAGATCTAAGGAAGAACATAAAAAAAAACACATGTTTTAAGCATGCTTCCTTGAAAACCGAATTCAAAGGGGAAAGGGACAGCAATCTAACCTTATTTTCAGCCTTGATATGTTATATGGTTATGTAGAGAAAGAAGAGAGGATCCTTTGGGTCGGTGATAAACCCCATTTTTAGGGTTTATCATGTATAGATTTTTAGGGTTTTATCAATGATCTTTCACACTTATTCATATAAAAATGCATGATTTTGTGTTTCTTTCCCAATTTTGCCTCATGGATGAAAACATGCTTTGTTCGCATTGAATTAGATATATTTTAACCCTCCTCTATTACCATTCGATGCCGTGATCCATTTGTTAAGTGGTTTTAGAAATCATAGGGCAAGAATGGCTAAGAGGGATGAAGGAAGCATGCATGAATGGAAGGAGCATGGAAAATTAGAGTTTTGGAACTTGGGCATGGGCGCGCACACGCACCGTACGCGTACGCGCGGATGTGCACCCTCAGAGCCGACGCGATTGAGCCGATACGAGAAGCCGGCGCGCTTATATGGCTGGGCCAGAAATCCTTGGACGCGTGTACTGCGCGCCTGCGCGTGGGTCGCAAAAAACCCCATGGACGCGTACGGTGCGCGTACGTGCCGATGGCCGCACGTGATTTTTTAAGAAGAAAACATGACCAGCGATTTCAGGCAGTTGCATGCCCTGTTTTGGGGAAAAGTTCTGGCGGGAAAAGCATAAGAAGGCCAAGGATTGAGGGATTCACTAGTTAGACATCATTTTAGATATTTTGAGGAGTTAGTTACATTTTCTTTTAGAGAGAGAAACTCCAACTTCTCTCTAGGATTTTATTTTCTCCATTGCAATTCTCCTTTGAATTCTTGGTGAGATCCATTGCTAATTCACTTTTACTTTGATACAAGTTGTAGATCTACTCTTCTTCTACTCTCAATTAGTGTTCTTTTGATTCAATCACTTGGATCGAGATTTGTGACCTTGTTACTTTGAAGTTTGATTAATGACTTGAGGGATTTCATTCAATTGCTTGATTGTTGATGATTGCTTGGACTAGATAGCTTTAATTCAATTCTTTTCTCTCAATTTCATCATGTCTTCTATGATTGCCTACCAATTGTTTGTGAAAATGACAACCCTAGCTATGGAGTAGATTTCTCTTATTTAGCTTAGGGGTTGAGTTATTGGAGACACTTGAGTAGTGGATGTCAATTGTTGATTAGGAATTGAGGATTGCTAATTGACTTAGAGTGCACTAAAGCTAGACTTCCCTAGGGTTAGACTAGGACTTGTGGCTCAAGTTAGTTACTTTCACTTGACTTTCCTCCATTATTAGGGGGTTAACTAGGTGAAGCAATAATCAATTCTTATCACAATTGAAGGAAACTATGATGATGGAACTTCCAATACTCACCCTTAGCCAAGGACTTTATTTTAATCAATTGTTGTTTACTTTTGTTAGATTGAGTTCTTGCACCAACTCTTAAAACCACAAAAGACTTCCTAATCAATAATGTGCATTCTAAGGCAATCCCTAGGGAGAACGACCCGGGACTAATACTCTTGGTCATAGATTTTAGAATTGTTTGATGCGATATTCATGTGTCGGTTAGACTATACTCACGATTGGATTCATTGCTAATTTCTATACCGGCATAGGAAAATTCGTTCATTAGTCGGATTGGAATTTTGATTTGAGTTTTAGTTCGTAAGAAATCAGGGTTTGAAGATTAAGTGTTCATGAAGTTTTCTCTCTTTTCTCTCCTTTCAATTTTGGCCAAAGGGAGTAAATGACCAGCCTTGGAGTGTCTTGGCAGTGTAAGGTAAGTTGTGATTGGTTGGCTTGGAGGTGAATTAAAATATCTCAGGTGTATAACTACTAAAACTAGATGTATCGGAACACTTGTAAAAACATCTCTAAAAATTCTTTTATGAGCTACTAGCATAAATGACACTAGTAACATATTTAATATGAGAATAGAACATGTATGATGAGGCCTTAGCATTACTAAAGTCATCAGAGAGTGCTGGTGCTAAGCTGCACCAGTAAACTGTGAACCCAGTTAAACTGATTTCCTGTTTTTAACTAAAACAAACCAGGTAACCTTATAATATCATTCAATCATCTTCTAATACTAATATAATGATAATATTATACTATTATCTCTCTTCTCTCATGAATCATGTCCAGTTCATCAAATAGAGACTATTTACGAAAACTAGAATCAAAACTCCTAACTGATACGGTTCAAAAACTAGGTTCTTCGTGATTGCGTTATCGAGCTTGCCTCAGAAGAGGTTCTAGCTTAAGGATGACTAATGACAATGAGGATTGAGATGTTTAATGATACGGCAGAGGTGTTCCCTTTACTTATCTTCCGGAGAAATTCATGCCTTCAAAAAAGATCTCGTATACTCAAAAAATGGGGTTGTTACATTTAGGATCTTGAATCAGGGGAGAAAATAATAAAGGAATAAAAAGGATATTTTTTTAGTTATGAGTTTAGAGCCAGTGACATAGGTTTGAAATGTTTGTGTAATTTCTAGATTGAATTGGTGAATGCTGAGTTGTGAAGTTTATGGTTGAAGAGGTTTATGAGGAATGAGAATGCTTATGATGAATTTGAAAAGTTGGAAAGCGGTGATGGGATGGTTATGATGAGTTGAGAACTCAGAAAGGAATAATGAAATTATTGAATTATATGAGAGTATGCAGCGCCTATATCCCTGGAGTGGCAGATTTCTCTGCTGCATGAGTAGTTGTTGTTAGGAGTGTGCGGAGTCTATATCTCCGGCATGGCAGTTTTCCTACTGCATGAGTGTGCGGAGCCTATATCTCCGACGTCGCAGTTTTTTCTGCTGCAAGAGTGTGCCTAACACTAGTTATTGTTTCCTTCCTTGCTGCATGAGTGTGCAGAGCCTATATCTCTGACGTAGCAGACTCCCTGCTGCATGAGTGTGCAGAGCCTATATCTCCGGCGTGGTAGATTTCCCTGCTGCATGAGTGTGCAGAGCCTATATCTCTGGGCATGGCAGGAAGGCTACATCCAAAAGGATGTGTCGGGTTGGCATTTATGGACCGACAAGTGATATCACTATCCAATAGGACAGGCATTCATCATATGCATCTCTTATATGCTTGTTTTCCTTGAATACTTGAGTTTGCCTAATTGTATAATATGCTTACTTGCTTCTTGAATTACTTGATTATATATGATTACTACCTGTGTTTTACTTGCTTGCATTATTTGTGATTGTCTAGTGTTGAGGAGGATTGGGAGTCGGTGGCGATGGAATTGTACGGAGGTCACGTTGGCAAAGGCTATGGGATACAGCGGTGTGTTTAGTACTGGTTAGAAATCCCCTAAGTTTAGATAACCCTGTATATTCTTTATGTTTTAAGTTATTTATTTTGTTAAGCTTGAACATCTGTTCGATGTGAAGTTCTAGGATTGCCTTTGGCATCTCGGAACCTTACATCTTATATATTGGGCACTGTTACCATACTGAGAACCTTCGGTTCTCATACCAAACATTGTTGTTGATTTTCAGATGCAGGTCGTAGTTCACCTTGGGAAAATTGCGGACATGGTGACAGAGCGGAGTATGGTTTATTCCTTGTTTATTTCTGTTTTACGTTTGTTGTAGTATTCTCTCACCTTTTGTATATTTAACTTTGTTGCCTTGGAGACTTTATTTTCTAAAAACTTTAAGAGATAAGTTGTATAAGCTGTTTTAAACTTCAAAAACTCTTTTGTATTTCAGTTTGACTAGCCGGCCTAAACTCCGCAAGCTGTGACTAGTCATCTTTTTGGTACATCATACTTATATATACATATCTTGTTAATTTAATCATTACCTTGTGTATCTTGGAGCTATCTACAAGTTTTTTTATGTATTATGTCTTGTTTTGTCCGTGCCTACGCGTTTAGTTATCGTGTGTGGATGCTTCGCATTTCGTAATTCCGCTTTATGCGACTTTGAGCTTTATTCCTTCATCGGATTTCAAGTATTACTATTTCCTTCAAAATATATAATATTATATAAGCCTTAGAATTGTCGTGACCTTTAGTTATCCTTTTCTTTACGGCTAGAGGTAAGGCTCAGGGTAATTAGGGTGTTACATACCCAGACAAAGCAAACAAATGCAGTATGATACATGCATGTCCTACTGGCCATGAGCTTACGTGTCGGTTACTTTGCCAGAACCTGACACACCTGGTAGCTAACCCGGATATAGTCCTCTTGAAAATCAGTGGGCGGTACACCACCACGAACCCCACCTGGCGAACGGTACACCACTACGAACCCCACCATTGTGAGCGGTACACCACCACGAACCTTGCAAGATCTTCAATTGGAAAATAACACACACACGTGGGCGGTAAATAACCACGATTTCCACAAACACATACACAACCCATGGGCGGTAAACAACCACGATCTCCACGTTCATCGCAACACTGGACAAGCGGTACATCACCACGATCCTTGCCAGGTCATAGCTCAAATTCAAAACTACAATCTTTTAAAATCTTGACCTGGAGCAAGTTGGACTAAGCCACAACCCTTGCGTACTATCCAGGTTTTTCCAAATATCAAAATCTCTCTTTAAACAACAATTTAAATCCGTTCTCTTTTATCAAACTCCTTTTCTTAATAAATTGAATTCAAACATAATATTTTTCTCGATAAAACTCAAAACATATAATTTCTTTAATAATTCAAAATTAGCTAATATAATTCTTAAAATTTTTGAAAATTTATTGACTCCCAAAATATTCAAAACACCTCAGCTGGCTGTTTATACATAACTGAATCAAAATCTCAAGCAAACAACAATAATTCAATAATAATTTAACATAAACTCAGTCAAATTCAATCAATAATCAATCAAACGAACATTCAGTTATCAAATTCATATTCTAATTATTTTAAAATTGCCAAATCCTACCTCTGTGCAGAAATCACAACAACGGAAATTCAGGAGAAGCTTTCTGACTAATCTGCTGAAAAAAAATGTTAGAAATTATCTGTGCCTCCTAAAAATCCAATTGGCCGAACTCAAAGGGAAGAGGAGCTACGTCACTGTCAACTTCTATCGGACAAAAATAACTCCAACGTATAAAAAGAGGATATAAACACTTTTACCGGATTAGATTTTTTGTTGGAGTTTAAGAAATTGATATTAGAAGTCACAGTTCCATGGAGGTTACTTGGTTGCTCTCACTCACGGCCTCCTTCTCTTATTTTTCCAAGTTTCATTCGGTGATGAATGAAAGAATTAAAAATGATTAAGACCATTGGAAATGAAAGAAACTTCGGGGTTGTCAAGGCTTCATTAGGTGTTATTAGTGTTATATATATACATGCCACATTTCAATTTCTTTTCCTTTATATATATATATATATATATATATATATATATATATATATATATATATATATATATATATATATATATATATATATAAAGGAAAAGAAATTGAAATGTGGCATGTATATATATAACACTAATAACACCTAATGAAGCCTTGACAACCCCGAAGTTTCTTTCATTTCCAATGGTCTTAATCATTTTTAATTCTTTCATTCATCACCGAATGAAACTTGGAAAAATAAGAGAAGGAGGCCGTGAGTGAGAGCAACCAAGTAACCTCCATGGAACTGTGACTTCTAATATCAATTTCTTAAACTCCAACAAAAAATCTAATCCGGTAAAAGTGTTTATATCCTCTTTTTATACGTTGGAGTTATTTTTGTCCGATAGAAGTTGACAGTGACGTAGCTCCTCTTCCCTTTGAGTTCGGCCAATTGGATTTTTAGGAGGCACAGATAATTTCTAACATTTTTTTTCAGCAGATTAGTCAGAAAGCTTCTCCTGAATTTCCGTTGTTGTGATTT
Source organism: Arachis ipaensis (assembly GCF_000816755.2). NCBI lineage: Eukaryota > Viridiplantae > Streptophyta > Magnoliopsida > Fabales > Fabaceae > Arachis > Arachis ipaensis. Next base: position 63,150,358 of record NC_029792.2, on the reverse strand, counting down.
CTGCACAGAGGTAGGATTTGGCAATTTTAAAATAATTAGAATATGAATTTGATAACTGAATGTTCGTTTGATTGATTATTGATTGAATTTGACTGAGTTTATGTTAAATTATTATTGAATTATTGTTGTTTGCTTGAGATTTTGATTCAGTTATGTATAAACAGCCAGCTGAGGTGTTTTGAATATTTTGGGAGTCAATAAATTTTCAAAAATTTTAAGAATTATATTAGCTAATTTTGAATTATTAAAGAAATTATATGTTTTGAGTTTTATCTTTGTTAAAAATAGTTTTTTTAAAACCTACATCTCAATATATTATATTAACTCATAAATAACTAATTATTTAATTTTTAAAAAATCTGGAGTCTTACAGACAACAAACAAAATTTCATCATATTTTTCATCAACAACGACACATTTATACCTTCTAAAAGTTACCTCATATTCTATGTCACACAATTGGCTAATGCTCAAAATATTATGCTTCAAACTTTCAACTAAAAATATATTATCAATGAAAATAGAGAAATTTTAACTCACTTTATCAATAGCAATGACTGTTCCCTTTCCATTATCTCTAAAAGTCACAAATCTAAATTATACTTAGCTTGTTGTGTTTGATAAAAAAAGGTTAACTTTTTAGTCATATGTCTTGAATATTTATTATCCTTTTTTCTCTTGAATGCCAGACAAATCTGCACAAATTAAAACTCAATTAACTTCAAATATCCAAATGAATTTAGATCATTTAATGTTAATCCTTTTTTATTGTCCAAGACCATTAATATCATGAACCACATTATAAACCTTATCATTAATCTTTCTTTCAAAAATAAAATATTGAGAAGTTGTATTTCATGAATCACATTGTAAACCTTGTCATTACACTTGTGATAATTTCTTGTTGCAATTTTTTAGGGTAATAATGAGGTGTGAGGTCTTTTGGTCCTAGAAGTGCATGTTTCAGTTTTAACAAGTTTTTCAAAAATAGCAACACTTCCACCAACATATCCTAAACCAAAATTTTCGAAAGATGATTTTTAATAATCTAACGATGTATCTAAGTTGCAAAAATTTTGAGTAAATTGAGCTAAGTAATAATCATAATCACCTCATGTAGTCTTTGAGTAAATCAGTAACATCTTTAGTTTCTTTCAATTTCTCTTCAAAAAAATCATTTTTATCCTTCAAGGATTCATTTTTAATGTTGCATTTATCATATTTTTAATCTTTTTTTAAATGTCCAGGTCATTCATAATTATCTTTCAAATGTTGTAATTTACAGATTGCACAAATATCTTCATCTTTTTCTTCTAGTAAGTATAGCTTTTGTCATAAAAAAATAGAGGTCTGTTGTTAGATTGCCCTTTGGTAAGCGCATAAACTACCACATTTGCTCCCATGTTGTCCATTTCGATCTTTCTTCCATGTTATTAGACTTGACGTTTGAAACCTTGTCGCTTGATACCAATTGAAAGTTATCAATTGAATCTAAGGCCTCTTTTGCTTTGATCATTAAAACAGATTTAGAAGAAAGTTACAGATCTGTCTGATAAAATAAAAATGTAAGAGACAATTTATTTTTTTGTCTCATAATGATTGTAATAAAGACAAAACAAAGAAGAATGATTTGCACCACCAAGTATCCTAGTCTAGCTATTTAGTGCAAAATGACCTACATCCAGTCTCCATGATAACAATAGTTAATTTTTTACTATTTTTAGAGAAATTACATTCGTTAACTCTCTAGAATTCCTCCTAATCATATCAAGGAATACACAAGCTTCTAATGAAGCTTGTAACCACAGAGCTAACCTATAGCTTAGATTAATCACACCAAGTGCTCTCCAAAAAAACATCTCAGACTCGTGACTTCACACTAAGTGCTCTTTTAATTTAGTAACACTACAAAAAAATTATGTTTTAGCGACAAATTTTTAGTGGCAATAACATAATGACTACTAATTTCTTAATTTAAGTTATTTTTTTGCGGCAATTATATATTTGCCATTACTATTATATATTATAGTGGTCATTATTATTATTTCCAGAAAATTATTAACCTTTTTTACTTTTAATTTTAATTTTTCTAAATTTTTATAGTGGCTATTGCCATTATGGCCACTAAACTCTTCTTCTCACTCTTTTTGTTTTATCTACCGTAAATCAAATTGAAAATACAGAAAGAGATAGAAAAGAAAATTTCACTTTCCCTCTCCATCCTTTGTTTCTCTTCACTTTCTCGCTCTCTCTTTGATTTCGCTACTAGCCTGGGTTAACACGTGTAACCATTGCCATCACTGACCACCATCACCACCACCACCACCGTAACCATTGCCGATAGCCGCCGTCCATCATCCTATTCCTTGGATTTCGTTTCCATCCGATCCGCCTTAGATCCGCATCTCTGTCATCGTTTGCTCGTCTCAGATCTACGTTGCCAAGGTCTTTCAGCCACCGTTGCTGCTCCAGTCGCAACACCACACCTCCGCCGCTTGCATTGCCGCCATTCTTGTACGTAGACGCACAAGATCATCGCCGCCGGTAGGTCTTCTCCGTTTATTTTTCGATTTTGGTTTGAATATTCAAAAGCATGTGATTTCCTCTCCGTGTTATTACTTTTGCTATGTTTGCTTGCTTGATCCTAATGAATCTGATAGATCAAGCTGAAATTGAAGTGTTTAAGTGATTTTGATCCTAATTTTTTATTTGCTCTGTCTTCTCCGTTATTACTTGCTTGATCTACCGTTCTTGCTTGCTTACTCTGTTTATATTTGGATTTTGGTTTAAGAGTTTAAAATGTTTTCTACAGAATTAAAGATAACAGCCAACATTATCTTGATTTTGAGACTGCCATTGAAATATTGCTAATTAGTACTAATTACGGCCTCTGGGTGCATTCAACCTCTGTTGTTGCAGGTATTATTTGATCTTGAAACACCAACCAGGATCTTAAGAGTGACCTCAAGGATTTATATATCAATTCCGAGTGTAAAGATCTCAATTACATGCTTCAGGAAGATTCATGTTAAGCTTGAGAAGAAGTTTAGCGGCAAGGTTAGCAAACCCTTAACTTGTTTGAAATGCTTGCTTGCTTTCTTGCTTTCTTGATCTGTCATATGATGCTGATTCACATTCAATAACTTTTCTTCGTTGCCTTATCAGTTATAAATGTTGTTGGCTTAAAAAGTAATTGAGCTTTGAATTGAACTTTGAAGAGAAGGAAGATCCAACAATGTACATTTCCCCTGTGTTTGTTCTAGTTATTGGCTTTTATGGAAAAGCACAGTATATTATTTCAATCTTGGGCCTCTTTATTAGAGTTCAGCTTGACTTTTTGTCACATATATACTGAAATCTGTTTGACTTACTATAAAGTATTAATGATTATTATTAGGGGTCTCAATTGATTTTCTTTCATTTGGACTTTACAGATCAGATAGACCTGCAGAATTTTTCCTAGTTCTGAATTGTATAATTTTGATGAAATTATCCGAGTCCTAATTCTGAAATAATAAAGGAGTTCAGTTCTAAAACTGTGTTTACTAGAGTGGAAATTTGATGCCTTTGAAGAAAATGGCAATGATGTTATCATGTGTTTCGTTTCAGTTTGTGTGTCTGGAATCAGTAATTATTCATTTGACTTCAATTGAGGGAGAAAAATATTTATGTTTGGTTTTAACCTTTGAACTTGAGGTTCCTATAATCAATTAGTGACAGTTGTTTGAATTGTCTTTCAGGTCCCTTTTGCCAAAGGGTGTTGCTGACTCTTGAGGAGAAACATCTTCCTTATGACCCCAAGTTGGTAGATTTGACCAACAAGTCAGAATGGTGATCTTCTGGTTCATTTCTTTTTTTAAGTTCTTCCTTTGTACAAGAGTTATTAGTTTGTTGTTGTTGTTCTTGTTCTTGTTACTTTTCTTATTGTTTGTGTTACTGGTTTAGGGTCCTTAAAATTAATGCTGAGGGAAAATCTCCTGTCTTAAAGCTTGAAGAGAAGCGGGTTTCTGATTCAGATATCATCACACAAATTCTGGAAGAGAAGTATCCTATCCCACCATTGGTAACTCCACCCAAAAAAGCTACAGTGTATGCATCTATCTTCTAGATTTCCCGATCATTACTAGATATTTTTGTGCTATTATTATGTTTTTCTTGTGCTTGATGTACTTGGTTTAGAATATTTAGAGAGAGAAATGAAGCATAGTTGCTGCAAATTAGACAAGCCTAGCAAAATTTGCTTTCTCCTCTATCAGCTTTTTATTCTTAAATGTTAAGATGAATATATTATATGTCCTCCAATTGACTAATACATGCATGAATTTTTGTATGTAGTGGGTTGAAGATCTTTTCTACATTTATTGGATTTCTCAAGAGCAAAGATCCCAATGATGGAACAGAGCAAGCATTGCTAAGTGAACTAAGCTCTTTCAACGATTACCTTAATGGAAATGTACGACTTATTTTTGCTTTTCTCTTTCTTTTATTGTTTGCATTCTTTACATATTTACCATCTTCTATGGTTCTCCTTGATGAACCAACATTTGATCTTTGTGCCATTTTTGTGTATATATCATGGAGTTATTATGAAAGCTCACATACCCATTCAAGATATGCCAAAATCTATTTTTATCTTTATTCTTGTAGATATTTGCTGTAAAATGTACCACTGATATTTTTACTCCCTTTGCATAAGACGTCTGGGATTTGAATTGAGTTGATTGTTGAATTGGAAGCAAGTAGTCCATAACTTATTCCTGAACTAGGAATCTGTTGCTTGAATCAATCCTGAGAGGTAGAGACACAAGCTAGAATCTCAATTCTTTCCCATTCTCCAAAATAAACACTAATTTCATTTCCAGCACATTACTTAGACAAACATAGAGAAACAAGTTGTTTGACTGATATAAGGGCCCTTTGTAGGCTTGTACTCCCATACAAGTCATTTAGGTTATTTGAGAGTGATTGTGGAGAACTCGATTCATAATATTTATATAGCACCCTTTGCCATTAATGTGACATCTTGTGTGCTACTAATTCACCATGCTTAACTAGCAATTACTCTTTGGTATAATTTAAAGTCTGTAAATTAAAACTTGTGCAGGAAACTTCCTATATTTTCATTTAACGGATGATTCTTGCAACTTTCATATAGGGTCCTTTTGTCAATGGAAAAGACATATCTGCAGCTGACTTATCTCTTGGACCAAAGTTGTATCATTTGGAGATTGCATAAAATTAATAAATTTGTATATGCTTTATTATCTTTTAAGAGAAATTTGTGTATAAATATTTTGAATTTAATGAATATTNTTTAAAATTTTCGAAAAAAGATAGGTTGTTATTTCTAAAAGAGTGAGTATAATTAAAAGGGTCTTAAGATTTTAGCGGCAATAGTAATGGCAACTAAAAGTGAATAATATTATAATTCTAGGATTATTTTTAGTAGCCATATAAATTGTCGGTCAGATGATTTTTGGCGGCAATAGTAATGGCTACTAAAAGTGAATAACATTCCAATTTTAGAATTACTTTTGGTAGCCATATAAATTGCCAAGAAAATGGCGCTAAAAATTATATACTTTTTGCTGTAATTAAAATGGTCTTTAGCGGCAAATGTTATAATTGCCACTAAACTCTTTTAGCGACGGAGTATAAGACGGCTAATGTCTAATTGCCGATAAATGTAGTAGCGACTATTTTTATTGCTGCTAAAAGCAAAATAAATGGCCGCTAAAAGTGATTTTTCTAGTAGTAAGAAAAATTTTTCAGGCTTATTATACAAAACAGAAATTATATCAAAAGAATTTGATATAATCTATAGCTTTTTTTCCAAATGTATTTTTTTTATTTTTTCTCTCAATAACTTTTTCTATTTCCTTACATATTAGCCTTTTTCTTAAAATAAAAAAGATAAACTAAAAAAGTATTTTATATATTCAATATAAACATTAAAAGAGAAAAAGTATAGCAAAAATGCTATAAAAATAATCTATTGTGCTCTCTCTCCCTGTCTTCAAAACATGGCTGAATACCTTTTATTGAGGTGTATTCTTTCCAAAAATTAAAACTTTGCAATCTGTAAAACTTGTGCACAGCTGACTCGGTCATTGTTGAGAAAAAATAAAGCATCAAATATTGCACCAGAGAATTATGGTTGTGCAAAATGCAGTGAGGGATGTTGCAACAGTGACAAGATCGTGGTTGTAGAGGACTGCACAACCTACTATCCTTGCTCTTCTTTCTTGTTGCTAAAGGTGGAGCCTTGATAATTTCATTATCCTTGATTTGTACTAGCAAAATAGGCACCATTCGGATTTTCTTTGGCTTCAAATTTTAATCTTCTCCCTCCATCACAAATTGATGCTTTTTTATTGTTGTGCAAAAGTTGAGAGAGAAACTTTTCTTTCCAAGTTTGATGTACTTTACTTTTTTTTTTTTGGTCAGATGATGTGCTTTACTTGAATTTGTAAAGTTACAACAACAAAGATTCTTAATGTTGCAACCCTTTTCTTCAACGTTTGCCCAATATGAGTTGCTGATACAGTTGGCCTTTTTGTCACCAAAAACTCTAATATGGGCCTGCACAAATAAAATACTCATTAAACAAATTTTAAACTTTTTAACTAGAAGAAGAGTAGCTGAGACTTAACTCAACTCGTTAATCATTATGCTTCTTAATATGCTGCACCCGGATTCAAACCTTGATGAGTGCACCAAGTGTTGAATATAAATTCCTTAAATGTTGTGTGGGTAAGAGTGTATAGTGTGGTGTGTTGTGACAACCTTAAAAAATTTTCGATTTACAAACACTAACTTGATATTTTATTATTTGTAAGACATAGGCCTAACTTTACCATTTTTCTTTTTGCCTATGTTAATGACATTGTAGTTACAAGTAGTGACTTAAAAGAAATTGAAAATTGAATTATTTCCATGGGCTTCAATTCCATTATCTTCCCCAAAAAAAACGTTCTAGTCACTCAACAAACGTATACAAAAGAATTGTTAACAAAAACCTAAATGGACATGGATAATCCTATTCCAGCACCTATGATCTCATCCCTTAAATTGAGTGTTGACCACAAGACTGGATTTGGCCTTCTAAGTGAATCATGTGTCTCAATTCATGCATAAACCTACTATTTTTCACTAGAAAGCAGTGAAAATGATTCTCAGATATGTCACAGGTACAGTTTCTCATTCATGCTATTGTGTTTAACAAGAGCTTTGACTTTAGGCTTCTATCTTTTGTAATGCAGATTAGGCTAGTGACTTAGATGATCGAAACATAAGCAGAAGTAGCACTGAGACCAAATACAGATCAATGGCGGTAGCACAAGCTGAGATTGTTCTGATACAGTAGCTTCTTAGTGAGCTCAGAATTCAACAACCAATAACTCCAACTATTTATTGTGACAAAGTGCATGTATGCTAGCCGCTAACCAAATTCTCCATAGCAAATGTAAACACAAGAAAATTGATCTTTACTAGTAAACAGCAAAGAGCTTTCTGTAGTTAATATCGCAGCCAGTGATTAAGTGGCTGATGTGTTTACTAAACCGTTATCAATTAAATTTGTTCAACAAATTTGTAGACAAACTTAGAGTGGATGCAACTCCCTTACTAAATTTGACGGGGGATGTAAAGAAGAGTTAGTTAAGTTGGTTAGGAATTTTGTTATGTAGTTAACCTAGTTTCATCTCTAACTGATTTACTATCTCGTGTACTGATAAGCATATATTATTAGGCAGTGTTACAAGGGTAGTTTGTATCAATCTCTCATAATATCGCATACATGAAAATTCAGTTACTTCAGCTCCTAGATTTAACTTCATCGCAATTCTGTTCTTGATTTCCCTGCTGCCACTTGCATCAGATTCTAGTTTCTTATCTAGAATCTTTACATATATAATTTAATTTATCTGTCACTTTTATTTGTTCTAAGCTTGTCTTCGCATGAAAAAATAAAACAAACTTTGTTCTTCTAACAATGCAAAGCGATGCCAATAACGAATTAAATTTGTCTTTTTCCTTGCATGTTTTGTATTCATTATTATTTCAATTGATATATACTGTCTTCATCCGAGAAATGGTGGTTTCTAATAACTGAAACAACTACAAGCAACTTGCACTTTTCAGTTCTTTTTGTATGGAATAATAATCATTGAACATAGTTTATCACTTTGACAACTACCTCAACAGCATCTTATCTCATTTAATTTTATATAGTTTCTTCCTTAATTTGCCACTGACATAATTACACCAACTGGTTCACCAAACAAGAAGAACCTTCAGCCAACTGTAACAGAAACAATGCGGGAATCACATACACCAATTATTCTTAATTTGTTTCAAATGGGTATCTTTTATTAATTAGTTGAAGACCGTGATTGATCCCTCTCCTTCTTGAACATTTTTAAAATATGATATGCTAAAATTAAATAATATAAAGGGATCCAACTTGATGATTGAGAAGTTCTAATAGTAACATTAAGACTTCAAAAAAAAATTGATAAATAGAATACTGAAGACCAATTTAATATTTTAAAAAAATTCACCCAAACTTAATAATGCAGTGCCCTGGTAACAATCTACTCAAATAATATAAACTACTAAGCTTAATTATTAAAACCAATTTAAAAAGGGAGAGGAAAAAATCGCCATGTGACTTGTAGGAGAAGACCAAATATGAGGGAGAAGTCCAAATATGAAAAGATTAAATAAATAGAAGAGAAGTTGGGTGCTATTGGTATGTTTAGAATCATGAACTACCAATTATAATTAGAGCTTTAGAGATACATAACCAAATACAATGTATCAATCCTTATAAAGATTGAAAGGCCAGGGAGCATGTTTGTCTCATAGGTTCTGCTTCCGGCTATATTCACCTAATGTTAATTTTCATTAATATAATACTTAGTTTAATATTTTTTATGTCCACTTTTTCTTTGTATGACTGATTTTATGTAATTTATTTTTTATGTCTTTGTGGCCAGTATGTTTGTTATGAGATTGTTTATATAAAAAATATTAAACAGATAAAAAGAGACAAATAAATAATTATATATTAAATTAAACAATGTTTATTACTATTATTATTGTCTCTCAACATTTGGTTTGACAAAAGTTAACTAACTAATGAAAAATCTCACATCACATAAAATTAATAAGTTCGTGACCAACTGACCATTATAGTATATTACAATATTCAAACCATACCAAAAGGATCGTGGTGATCATAATGAAAAAGGTACCTTTGACATTTCCCATGCACATTTATTCGTCAAATTTATTTAAGGTTATTAAATGAAATATGAATCTAATTTAAATTGTTGAGTAGTTTAGACACTGAACATTGGGTATGAAAATTTACGTTTCATTTTAAGGATATTCATTATATATGCATGATGATTTCGATTCCTCCTTCCATCATAAAGCTCCTATTTTGTTTAACCTAAAGAGATATTGGGAACTAATATTTTTAATTTATTAATATTAACTAATATTTTAAATTAACATATTTTTCTATACTATTAGAATTTAAAATTTAAAATTTAAAATTTAATCTTTATTA
>NC_029792.2:63088658-63140491 GCF_000816755.2 Arachis ipaensis | reverse complement strand
CAATAATGAAATATTAATTTTTATAATTTAACTTTCATTAATTATTGATGTTAAAAAAATTATGCAATTAACCAATTATGTATTATTACATAGGCAAAAATAATTAATGATCTAACCACAACATATATATTTAAAACATCATCGATCTAAATACATGAATTAAATTAGATCAGTGTATTGAATGAAAACTGTTCAGGCTATTTTTTATATCAATTATGCACACTAAAATTAAAATCAATCACTAATATAAAATATACATTAAAATATAAAATAAATATTAAAAATGTATAACATTTTACTATTAGAACACCATACAATATCAAAAAATTTAATCATTACAATCAATACAGCAACAATTTGTCGAACAATTACTAACGGTATCCATCAAACATTCAAACCTAGCAATCATGCAAGTATAATTTTTCTAAACTCTAACCACTATTAATTTGAATCAATGACTTCTAAGGTTTCCAACCTAATAATGTCTAGTCTCTCTTAATATTTTTAAATTTTCTTCGCCAATCTATTAATATTCACATATACAGAATTTAATAATATTAAGTTGGCCGAACTTAATTCCATAAATCACGCAAAAATAAGCCAATAACATTAATCAAAAATCATTTATGAAACTAAATTGCTAATTTTTATCTCTTGGACAAGACCTAATGTATAACAAGTATTCAGAGTATGTAATAAAGTGTAGTTAGTCCACTCATCAGAATCTAATAAAAAAGAGTATTCTGATATCATAATATAACATCTCTATTATTAGAATACTATGCTTAAGTTATGATATCGCTAATAATAAAGGTATTATATCGACACACCTATATATGCCTATCACATATCATATGAGCCTTTATTTAAAACTAATCTAAGAACATTTTTTGTTTCTTTTAAATACATATCCAAAAGTTTAATGGTAACAAGAAAACCAACAAATAACACAACTCAAAAATCACATCCATTGTCATGAACAAAAAAAATACAATATATATACTTTTATACACATATGTATACATACAACATATAATAAAATTCCCTACTTCTCATAAAAAAACAAATTCTAAAATTAATACAGCAAGAAAAAAAATAACTAAATATAATTTTATTCTAAATTAAACTACTACACGTCCAAGACTCAATAAACTCCTTAAGATAGACTTCCTCATCCTTCCAATTTCTAAAACTTAATCACTACTTCCTCATAACTCATGTCTCATTATCTGTCCTCCAACTTACATTCTTCTGACAACTTAATCAATATCTCCCACCAGAATATACTTTTCTTGTTCATGATCACGGGGAATTTTCTTTTCTTTCTCTTTATTCTTAAATTTATCATTTAGTGATTTTTTTTCTTGAAATATTACATTCTATTCTCTACTATATCACTAGAGCTAACTATTTTTAAACAATCGCAAATAAGCAAACAATCACACATATTCCAATTATACAAATACAACAAATAATATTAAATAATATACAAACAAATGCAGTATGATGTATGTCTATTCTTCATCTTGGTCAAGAACTCATATATCGGTTATCACCATGAATCCAACAGCATCTTTGAAATGGTAACTATATATTATCGTCTCCATTTTAGAGATTGTTCCCTCCATAAGTGATATGTAATGTTCATTTGAGACTGAAAGGACGATAGTTTTCTCATGCGGACGGCGATACGTAACACTTATTTTAGAAATATTGTTGGGTTCTTGGTAATAACCGATAAAGTTCATGACCAATAAGATTAGGAACATGCATACATTATATTGCATTTATTTGTATATTGATTCAAATTATTTGTATGTACTAGTATTATTAGAATATGTGTGATTGTTTGCTTGTTCGTGATTGTTTAGGAATAGTTTATTCTAATAATGGCACGAAATAAGACTGTAATGTTTCAAGGAAAAGAGTGACTAAATGATATATTTAAGAATAAAGAGAAAGAATGGAAAATGTCCCATGATCAATAATAAAAAAAATATACTACTGTGGGAGATTGACGTGGCAGAAATTGGCGAGTTAAGAAATTATTATAAGAGGCACGTTGCAAGTACAGTTCTTAACCAACCGAAAATCCGTTTATCAATTTAAAAAGGGTTATCACAAAAATTAAAATTAAAATACTGGGAGTATGAATCCCAGGTCGTCTCCCAACGAGTTGCAGAAAGGTGTGCTATTTTATTAATCAGATATTTTCTAAAATGGATTGAGTTGATAAACAGGAAATTAAATTAGAGAATTTAATTAATTTAAATAAAAACGTTGACTGGGAGTAGATTAGTTGGAAGCCCTATTCGTGTTAGAGTACTCTCAAGATTAATTGATAATTGAAGGTTGCTCTGCTTAGTTATCCCTTACTAGGTAGAGAAAAGTCAAGAAAGTTGGAAAGCTGTTTCTAGTCACAAGTCCTAATCCTCTCCCTTAGGAAGGACTAGTATCAATGACTAGAGGGTGATCCAACAATAAACTCAATTACAATTTTTCTCTTGAGTAATCCAACTCAAGGTTTCCTTTCAATCATCTCCCAATCAAGTTATGGAACTACTCGCTCATTATGTTTGTAAAATCCATGAAATAAGAAAAGGGAATATTGAAAGACATGACAATTAATAATCAAAGGAATCAATTAAAAATAAAAATAGTTCTTGTATTAATAAATTCTAAAAATAATCCAATAATAATTCTGAGTAAATAAAGGACATGGAAGAGTAAGTGACAGGTAAGGAAACAAACTAGAATGACGAAGTCTTGACGGAGGTAATAACTCTTCTCAATATCCTGATCCAAAAAGCAATAAAATTAAAATCCTAAGAACTATCAATGTGTAGAGAGAAAACCTAGAGGAGAGAAAAAATCAGATCTAAAACTAAAAATTATGCGGAATGAATGTTGTTCTCTGGTTTCTGCATATTCCCTGGCTCTGGTCTGCTTTTCTGGGCCGAAAACTGGGTCAAAATAGGGCCCAACATCGCCTCCAGCAAATTCTGCAGATTATGCAGATTGCGCACGTCACACGATCACGTCATCCAGGCGTTCGCATCATCCAGCGTTTTGCCTTGCCACGCATGCGCGTTGTCCACGCCTTCGCGTCACTGGTGTAGTTTCCAATCCGCGCGGTTGCATGAGCCATGCGTCCGCGTCACTGCAATTTCCTCTATGTCGTGCGGTCGCGTGAGCCATGCGTCCGCGTCACTTCTCGCTGGTCATCTCTCCTTAATTTCTTGTCTTCCTTCCATTTTTGTAGGCTTCCTTCTAATCTCCAAGTCATTTATGCCCTATAAAACCTGAAACACTCAACACACAGATCACGTCATCGAATAGAATAAAGGAGAATTAAAATACAAAATTAAAAGTCTCTAGGAAGCAAGCTTTCAACCATGAAGTATTTTTAGGAAGGAATTATAAATGCATGCTTATTTAATGAATAAGTGGGTAAAGATTTGATAAAACCACACAATTAAACATAATGTAAACCATAAAATAATGGTTTATCAACCTCCCCACATTTAGATATTAGCATGTCCTCATGCTTAGTTGAAGGAGATAAAATAAATGAGTAGGAACATGTAAAACTCATGCAATACAATGCAACCTATATATATGAATGCAACTATATGATTCTTGTCTACCTGGTTAAAAGTAAATAAGCTCTTCAAGACAATCATAAATCAAATTCCACTAATTCAATTCTTATACAATAAGAACAGATAAAAATGCAAGAAGGTGGCTCATGAAAGTAGGGTAAAAACATAGAATTTAAGCATTGAACCCTCACTGATGATGTATGTATGCTCTAATCTCTCTAGTGTATAGGGTAATCACTCTATCCTTCTCTGATCATGCTTTCTAAATTTTGTTCTTCACCTAACCAATCAACAACAATTAATATACTAATGCAAACATCATGAGGTCTTTTCAAGGTTGTAATGGGGCCAAGGTAAGGGTAAGGATACATATATGGTTAAGTAAGCTTATAAATTGAATCTTTAATTAACCCAAGCTTTTCTAACACACATATATAAATCCTATATAACTTAAATTTTATACCTAGCTACCCAAAATTTTCCTTTCACATTCCATACTCATGTATCAACTTTTATTTTAATTTTATCATACATGCATTGATCTTCGAATTCTTAACTTAACATTGGGGTAATTTTGTCCCCTTATTCAATTATTAAAATTTTTTTTATTCTTATAGTTTCACATGAGCAGGTACCCAAATTTCCATTATATCATCGTGACACATTCCCTCATTATCTTTTGTTCCCACAATTTTCCCATACTTAATTAACACACAATTCTATCTTAAGCTAACCAAAGATTCAACTGGGATATGAAATTGTTTTTCCGCTTAAGGCTAGTAATGTGGTAAAATAAAGAACAATTGGGATTTAAAGGCTCAAAGTGGTTAACAAAGGTAATTGCAGGGGTAGACTTAATTTGGATAAGTGAGCTAAACAAACAGTGGCCTCAATCATATGCAAGCATATAAATATATTAAACATTGGACATATAGGATGAAACAAAATATAAATTACAATCATAGAGAGAAAAACACACAAGAATAAAATCATCATGGTTAAATAATGTAACCATGTAAATAAGCTCAAAATCTCACAGGTTGTGTGTTCTTTAGCTCAAAAAACCATGTTCCAAATATAGCTTCAAGCAGATTTATCATAAAAGTTTAGATTAAAATTAGTGAAATTTTGTTCTAAAAATAGGGTCTTAGAAGAAACTTATTATCTTTTCAATCAAGTAGAACATGCATGCAACTAATCTATTACTATGCAGTCTATCATATTCTACAAAAGAAAAACAAACTAAATATCCTATTTTATTGGTGTTAGGAAAGAGATTTTACCTCCAGAAGTCAGGTACTGACCGACCTCCCCACACTTAAGGCTTTGCACCATCCTCGGTGCCATCTGTCAGGAACAAAGGTGCGCTGGCAGCAGTATCTCCACAGTCGGGACCATCATGGCTCCCTGTGCTGGTAAAGGAGGTGGAGTCCGGGGTGTCTGAGTCTCTGTATTTTCCTTTAAGTAGCTCCTTGAGGTATGTGAATCGGCGCTTGTTACGGCGCTCTCTTAGCTTGGCTTTGTGTTCCAGCCGATCCAACCTTTCAAGTATCTGATGGAGCAGTTGATTGGTTATAGGTGCTTGTGGTGTTGAAGGAGGAAGCTCTTCAGCCGGTTCAGGAGGCTGGCTTGTAGTGGCTGCTGGAGGTATGATATATTTCCCATTAGGGACATACTGATCATCCCGTGGAAGCATGGCTTTGGTGTCCCCAGCTCTGTAGGAGACTCCGGCTGCTGAGACAAGATTTGAGACCAAGGCGGGAAAAGGTAAGTTGTCCGCAATTTGTACGTGTCCCATGGCATTCCGGATGTGTCTTGGTAGGTTCAGAGGCTGGTCTGTAAGGATGCACCATAGTAGAACGGCCATGTCTGCAGTGAAGAAGGACTCGTGGGTGCTCGAAAATACGTAGTGAGACATAATCTGTGCCAATACACGAGCCTCCAAGGTAAGTGCAGAAGCCAATATTCCCTTAGGATGGGAACGATGGTATCCGTAGATCCATCTGCTGCCAGGTAGGGTGATAACTCTGAGAACAGCTTCCCAGTCAAATTGGTACATCTGGCGCTTGAGTGCGGCTTCTTGAAATTTGTCCGGTCCTTCTGGAGTAAGGGGAAGATCTAGAGCCCGTTGAATGGCCTCTTCTGTAACGGGAACTTGCTTCTGTCGGACATAGACAGACTGCAGGGTCGGCAGGTGGAAGTTGGAGTAGAACTCGACAACCCATGAAAGATTAACTTGTCGTGGCTGTCTCTGGAGGAAACCCCATTGTCTTCGTGCAATTTGTGGCTCAAGAAATTCAGCAATATGGTTTGGGAGGATAAGAAGGTGTTCGTTGTTGTAACTCCTTTCTGCTAGGATGGGGAACATCTGCTCACAGTAGCGATTGGTAAATCGCGCAGTGTCCTTTACTGGGAAGGCTTTCTCTTTATCATCAACCTTTATAATCCTCTTAATTCTTTTCGTTGAGGGTTTGACTGCAGTGGAAGAGGGCTCTGCCACTAATGCTCTCTTTGTTCCTCTTCTTGCTGGTGGTTTGGGAGTAGCTTTCTCCTTACCTTTCTTGGTGGTCATCCTGAAAGAGAGAAAAGAGAAAGTATGTCAAAATGTCAAGGGATAGAGGAAGGAAGAGAACGGAAAAGGTGGTAATGAATGCACATTAAAACACTACAAGAAAAACATCTATTCAGGTACACTTGAAAAGTGTAGCCAAAAGTGAAAAAAATGATGCCTTAGGCTACGGCTACGCTTTTTGGGCTACGGCTACGCTTTTTGGGGTGATTCCTATTCGCCCGTTGCCTATTCTCAAAGGCTACGCTTTTCTGCACCAAGGGCTACGCTTTTGGCGTTTGGGAAAAGGCTACGCTTTTCAAGTGATGTTGTCCAGGACCAAAGGCTACGCTTTTCAGCTTTCATTCTTCCAGAATAGGCTACGCTTTTCAACGCTACTACATCACTTGTAAAGCGTAGCCACATTGTATACCATAGCTAATTCAAAGACATAATCTTAAGAAGCAATTAACAATCAAAATATAACTTAAGATAATTTAAGTCACATGAAACTTGTGTCACATATCAATTAAAATGCAAAGTTTGCACTCTATATCCAAAAAGAATTTAACAAACAGAAAATCGTTAATCTTCTAATCTTGGCATAATGACTAAAAAATGTTCTGAAGCACCTTCAAATTCTTCTCAAACACATCTTTTTCATGCTGATCTTCATCACCATTAAGAAAACTCTTGGCCTTAACAATTGTATCAGTGTTCATTCCCTTGTTCATTCCCTTGTTCATTCTCTTGTTCATTCCCAACAAGAATTAATTTCCAAGCAGTTACTGCCCTGCTTACAGCTGCAAATTATCATAATTCAAAAAGAGAAGCATGTAAGGATTTTGCATACTGATTCACCACCATACGCAATCAATACAAGATTATGTTGAAGGAAATGACCGGGCTACTTACAAATATTCTTTTGACCAGTCTCGCGACACATGAAGAAAACAAAATCATAGAACCGAATGAATTCTGAAAAGTATCCCTGGCAAGAGCAACAAATGAAGCACATGTTCCAATTGCAAGTATCAGATTGAAGATTAAAAATACAAGAAAACAAAATTGTTGCTTTTTTATTATTCTCATTAAAGATGAATGCTAAATTCACAAAATCATGCCAATCAGTTTAATTTCTAGTGCAAAAGGGGAAAACGGCGTTGTTTCAAAGAGTAAAGTGAGAATCATCAACCTAAATTGTAAAATTAAAAATGAATTGAGACAGATATATCAATTTTGCACCAATATCCCAAATGCAAAAGGAAAAACCATAAAATAAATAAAACTGTGCTCTTTCCACTGTTATTTAATCATGTCACTCAATCAAACACAACACAACAAAACAAAACAAAACAAAAAATTTTAGGGGTACCAATAATGGTAGGAAAAACCATGGAAGCTGGAAAACAACAAAACTAAGGGTAAATCAAATAAACAAAGAAAGAAAAGAAAAGAACATTGCTCACAAAAGCTAAACAGAATTGAGGTTGTATTATTGAAAAGATATACGTATCGTTAACTAGTCTAGCCATTTAAAAAGTAAATAAAAAATAATCTTTTTAATAAAAGCTAAGAATCCCAATTCTAGAGTCCTAGATTGCATTGAAGCCATGTGAAAAATTGGTCAATTACCTTGATAAAGGACATCATCATCAACATCATCATCTGCTTGAAAGTTATTAGTTTTGCACTTGATATTGAACCACTTATTGACCAATGTCTTGGGCCATGAAAGCTTCACTAAATAAAGGAGAGTAAGCAATGGCTATGGCAAAATGCAATTGCCAATGAAGCTTGGAAGCACAAATGTCATTTATTTTAAATCGAGCATTGCTTTTCTTGGAAGCACAAATGCCATTTAACAAATCCTGTTAGTCACATTGATCACTTCAATTTCATAATTCAACACATACAAATTAAGAATATGCACTATAACAAATAACAAGTATTATAGTAGGAAGTAGTCAAATGCAACATATTTCAAGTCTTAATTTAGCACTAATTAAAAAGAATGCAATGTTGGATGAGAAACGAACCACGTGTCTGTGTTGCTCGAACCTTTCACGGAGGTTAGCTGCCTACAAGAAAAATGATTAAATAATTAAATTTAGGGACCCAAAGTAAAAGAAAAAATTAATCAGAAGGGTGAAAGACCCGGTGATATCAATGTATATCAATTTAGCTTAGCTTGTGAAGGTGGGAAGTGTGAGAACTCATCATCAAACAGAAAATTATTGAACAAAAAGAAAATGTCAAGAATAATACATAAAATCATAATTAGTTTTCTATTTCAAAATTCAAAACAAAACTGAATACAATGCTATAAGGGAATCACAGATACAGGGAGAATTTTACACATGTATCAGCACACTAGATTAGTGATGGCAACATCAGGAACAGAAGCTAGCACCAGGATGATAGGGTAAGATGAAGGGTCTTGCGAGAAAGCAGAGGAGAAAAGATAAACAGATAAACGGGTAATAGACAAAGATAAACAGATGCACAAATCCAGGCACAAATTCAAAAGTGCAAAAAAACAGGAATTCTAGCAAAGAGAAGTGCACAAAACTAGAATTACAACAACCAGAATTGCACAAACAATTTTCAGCCATAACAACACAACTTCAAGTGTTAAAGTGTCAATAAATCCAATAACATATGATTTTCAGCCATAGCAATTAACTTAACCATATGCAAATATAAGAGGCATAACATATTATACATATACCTAATATATTATACATATAAAAAAAAGGGGACAAAAGAAATCCTAATATATTATTATTTATTTTAAATAGGAATCCTAAAGTGTAATTTGGTTTTGGTTTTGCAACTGCGTTCTAAGAATTTAATTTTATATGATTTTTTAAAAATCGGCTACTGATTTAGTACACTTCAGAAAAACAGCAAGCAGTAACCAATTTAGAAAAATCATATAAAATCCATCTTTGGTTGGATTCTCCTAAAGTTTGGTGTGATTGAACACGACTTACCCATATTTCACCCAGTTCAAGTCCCATGGCATTTTCACTTCTCTAGAAAAAGTTATGCCTCTCGAAATATGGTTTTATTTTAAGGAAAGGGTGCTGTCACAGCAGTGAACAGCCCTGCTTCTAGAAGACACAACTTTCTCTATAAAATTCAAATTGTCATGAAATTTGGACATCAAATACTAGACATCCTAATATTTCATTCCTCTTTAGTTTCACCTCCAAAGAGTTTCAGAGTATTGAGATATGTGGTTTTGAAGTTGCTATTCCAGAATTCGTACAGCATTATTTCTGCAGAAAATGACCATTTTCTAAAAATCATATCTCCCAAACCACACATCAGAAAATTCTAAAATTTTAGAAAAATAATTTAGACATCTTAAGGTTTCATAGGAAAATAATTTTACTCATTTTTAGTGGCTAGATTGCTCCCCGTTTTGTTCACAAATTGCTGCCCGAAACTGCATAATTCTGCAACATGTAACCTCGGGTTTTGAGAGGTCAAAAATTGATTCCTAGCTTTTCACTCACTCTAACCTTGCATTCTAACTTTCTTTTACCTATTGTAACTTGTTGGAAAGATTAAATCAGCTCCAAGTGTTCAGGATTAATAAATTACCATTTTTTGTCACTTTTTACATTTAAGCGTACTCATATGAAATCAACAATTTCTGCATTACTCAACATAGCAATCCAGCCACAAATCACTCAAACAATTCACATATATTATCATCAATTTACTGCATCATATATAACAAATAGACCAGCATAATCTCAAATAATCATTAGCATGTATCATCAATTAATTCAATCATGAAACTTGGCTTCTAGCCTTTCAACAAATTCTGCATTCTAACAAACTTGGATTTTACATGTATAAGCCTATTGCGCATTTCATCAAACAGCTCAAGTGCAAAATCACCTGAAGGAGCACACAATCAATAAGCTCATAAATCAAACCAGCAACATTATTAACAAAACGCGCAGGCTTCCTATCTCTATCTCAGCATG
Organism: Arachis ipaensis; assembly: GCF_000816755.2. NCBI lineage: Eukaryota > Viridiplantae > Streptophyta > Magnoliopsida > Fabales > Fabaceae > Arachis > Arachis ipaensis. Next base: position 63,130,337 of record NC_029792.2, on the reverse strand, counting down.
CATATTTCTTACCATAACAAAACAGATCATCCAACATTCAAAAACAAAAACAAGTCTTTATATAGATAAACAAAAATCAATACATTCAAATAAAGCATCAATACCTTTATATAGATATTTTACCTCTCGAAAGTTATAAGCTGATATAGTTAGGTGAGTGTAGTAATTAACTACCACTTTTCAACAAAAAATTAGCAACTTCAGCTAATTACTTTTCACTAAGATTTCTAGGAATGTAGAACTATATATAATAAGAAAACATCACATCAAATTAATTAAGATTAAGAAGAGAACTAGATGAAATTAGTGTTGTTGGTTGGGTTAGTTGCAGCCTGATTTTTATATTAGAATTTAATCATGATGAATTGGAAAAAAATATACCTTAGCTGCTCTTGTTCTTGCCCTTGCCCACCTTGACACAGCAGATTCTTGTTTCTCCACATCAAAAAATAAAATTGAACTCCTTTTAAGAGCAGCAAAATCCAATGCCTTCCACCTTCATCATTCAAAAACATTTAATTATTTACATGTATAAGATAGAAATTTAATCAAACACCTAGGGCGCACCAACAAAAAAGGCATGTTTTCATGAAAAACTAACCATAGTTCCTCCACCACCACAGCACAATCTGCCAAGTTTCTTCTGGTACGGTAACTCTTATTAACCTTCTGCAGCTTGGTGGCAACTGCATCAAGCTCGCTTTGGAGAAAAAGAAATTAACAAAAACACAAAAAATGCTTGACAATTAGTACTGTAGAAGTAATCGTAGTCAAGGAATCAAATTTTTGGATGCTTTGGTGGAATCAAATTAGTACTGTAGTAGTAATCGTAGGCAAAGAATTTATACAGCTGTTTTTATCCATATGTAATGTAATTGACTCAAAACTCGGCTAATAAAACTCTTATTTCCAGTGTGTTTCATCAAATAACAGTATTATACATTCTAGGACCAAGTTTTTCCCTTTTTCCTATTTGCTGTTATTTTTTTGACACATTTTAATTGGCTATTATCACTAAAATTCAAAGCATCTATGAAAAATAACCAAAAAAAGCATTTGAAAAGCATCAGAGAGGAATATAACTTGAAGCTAGAAATTGAAAGCAACCACTATGTTCAAGGAATGCGTATGAACCAAGACATAAATCAAAATATTTCAGTGTGAAACCTGTTCTTTTCACTAATTTTTTCTTAAGATGCTAAACTAATTGAAAACCTAAAATTCGAACCCAAAACCCCCAAAAATTCACAGAACCAATTGAAAATTGATACATACCTTCTCTATCTTAATTAGCCGTTGCAGTTCATCATCACTATCAAAACCATACCCACTTTCGAACTGAAAAGTGAAAGCGAGTTAGAGAATGAGCGAGAAATGGAGGATACAGAACAGAGAATTTTACCTGGTGACAGAGGATACGACGCTGGTGATGAGCGGCGACGGTGAAGAAGAGATGAGCGGCAACGCAACAGCTTGGTGGCAAAGCACGACGGTGGCGAGACATCCCTTCGAGCTCCTCGGCGGCAGCACAGCAGCCTGACGGTGGCAGAACGACGATGTCAACAAGCCCTAGCAACGGTGATGGAGCTTCAGTGGCAACGGAACACCCCCTTCTTCTCTCCTCCATCGCGTTTTCTCTTTTCCTCGAGCTCTCTCTCTCACTGGCGCTCGACAACGACGGCGGCGGAGCCTTAGCCGGCGTCGTCCTTTCCTTCCTTCCCTCACTTTTCTTCTTCTTCACGTTCTCCCTTTCAGATTTCTTCCCTCTTTCGTGTGTGGGTGGAGTGAGGATGAGGGTGTATGTCGCGTGAGTGAGGGTGACTGGGTGAGGGCAAATTTTTGCTGAGTTTATTTGAGGGTGTGTTGTGTGCGAAAGGGTTGGCAAAGGTGAGGGTTATGTGCGAAGGTGAGAATGGCGAAAGGGTGTGCTTCTGGAGGGAAGAGGGTTTGCTATGCGCAAAGTGTCTCGTGGGTGTGTGTTCTTCTGGAGGAAATTGAAAGGGGAACAAAAAATTTACTAAGTGTTAGGGATTTGCCATACATACATTAGGCATCACTTTTAAAACACACCCAAAACATAATAAATAAGTTACTTTTTAAAAGCGTTCTCTTTGATACGAAAAGTGAACCCATAGATATCAACCTACGGCTACGCTTTATAAGTGATTTCTATAATACCTAAGGCTACGATTTTTAAATGATGCCGCATTTGTGTATCCTTTTCTCTTATAAAAAGGCAACATGGAGAAAAGCGTAGCCTATTCTACGAATAGGCTACGCTTTTCAAATGTAGCTTAAAAAAAGTGTGGCTGAATGGGTATTTTTCTTGTAGTGAAAGATAAATGATGTTAACACATGGTCATGACTACATGTGAAAAGTTATCAACAGAAAATAGCTAGTGCATATGATGACAAGTGAATGCAAGGTGTTTATTGGCATGTAAGCAAAGGCATGAGTAACATAGATCAAACATTTAATGTCCAAGTTAGATTACCACAGAATTCAAACTAACAACCTGTTTGTAATAACAATTATATTAAATTAATAAAATAATAAAAAGAGTTTTGTGAAAAGCAGGCATTTAGAGTAGTAGAACAAAAGAGATCCAAAAATAGTGCACAATGCCATACGGGCATTTTCACAAACACATAGCATGCATGGTAAGTAAGCTACGGAAAATAATAAATGGAACATGCAAGCAACCCTTCAAAAATTAGCATATAATTGCCAAACAAGTTCTTAACAATCCACAAGAAAACCATAAGGAATAATAATGACCCTACTAAATATCTAACACCAATTAAAATAAAAAAAAGAAAAAAAAAGAAAAACATGGAAAATGCAAGTAAAAAGAAAAAGAAAAGGAGAAGAAAACATAAATTAAGAAGGAGAATAGAAAAGTAAAGAGGGGAGAAGAAAAGAAAAACCTTGATAATGGTGGTGAGAGAGAGAAAGTAGAAAGTGAGAAAGAAGGAAGAAGGAAGAAATAAGGAGGGAAAAGAAAAAGTAGGATTTGGGGAAGAGAAAGATAAGATATTTTGGCATATTAGGTTAAGCTGTGCGGCGCAAGCGACGTGGACGCATGGGGGACGCGTTCACGCGACTTGCGCTTAAAATAATTGATGCGGTCGCGTCGGTCACACGGACGCGTGACACATTTTGTGCTACTGGCACGAGGGCAGCCTCGCGCTCGCACAACTCTCTGTTCAAAATGCATTATTGCCAAATATCAGGGTGACGCGGTCGCGTGGTCTACGCGATCGCGTGAGTGGTCATGAGAGGGATGTGACGCGGACGCGTGAGCCATGCGTCCGCGTGGTAAGGCTTGTGCGTTCAGCACCAATCCAGCACCACTCCAGCACAACTTTCGGTCGTGCACCCTTTCTTACGTCGAATTTCAGGTCACGCGTCTGTGTGACCGACGTGGACGCGTGGGAGGCATGTTTCCCATGTGACGCGGTCGTGTGGGGTGATTTGTGCCAAAGGCACGCCTCCAGCCACACTCTCGCGTGACTCTCTGTTCGTTTATTTAGTCTTTCTGAACCACCTGCGACGCTGTCGCGCCGCGTGCTCTCCCTCTTCTCTTGTTTTTTTTGTTAAATAAAATTATATATGCAAATGCAGATGCAAGCGGAATGTGCTAATAAAGAGAAGAGTTATTGGAAAAGAAAACTAAGAGAAAAAGAAAGGAACGATCATACCATGGTAGGTTGTCTCCCACCTAGCACTTTGCTTTAACGTCCTTAAGTTGGACGCTCCATTAGCTTAGTTTTCCGCTGTGAGTGGATCCTCCAAGAGGAAGATATCTAACTCCTTGTTTTTCGTCACCTTCTCACTATGATAGAGCTTCAAACGATGTCTGTTAACTTTGATGAGTTCAGAGCTTGAAGGGTGACTTAGGTGAAAAACTCTGTACGGCTCAGCCTTCTCGACTCTATATGGACCTTCCCACCTTGATCTCAACTTGCCTGGCATGAGCCTCAGTCTAGAGTTGTAAAGGAGGACTAAATCTCCAGGTTGGAACTCTTTCCTCTTGATGTGCTGATCATGTACAGCCTTCATCTTTTCCTTGTACAGCCTTGAGTTCTCATAAGCTTCTAGGCGGAGGCTTTCCAATTCTTGCAGTTGTAACTTCCTTTCAGCTCCGGCTTTCTCAAATCCCATGTTGCACTCCTTAACTGCCCAAAAGGCTTTATGCTCTACTTCAACTGGGAGACAACATGCTTTTCCATAAACTAAGCGAAAGGGACTTATCCCAATGGATGTCTTGTATGCTGTTCTGTATGCCCAAAGTGCATCTTGTAGCCCGGTGCTCCAATCTCTTCTATGAGGTTTGACTATCTTCTGCAATATACGCTTTATTTCTCTGTTTGACACCTCGGCTTGCCCATTAGTCTGAGGATGGTAGGCTGTTGCTACTTTATGAATTATCCCATGCTTCTTCAGTAATCATGTTAGTCTCCTGTTACAAAAATGGGTGCCTTGATCGCTCACGATTGCTCGTGGTGATCTAAAGCAACAAAAATGTGGTTTCTAACAAAGAAAACAATAGTGTTAACATCATCAGTGCGGGTAGGAATTGCTTCCACCCATTTGGAAACATAATCTACAGCTAACAATATGTAAAAATAACCATTAGAATTTGGAAATGGACCCATGAAGTCAATGCCCCAAACATAAAAAATTTCACAGAAAAGCATAATTTATTGAGGCATCTCATCCCTCCTGGATATATTACCAAATTTTTGGCATGGAAAACAAGATTTACAAAATTTAACAGCGTCTTTAAAAAGAGTAGGCCACCAGAATCCACAGTCTAAGATTTTTCTAGCTGTTCTTTGAGGGCCAAAATGTCCTCCACTCTCAGATGAGTAACAGGCCTCTAAGATGGACTAGAATTCTGATTGAGGCACACACCATCTAATTACCTGGTCAGTGCCACATCTCCATAAATATGGGTCATCCCATATATAATATTTAGACTCGCTTTTCAGCTTGTCTCTTTGATGCTTAGTAAAGTTTGGAGGAAAAGTGCGGCTAACTAGATAATTAGCAACAGGTGCATACCAAGGGACTACCTCAGATACTGCTTGCAGGTTATCAAATGGGAAATTATCAGCAATAGGAGTAGAGTCATCTTTAATGTGCTCAAGGCGACTCAAGTGGTCTGCCACTAGATTCTGGTTACCACTCCTATCCTTTATTTCTAAATCAAATTCTTGTAGTAGCAGTATCCAACGTATAAGCCTTGGTTTGGATTCCTTTTTAGCTAATAAATACTTTAGAGCTGCGTGGTCTGATGCACCTTTGGAAAGTAGCTGGTGCATTGCACAAGCCAAAGGGCATACTCTTATAAGCATAAGTCCCAAAAGGACATGTAAAAGTAGCCTTTTTCTGATCTTCAGGAGCTATATGAATCTGAAAATAGCCTGTGTAACCATCTAAAAAGCAATAATGTGATTTACCTGACAGGCGATCCAGCATTTGATCAATGAATGGAAGAGGATAGAGATCCTTACGATTGGCTTGGTTGTGACGCCTGTAATCAATGCAGACTTTCCAGGCGTTCTGTACTTGGTTGCTATGAGCTCTCCATGCTCATTCTTTACTGTAGTGACTCCAGACTTCTTGGGCACCACTTGACTGGGCTTACCCATTCACTGTCTGAGATGGGATAGATGATATCTGCCTCCAGTAGTCTGATCACTTCATTCTTGACTCCCTCTTCTAAAAATATTCTGTGCTCACAAACTTGAGGGTTGATGCCTACTATGTCTTCTAAACTCCACCCAATTACCTTCTTGTGCCTCCTCAGCACACTAAGTAACTGCTCTTCTTGTTGAGAAGTGAGTTTCCTTGCAATGATAACTGGAAATTTCTGCTTGTCCTCAAGGTAAGCATATTTGAGGTGTGGAGGGAGGGGTTTTAATTCTAACTTCTGCTCATGGTCAGGCTCTGGATTGTCTGGAGTTGGCGACAATGGTAAAGTACTTTCATTGTCCTCAGAAAGTGTCCCCACACTCGGACCTTGTCCTATGTACTTCTCTTCAAATTCCTCCTGGTGAACTTCAGCCATGGTTTCATCTATGATGTCACACTGGAAGATAGAATGATCCTCCGGAGGATGCTTCATAGCTCCATTCAGATTGAAGATTACTACTCGGCCATCTATTTCAAAAGAGTATGTTCCTGAAAAGGCATCCAATTTGAACTTGGAGGTCTTCAGGAATGGTCTTCCGAGTAGGATTGACGATGGCTTCTCTGAGTCATTTTGGGGCATTTCCAGGATATAAAAATCAATGGGGAATGTGAGCCCCTTAATGCCCACTAATACATCTTCAGCAACTCCAACCACGGTAATAATGCTTTTATCTGCTAACACAAAACGAGCTGCCGACCTTTTTAAGGGAAGGAGCCTCAAAATATCATATATAGACAAAGGCATTATACTAACACATGCTCCTAAATCACACATGCAGTCAGAAAATATCACACCATCAATAGTACAATTAACCATACATGGACCTGGGTCACTACACTTTTCAGGTAAACCTCCCATTAAAGCAGATATAGAACTACCTAAAGGAATAGTTTCTAATTCATTAATTTTGTCTTTATGTATGCATAAATCTTTTAAAAACTTTGCGTATTTAGGTACCTGTTGAATAACATCAAAAAGGAGAACAGTTACCTCGACCTTTTTGAATATTTCTACCATTTTGGGATCAGGTTCCAACTGCTTCCTGGGCTTCCTTGCAAGTTGTGGAAATGGAATAGGAATGGCGTTTTCTACAGTGTCTGCGCCCTTTGGTGGTTCTTCCTGTGATTGAGCTTCTTCTTCTTCAGCCATGTCATGTATGTCCTCTCCCTCCTCAACATCTTCTATTTCCACTACCTCTTCAGCTGAGGCGTGTTCTGTTGGGTTTGGCTCTTCCTGATTTCTCTCTTGCAATGTGGTTCCGGACCTTTGGGTGATGGCATTAATGCCACCCTTTGGATTGGGTAATGGTTGAGAGGGGATTCCACTAGAGCTCAAAGGCTAGTGATTGGAGTTATTCATTGATCCAATCTATGAGACAAGAGCTTGCAAGGTAGAGTTCAGACCATTTAGAGTAGAATTAAGGTTGTTTTTCATGGCTTGTTGTCTCCGATCAATAGATTATAGTAACTCATCATTAGAAGATGAAGAAGGACAAGTGATCTGAGAGGTCTGCTGTTGGTTGTGCTGTGATCCTTGGAATTGCCTCAGGTGAGGTGCTCTGTAAGGCTGGTTCTGGTTCTGCTGCCTGTTGTTGTTATTATTCCACCTCTGATTTTCCTAATTGTCTCTGCCTCCTCTGTTATTGTTGTCCCTCCAGCCCTGGTTAGAATTATCTCGCCAACCTTGGTTGGAATTGTCCTGCCATTCATGGTTGTAGTTACCACCTTGATTGTATCCTTGATTGGGACGGTCATAGAAGTTATGAGTGGCTGCCACAGTGTTGTCTTCTTGCTGGAGCTGCGGACATTCATTAGTATAATGGCTATAATCAGCACAGATTTCACACACTCTCTGTGGGACTGATGAGCGGATATTTTATACGCTTTTTGGGGATAATTTCATATAGTTTTGAGTATGTTTTAGTTATTTTTTAGTCTATTTCTATTAGTTTTTAGGAAAAATTCATATTTCTGGACTTTACTATGAGTTGTGTGTTTTTCTGTAATTTCAGGTATTTTTCTGGCTGAAATTGAAGGAGTTGAGCAAAAATCTGATTCAGGCTGAAAAAGGACTGCTGATGCTGTTGGATTCTGACCTCCCTGCACTCAAAGTGGATTTTCTGGAGCTACAGAACTCGAAATGGCGTGCTTCCAATTGCGTTGGAAAGTAGACATCCAGGGCTTTCCAGAAATATATAATAGTCCATATTTTGCACAAGGATAGACGATGTAAGGGACCATACGTGATTACAAGTGTGTCACCATATGGTTATGTGGAGCTTCAAGATATTGATTCTGATAAGAAGTTCATTGTCAATGGATGGAGAATCAAGCATTATCTTGAAGGCAACATTGAGCAAGAATGCTCAAGGATGAAGCTAGATTAAAAGCTCAGCAAGGTCCAGCTAAAGACAATAAAGAAGCGCTTGCTGGGAGGCAACCCAGCCATGGGGCATCAATCCTCTAAGCATTTTTGCCCTATTTTTATTTTTATTTGTTTATATAAAGTTCACTGACACTAAGGTACAGAATCATTTGTATAAGTTTACAGGGTTACAAAAGGAATCGGCACACAAAACAGAGTAAAAGAGCTCAATGGCAAGAAAATGCCAGTAAAGGGGCATTTTGGGCGTTCAGCGCCCAAAATGGGCATTCACTGGGCGCTGAACGCCAGTAATGGTAGCAATTTGGGCGTTCAACGCCAGAAATAGCCACCCACTGGGCGTTGAACGCCAGGAATGGCAGCAAATGGGCGCTGAACGCCCAGGAGATCAGCATTTGGGCGCTGAACGCCCAAAACAAGCATTGTTTGGGCGTTCAAACGCCAGGAAGACAGGGAGGAGCCAAATCCATTTGTCCCACACGTATTTCCATTTTAATTTCAAATTTTATGCTTTAATGCATGATTTTTACATGAACATGTCAAGAACCCTGATTTCTAAAATCCTTAATTTCTAAAAATCCATCTTTCCAAATTCAATCCAACTCTTTTCAAAATCTTTTCTGAAAACAAATCTATCTTTTTCACTCAAAAATCTTTTCAACTAATCCATATCTTTTTCAAATATCCATATTATCTTTTTCAAAATTCAGAGTTATCTTTTTCAAAAATCTATCATATCTTTTTCATAAAAATGATTCTTGAAGCAAGAAAAAGCAGCAAAGAACAAAGCTTGCAGAAGAAAAAAAAAAAAAAGCAAGCAGAAAAAGCCAAAAGCTCTTAAAACCAAAAGGCAAGGGCAAATAAAAAGGATCCCAAGGCTTTGAGCATCAGTGGATAGGAGGACCTAAAGGACTAAAATCCTGGTCTAAGCGGCTAAACCAAGCTGTCCCTAACCATGTGCTTGTGGCATGCAGGTGTCAAGTGAAAACTTGAGACTGAGCGGTTAAAGTCAAGGTCCAAAGCAAAAAAGAAGAGTGTGCTTAAGAACTCTGGACACCTCTAATTGGGGACTTTAGCAAAGTTGAGTCACAATCTGAAAAGGTTCGTAATTTCAGGTATTTTTCTGGCTGAAATTGAAGGAGCTGAGCAAAAATCTGATTCAGGCTGAAAAAGGACTGCTGATGCTGTTGGATTCTGACCTCCCTGCACTCAAAGTGGATTTTCTGGAGCAACAGAACTCAAAATGGCGTGCTTCCAATTGCGTTGGAAAGTAGACATCCCGGGCTTTCCAGCAATATATAATAGTTCATACTTTGCACAAGGATAGATGACGTAAACTGGCGTTCAACGCCAGTCCTCTGCCCAATTCTGGCGTCCAGCGCCAGAAAAGGATCAAAAGCTGGAGTTGAACGCCCAAACTGCCATAAAAACTGGCGTTCAACTCCACAAATGGCCTCTGCACGTGAATTGCTTAAGTCTCAGCCCCAACACACACCAAGTGGGCCCCAGTACACACCAAGTGGGCCCCAGAAGTGGATCTCTACATCATCCATCATAGTTTATCCAATTTTTGTAAACCTAGGCTACTAGTTTAGTATTTAAACAACTTTTAGGACTCCAACATATTCTCCATTACTGCACAACAAGTAATCTTTAATTTATGCTCTCTTGGTTATTCACAATTCAACTGATAAACATAATTAACTTCCTAACTAAGATTTACAAGATAACCATAGATTGCTTCAAACCAACAATCTCCGTGGGATTCGACCCTTACTCACGTAAGGTATTACTTGGACGACCCAGTGCACTTGCTGGTTAGTGGTACGCGTTGTGAAAAGTGTGATTCACAATTTGTGCACCAGGGACTAACTGTTGGCTTTGCTGTGGTGGAGAAGGTTGAGCTTGCTGAACTTGTTGTTGATTCAATTGCATCTGCTTCAGTAAGTTGGTCATTTCATAGATACTCTGAGTTAGAGAAGCAGTCTCTCTGCTAGAGGATACTTTTGCAACAGCTTTTGAACGGTTGATCAGTTGCCATACCTCATCAGTGGTCTTGTACTTTTTCATAGACCCATTGTAGGCACTTTCCAATGTGGTCTTATCTTGGGCCCTCATGCCCTGTGTGACGTAGCCGAGTAACACTATCTTATCAATCATATGGTGGGGGCATGCTTCCAGAAGGTTGTTGAAGCACTCCCAATATTCATAGAGAGTGTCGGATTCGTCCTGAACAATCATGGAGATGTCTTTCCTTAGTTTGTCAGTAACTTTAGCTGGAAAGAATTTTTCTAAAAATTCTCTTCTAAGCGTATCCCAGTTAGAAACAGTTGCTGCGGGTTGAGTGTAGTACCACTCTCTCACCTTTCCCTCAAGAGAGAACGGAAAAGCTTTCAAAAAAATAGAAGTTTCATTCGCACCATCGCGCCTGACAGTAGAACAGGCTGCTTGGAAATCTCTTAGGTGCTTGATAGGCTCTTGAGCAGGTAAGTCATGAAACTTAGGCATCAAGTTGAGCAGTGCAGTCTTTATTTCAAAGTCTGTAGCCACTGCTGGGTGATGCGCTTGAAACGGTTGCATTGTGAAATCAGGGGCTCCAGCCTCCTGGATAGTAACTCTCCTAGGTGCTGCCATGTCACCTATACGTAAATCAACTGAATCAGTAGAACGGGGGCTTGTTTCTTCCTCAAATGACGTTTCAGATCCGCCCTCAGAGAGGACTAACCGACGCCGAGCTTGCCTTATACGTGAAATAGTTCTTTCAATCTCAGGATCGAATAATGGCATGCTTGGATCAGGAAGTGAACGCGTCATTTAATGAAAGAAACATGCAGCTTATAGTAATAAAATAAAATAAAATGAAAATAAATAAAATCCAATCAATAACTTAGCACTTTATTGCAACTCCCCGGCAACGGCGCCAAAAATTGACGTGGCAGAAATTGGCGAGGTAAGAGATTATTATAAGAGGCATGTTGCAAGTACAGTTCTTAACTAACCGAAAATCCGTTTATCAATTTAAAAAGGGTTGTCACAAAAATTAAAATTAAAATACTGGGAGTATGAATCCCAGGTCGTCTCCCAACGAGTTGCAGAAAGGTGTGCTATTTCATTAATCAGATGTTTTCTAAAATGGATTGAGTTGATAAACAAGAAATTAAATTAGAGAATTTAATTAATTTAAATAAAAAACATTGACTGGGAGTATATTAGTTGGAAGCCCTATTCGTGTTGGAGTACTCTCAAGATTACTTGATAATTGAAGGTTGCTCTGCTTAGTTATCCCTTACTAGGTAGAGGAAAGTCAAGCAAGTTGGAAAGCTGTTTCTAGTCACAAGTCCTAATCCTCTCCCTTGGGAAGGACTAGTGTCAATGACTAGAGGGTGATCCAACAATAAACCCAATTACAATTTTTCTCTTGAGTAATCCAACTCAAGGTTTCCTTTCAATCATCTCCCAATCATGTTATGGAACTACTCGCTCATTATGTTTGTAAAATCCATGAAATAAGAAAAGGGAATATTGAAAGACATGACAATTAATAATCAAAGGAATCAATTAAAAATAAAAATAGTTCTTGTATTAATAAATTCTAAAAATAATCCAATAATAATTCTGAGTAAATAAAGGACATGGAAGAGTAAGTGACAGGTAAGGAAACAAACTAGAATGACGAAGTCTTGACGGAAGTAATAACTCTTCTCAATATCCCGATCCAAAAAGCAATAAAATCAAAATCCTAAGAACTATCAATGTGTTGAGAGAAAACCTAGAGGAGAGGAAAAATCAGATCTAAAACTAAAAATTATGCGGAATGAATATTGTTCTCTGGTTTCTGCATGTTCCCTGGCTCTAGTCTGCTTTTCTGGGCCAAAAACTAGGTCAAAATAGGACCCAAAATCGCCCCCAGCGAATTCTGTAGATTCTGCAGATCGCGCACGTCACGCGATCGCGTCATCTAGGCGTTCGCGTCATCCAGCGTTTTGTCTTGCCACGCGTGCGCGTTGTCCACGCCTTCGCGTCACTGGTGCAGTTTCCAATCCGCGCGGTCGCGTGAGCCATGCGTCCGCGTCACTTCTCGCTGGTCATCTCCTTAATTTCTTGTGTTCCTTCTATTTTTGCAGGCTTCCTTCTAATCTCCAAGTCATTTATGCCCTATAAAACCTGAAACACTCAACACACAGATCATGGCATCGAATGGAATAAAGGAGAATTAAAATACAAAATTAAAAGTCTCTAGGAAGCAAGCTTTCAACCATGAAGTATTTTTAGGAAGGAATTATAAATGCATGCTTATTTAATGAATAAGTGGGTAAAGATTTGATAAAACTATACAATTAAACACAATGTAAACCATAAAATAATGGTTTATCAGAGATATTGATGAGTAAGTTGTCAGAAAAGTGTAATTTGGAGGACGGATGTGATGAGATGATAACATAATGAAATCGGCAAGTGCACCAAGTTGCATCAAATAATACTACAGTGAGTGGGTTATCGTTCCTACGATGATTAATGGATTAAGCAAGCAAAGATCAATTGATTATTCTAGTTCGACGATTCAAATTTTGATGATGAACAATTGGTAATATAAGCTGCAATTTGAATGGCTTGATAAAGAATTAAATGAAAGCAATAAATGACTTGAATGTAAATGACGGGAGTGTAAATGACTGGAAGTTAAATTCCAAGAATTGTAAATAACTTGAATATAAATGGCAAGAATTAAAGTGAATAAAAGAAATAGTAAAGCGCAAGTAAAATAATCAACATAATTGCATCAATTAAAGACAATTCTAAAGCAAGATAAGAAGTTAATGATGGTAAGAACATTGGGTAAAGAGATGTTGAGTTCTCATGATCAATAACTCTCATCTCCATTTCAATCATGCAATTAATAATCTCTTGGCAAATCATAAGTAATTGAATGCAATTCAATTTCTCTAGACTTGATCAATTACCAATTCCTTGATCAATTGCTCGTGAGAAGAGATGAAGCACATCCTCTGACTTATCACCACATAATTCTTCAAGATCTAGACAGGATTGTTTCAACATCACATATCAAATCCAAACCCATAATCATGAGAACTGAGAGAAAGAGTTTTCAAGCTTGATTTCATGATTACACTTTTTCAAGTGATCATAAAACCCAAATTGGATCTAAATTAACTTCCGATAAATCTAGATCCTTAATGAAAAAGGAAAATTCTTTCTAAAGAATCAATAAAAGATGAATTGAAGATGAAGAATTAATCATATTAATCCATTGAAATGCAATAGAGTTTTCTTCCCCCAATGAAGAGAGAATTAGCTACTCATAGCTTATGAAATTACAAAATAAGTGAAAGAAATAGAAAGTGATGTGACGAAGAAAATGAGAACAAAACTCCTTTAAGACTCTTTCAACTTCTATTTATAACCTATTACAAATTCAAATGAAATTCAACTTACAGTCAAATTTATTTTTTAACTAATGATCTCTCTTCCTTCTTTTGAGGACTAAGCCTTGTGAGTTATTGTGGGCCTGATGAGCATTTGTTGTAGCTAATGAATTGTCAATTTAAGCACCACTTGTGTCATGCAATATGCTTTGTTAAAAACCCAAAATAAAACTCAAAGCGTGGCCTCAGAAGTGTGGCTTAAGATTGGAATGTGAGGCTTTGTTTTAGCTTGAAAACTTCGAAGGCATACATAAGGAGAAATGCTTCATTGCGGTGCCAATTTGTGGCGTCTTGGATGCCATATTGTTGCTCGAATTTTGCCTCTAGGGAGTGGCATTGGAGGTGCCACAAATAGTGAGGAAAGATGGCACTGGAGGCACCACAATTGAAGCTTTCTGGAGGTGTTATCATTGGCGTTGGAGATGCCACAAGAATTGGTGAAAGATGGCATCTAAGATGCCATATTGGAGGTCCCTAGGAGTGTTCATTCTTGGCATTGGAGACGCCAATATGAGGGAGGAAGAGTGGCGTCTAAGACACTGCAAAGAATGTCCCTGGGAGTGCAATCATTTCAATGGTGTTTGGTGTAACACCCTCACTATTAGAACGTCACGCTTCCGGTTGCACCACTCTGATAACTTGGATATCACGAGGACTCAAAACGTATTTAATATTAAAATAGGAGCCTGTTTAAAACTTAAAACCACATAAGCTTTCAAAAAAAAGTTTTGTTGAAAGCATATATATATATATATACACACACATACAGACCAGATGCAATACTTTAATATTATATATATACATAACGATAACTTACAAACATACATATCACAAATTCCTATCCCTCTTACAAAACTGATAAAGATAAATGCGAGGAAAAAATAATAACTAAGATAATACAAAAATAGCGAATAACAGAAAAACTAATAAACTCCTCCGAAACTTCGTCGTCCATATCCTGAAAAGGAAAAACCTGTAAGAGAGTGAGAACATCGTCTTCGCTGGTTCTCACTATAGGGTCACAGAATTACTATAATAAGATACGTAAAATAAATTCATTTTTATAGTACACTAATCTTTGCTCGTCTTATGAGTCTTTCCAATAACCATGGGTTCACATTCGAAATCCAGAAATTCTTTTTAAAGAGAACTTGGTAAATTTCTCAAAATCAAAAACCCTTTTTTCCTTTCTTGTAAAATCTTAAAAGTTTTCCTAGACAGTGTGAATGACCAACATGTCCCAAGCATAGTTAAATTAAGTCTATGCTGTAAGAGTTTGGTTTTTCATGCTTTACTAGACCATAAACATGAAAGCAGTTACCTACGCGGTATAAATGATCATCCTGTTGATGCACGGAAACTTGTCTCTCAACAAATTTTCCTTTCGGCAAGTATACCGAATTGTCGTCAAGTAAAAGCTCACAATAGAGTAAGGTCAAATCCCACAGGGATTGATTGGTCAAGCAGCTTTAATTAGAGGAATGTTCTAGTTGAGCTAGGCAGAAATTGAGTTGAGGAATTGTAGGAAACTAAATGGTGGGAAAGTAAATAACAGAAAGTGTAAATGACGGAAAGTAAATTGCAAAATCTTAAATGGGGATTTGGGGAAGTGAGCATAAAAGTAAATGGCAGAAAATAAAGAGAATGGGTAAGATCAGAAATGGGGGATTCATTGGGCTCAGGAGATGTTGTATTATTCGGATCAAGTTCATTTTCATCTCTTCCTCAATCAATGCATTCATTGATCTCCTTGGCAATCTTAAGTGATTGGATCCCAATTCCTTGGCAACCCAATCTCTCTAAACTTGAACAATTGCCCAATTCCTTGATTTAATTGCTCATGGGAAGAGATGAAGTTTGGTCACTGATTATACCACATACATTCCCAAATCAAAGTGTTGGTAGCATTTCTAGCATGATCTCCTCATTCTTCTTCTAAGGTTCCGAGGAGATCCAATTATGGAAAGCTTCTCTTCCAAGATAGCTAACCAATTAGATGAAGAACGAAAGTTTTCTAGTAAAATCAAGAGAAAAGAAAGAAGAAGAATAATGAAAACTATTATTGATCCATCAAATTACAATAGAGCTCCCTAACCCAATGAAAAGGGGTTTAGTTGTTCATAGCTCTGGGAATGGAAAGTAAAAATGAAAAGTATATTCTGAAAAATAAAATTAGAAGTTGTAGAGAAAGTAAAATATACAAAGTGTAGTTCTCCCAAAATGTCAAGCTCCTATACTAGTTCAAAACTACTCCTATATATACTACTCTTCTGATCTTCTAGTTGGCTCTTTAAGTCTTGGATACGGGCCTTTGATCTTTAGTTGAAGCAGTTACAGTCTTCATTTGGCTTAGCTTTGTTTGCAGAGAGAAAGTGAATCAGGCATGGTAGCAAGTTAGTTAGGACGTTAGTGGTGTTAACGTTAAGTGTAAATTTGGGTTCGAAAACGTTAGTGATGATAACCTTTTTCACTAACGCTCCAGACCTAATTAACCCACGTTAACTTCAATGTTAGTGGCACTAATGTGACCACTAACGTTGGCTCTTGGTCCTTTGTAAACGTTATTGGCATTCACCTTTTCCAATAACGTTGCTCCTTGCTTCTTTTCCCCACGTTAGTGATCCACGTTAGTGTAACTAACGTGGCCCTTAAGGTGAGTATGCCCAAGTTTTGAGAGCGTTAGTGACACTCACCTTTGTCACTAACGTTTCAAACGCCCCTTCTTCCCACGTTAGTGCCTCACATTAATTACATTAACATGACCACTAACGTGGTGGTGATTGACATCTCCAACGTTAGTGACAAAGGTGAGTGTCACTAACGTTGGCCTATCATTCCTTGCTCCACGTTACCTTTCAGGTTAGTGGTCTTAACGTCACCACTAACGTGGGCAATATTGGCTTAGTCCAACGTTAGTGACAAAGGTGAGTGTCACTAACGTTGGCGATTCCTTGTTCCTTCCACATTAGGGTTCACGTTAATTGTATTAACGTGACTCTTAACGTGGCCAAGTGTGCCCTTTTGGAACGTTAGTGGTATTCACTTTTACCACTAATGTTGGAGCTCCCCTTTTTCTCCACATTAGCTTCCACGTTAATGTAATTAACGTGGCAACTAACGTGGGCTATGATGGCTTTCGAAGGCATTATTGGTGATCACTTTTTCATTAACGCTGCAAACTTACTCCCATTCTACGTTAGTGGTCACGTTAATTAGATTAATGTGGCTACTAACGTGGCTTTTCCTTGCTTCCTTTGTCCTGAAATTAAGCAAATAAAGTGTATCAAAGCTTGGTTCTTAATCATGAGATCATGCATCATGCATTTTATCATTCAATTCATGCAAAACTCTCATGAAATCATGCAAAGTTCACAATGTTTGCTTGAATCAATGTGTAAGTGTATATCTACCCAAAACTTACTTATTTACTAAGAAAATGCATGAAACTACCCTAAACCAGTAGAGAAAAGGTCAGTGAAAATGGCAAAAATGCCCTGGCATCACAACACCAAACTTAAAGCTTGCTTGTCCCTAAGCAAGTACTGAAACATAAGAATGATGAATGAAAGAACCAGAGAACAAGTTCTTATTATAGAAGTGAAGTTCTTGGTTTATGGGATTTCATGCATAGCAACTTAGGTTCATTCCTTTACTGGTTTCCAGGTCCTTATCATGCTCTTGAATACTTACTTGATTGTATCCTATGAGACCTTTTATTCTTTGATCCCCCCTTCTTTTCAGGGTTTATTGCATTCTTAAGCTAAGTGCTCTGTGAGGGGGCGACTCTTTAAAATAAGCTTTCAGCCAACACTCCCAAACCAGTTGGTTCAAGGTGCTAGGTATTGAAAAAGGACTTACTCCCTCAAGTCTCTCTCCTCCATACATGCACACCACAGGCATATGGTTTATTATTTTCTTTTACTTGAGGTCTTGGTGTCCAGCATCTCTTTGGATCACTAAATGTTCTGTAGCAAAGTTGCTCTTGAAAGTGGATTTTTAGTTGATAATCCCGGGTCAGTTAACCCAAGTTACCAAGTGATGAGGCACTCTAGAGAACTTATTCATCCAAGCAGATCCTTTGCACAGGAACACCACAGACACATCCCTCAAGATTTAAACCCTTGGTGCCTAGCCTTATTTCTTATTATTTTTCTTTCTTTTTCAAACTCTTATTGTTCTTTCTCTTTTTCTTGTTGTTTAGCTAGTCTCATAGAATATGCTTCAAGTATGTAATTCAATACACATAAGTGCCCTTATACCTTATAGGTGATCCAACTTAGCTAATCTATTACCACACCACAAACCTTGAGGACTTACTCCATAAGATGAACTCCACTCTGGTTTCTTTCATAACATTCTTTTTCATTAAATTCAAAAGGCAAGCATACAATTAAGTATGATGAAAATGAAAACAGGGAACTTAGACCAGCACACATAGACTTATGAAATGAAATCTTAAAGACATAATTGAAACTTCCTAAGCTATTGTGGAAGCATGTTCTATTTCATACATGATTTTCCTTATTTAGACTTGAAAAAGATAAAATGAAGAGGGAACTCCACCACCTTTTACTCATGGGGATGCCCATGCTCTCTCTCTTGTTTGTCCTCTTCGTGTCCACTTGCACTTGAATCCCCATTTCCTTTGCACTTCCCGATCAACTTTTTCCAGAAGCCAGCATCTTCCATCTTCTTCTTCAATGCTTCCTTCTGTTGTTTCACTTTCCCCTCCTCTTGTTCTGTTAGATCTTTTTGGACTGTATCGTACTTTGGGATCGCAGAGTGAAAATTATTCATATGCACAGTGGTGCACGAAATTGTGATCTCAGGCAACGGCGTCAAAAACTCTGTACGCACGTCTTAATAAATTATTTTTCATTCACAACTTCGATACAACTAACCAGCAAGTGCACTGGGTCATCCAAGTAATAAAACCTTACGTGAGTAAGGGTCGATCCCACGGAGATTGTTGGTATGAAGCAAGCTATGGTCACCTTGTAAATCTCAGTTAGGCGGATATCAAATGGTTATGGAGTTTTCGAAAATAAATAGTAAAATAAGGATAGAAATACTTATGTAAATCATTGGTGAGAATTTCAGATAAGCGCATAGAGATGCTTTCATTTCTCTGAACCTCTGCTTTCCTGCTGTCTTCATCCAATCAGTCTTACTCCTTTCTATGGCTGGCTTTATGTAAGGACATCACCGTTGTCAATGGCTACTTTTTATCCTCTAACATACAAACTCATAGTAAAGTCCAGAAATGTGAATTTAACATAAAAACTAATGAAAACATCCCTAAAAGTAACTAGATCCTACTAAAAACATACTAAAAACAATGCCAAAAAGCGTATAAATTATCCGCTCATCACCCAGCCACATAGTTCAATTTGGCTTGAGTGTTTATATAGAATTCTTCCCTATGTAGTTGTCATCCTTCATTAAGCACGCTGAACTCGTTGAATGCTTTCATCTGAGCTAGCTGACGTTGGTTGAGTTCTTGAAGGCGTTTATCTTGACGCTCTTGCCTTTCAGTCACTTGATTGATGGCTTGAGTGAGATGGGAGTAGTGTTCCTGTTGCTGCTCCATTTGTTGTTTCTGCCACTCTCCTTGTTGATTCATCCAATTAGCAAGTAGTTCTTCCTAACGATCCATCCTTTGGGATTGAAAGTGTAGTTGTTACTCTTGTCCTTCCATATATCTCCTTGCCAAATTCTCAATGGCTCCTTGAATGTGAACCAGATTTATATTGGTTGGATCGTATTGCTCTTCTTGCTGGTATTCTGTTTGTTGAGGTTCTTCTTGTGATATTCTTTTCCTTATCTGAGGCCTTCTTTGTTGTTGAGCAGGTGCTACATATGTTATCCACTGAAGCGTAACTAACCTTCCAGGGTTTATTGATTGCTATCTTCGAAGACCACCTTGGCTTTCATACATAGTTTCAGGATGGTACTGGGGTACAAAAGCCGAGCATTCGGATCACTCTTTTCGGCTGCTTCTTGGATTCCCTCAGCTATAATTTCATGTACATTGATGTCTCCACCCCCTCATAATGCAATGTAACATAGTAGCTCGAGCAATGTAGACCTCAGAATTGTTTGAGGGTGGAAGGGTAGATCTTCTCACGAGCTCAAACCATCCCTTGGCTTTCGGGATGAGATCTCTTCTTCTAATGAACCGTGGCCTCTTATTCGAATACCTTTCCCAATCTGATCCTATAACACACATATCGTTCACAATTTCTTCAAGCTCATCATTGTCGGGGCCATTACTTATTCTTGCTTGATAACTTGGCTTGTCAGAGGGTTGTGATCTCAGATGAAGAGTCCTCATTATGGCACTGGGACTGAAATCCACCTCCGTTCCTCTCACATAGCTACTAAAGGTAGGGGCCTTGGTGGTATCTTCTCTGGCTACATTGGCATCAAACTCCCTAATGAGATTTTTATTTATCCTTGTGTCTTGGTTCTTGAGCTCTTGCCAATCCCTTTGTTCAATTTTCTCTCTAAATTGAGGGCATTCATCATCGTTGAACTAGAATGTCAATTCTGGCAATATTTTCTTGTGCTTTATCCGTTCAAATTAAAGCTCATGGAAGGCGGTCTTGAACCTCCCTTCATCAAAAGGGATACTCTCCACCGGTCCCTTTTCCTTTCGCCTCTTAGAGCTCGATGATGCCATGAGTAAAAGTTAGAAGGTGAAGGTGTTGAGAATTATGGATTGATGATGGAATCCGGCTGGGTTAGGATAGGGTGTAGTTATGGGATTGTGATTGGATGAAGGAAGAAGTGTTGGGTGTGTGTGTTCGAAAGATAAAAGGATGAAATGAGAGGGCATTTGAATATGGAGGGGTATAGAGTGGGGGTCATTTATATAGGAAGATGATGGGTGATTGAAGGGTGTGGATTGATGGTGTAGGCTAATAATGGTCGGCTGGGGTTTGGAATGGGATGGGCACACGGATCATCACTTTTTATGTTGGGGTTGGTTCAGTCTCCAAGGGTATCATTCTTCCAATGTTGCATGGCAACGTTTCCCAATGTATTTCCTTTGAAGACATGTGTATAGTCCCCCTTTGTGAAGTGGCTGAACCTTCCTTCTTCAATTGTCCCATCAATTTCTCTTTAATCCTTCCTTCATTTCCTATACAATACAAAGGAATAAAATTAATGAGTTTGAAAGTTGGCGGCAAAATTAGAAAGTGGAGTAACTACTTTTTAAAATTTTTGTTTTTAACTAACTAAGTGCTATTCATGAATGCAAACCAACTAACTATCTTTAGAGTTCATGTATGCAACACTGGTGACACCAAACTTAGTTTGTGACCATGTAGTGTAAAAGGAGTTAATTTAGGCTCTAAGATTAACATGATATTAATTGCATTTATGCCCTCTTAGTGTGCCTTGAACACCAAACTTATTGTTCACTATACGTTGCATATAAGGATTCATCTAAGTGTTTGTCAAAGTTGATTTGGAATTCATGAACCATGCTTTGTTAACTACTTTAAACATCCTAAAAAGAAACTGAAAGGATATAAAACGCATAAAACATGGGTTGCCTCCCATGAAGTACTTCTTTAGCGTCATTAGCTTGACGTTTTGCCTTTGTCAGGGTGGTTGGTAATGCTTCAAATCTTTCCCTCTCGCGGTGAATCTATCTCCGTTGGCTTCATTAAGAATCTCTACATGTTCCAAGGATAGAACTCTACTGATGGTATAGATTTTAGGTAGCTGAGATGGAATGGTGGGTAGATGAGGTGGAATAACTAGGAAATGAGCAGATATTACTTTATCCCCTGGAGAGAAATCCTATGTAGGGATCTTCTTGTTCCTCCATCCCCTTGGTGCCTTCTTCCTTGTTTCTTTTAATGCTACCCTCCTCCTTGTGGCCTCATTTTCCAGGGAAATTTTGTTGCTGGTCTCATATGACTCTGGTGGGTTTAGCTCTTCTTGGGTTTCCTTTAGCTGTTGCACCTTCTGACTGTTTTTTTACCAACCAAAGGGATTCCCAGGTGTACCGTTTGTGCTTCAGTGCTTGTTTCTTCCACCAGTGCCTTATTGTGATCTTCCCTTGGTTCCTTGTTTCCTTGATCTGTTTCTTGTAAGGGTTTGAAGATATTGAAGGTGAGTTGTTCATCATGTATCCTCAGTATTAGCTCTCCTCGCTCCACATCTATAAGTGCTCTGGCTATGGCTAGGAATGGTCTTCCCAATATGATTGGGTGGAGGTGACTCTCTTCCATCTCCAGGATAACAAAGTCCGTGGAAAGGAAGTAATTCCCAACCTTTACCAACACGTTTTCAACCACTCCTATTGCCTGTTTTTGAGTTTTGTCAACCATCTTGATGACTATGTCTGTGGGCATTAGCTCGTTGATCTGAAGCTTCTTCATGAGGGATAAAGGCATTAAGTTGATGCTTGCTCCCAGGTCACAGAGTCCTTTATCGATCCTTGTTTCTCCTATAGCACAGGGGATGTGAAAACTCCCTGGATCCTTCTTTTTTGTAGGTAACTCTGGTTGAATGAGAGCACTGCATTCCTTATTCATCACTATTGTTTGTCCTCCCTTTAGTGAGCTTTTATTGGTCAGCAGCTCTTTCATACATTTAATGTATGAGGGCATTTGTTGGAGAGCCTTAATGAATGGTATGTTTACATGAAGGGATGCAAACATGTCGAGGAACTTTGAGTACATTCTCCTTTCTACACCACCCTTGAGTCTTTGGGGAAAGGGTGCATAAGGGTTCAGAATCTCCTTCTTCTGTGTGGGTTTGGTTTCTTGGTCACCCTCTTCTTGCTTCTCTGCTGAAATATCTCGAGAGTGTTCTGATGGGTTGTTCAGCTCTTTCTTACTCCCCTTATCGCTTATAGTGACCATCTTACATTCTTCCCATCTTACTTTCTTTGCTTCACCTCTCGGGTTTTTCTCTGTGTCACTTGGAAAGCTATCAGTAGGTTTGGGAATCTGCTGAGAGAGATATCCCACTTGAGACTCCAGCCTCTTGATGGTGTCTCCCTGGTTTTTGATATTATCTCGCACCTCCTCCTTGAACACTTTGTTGTCTTGGATTTTCTTGCATATTCCTTCAAGTAGGGTCTCAATTCTGGAGAGTCTATCTTCAGATGGTGAGGGTGAGTTGAGGTTAGAGGGGTAAGAAGGGTTATTTTGGTTTTGATATGGATGTTGAGAGGTATTGTTAGGTGGGTTTTGATATGGTCTCTGTGTGGAATGTTGATGAGTTGCATTATTGTTGGGGTTGTGACGTCTCTGATCTTGGCCTTGATCCTGTTGATTTCCCCACCCAAAGTTTGGGTGGTTCCTCCAACCAGGATTATAAGTTTTGGAGTATGGATCATGGGTCTGCTTAGGTGAGTTTCCAATATAGTTGGCTTGTTCCTGGTCACCCTCTTCCTCTGCATTCACTCCTTCTTGCGCTGCTGATAAGGTGGTGACTGCTGCAACTTGGTTTCTTTCCATCTTCTTGGTAAGGTCAGCCAACTGCTTGGTGATCATATTGTTTTGAGCTAGCAGAGCATCCATGTTGTTCAGCTCTATCACTCCTCGAGTGTTGCCCCTTTCAGAGGCATAGAAGTAGTCATTCTCAGCTACAGTCTCGATGACATCTATGGCCTCTTCAATGGTCTTCTTCTTGTTCAGAGATCCCCCAGATGAGTGGTCTACTGCCTTCTTTGATTCATAAGAAAGACCCTCATAGAAAATGTGTAACTGCACTCATTCATTGAACATATCTGGCGGGCACCTTCTTGTCAAGTCCTTAAACCTCTCCCATGCTTCATAGAGAGTTTCACCATCTTGTTGCCTGAAGGTTTGTACCTCAGCTCTCAACCTGTTAATTCTTTGACAAGGATAGAATCTCGCCAAGAATTTATTCACTACATCTTCCCAGGTTGTCAGACTCTCCTTCGTGAAGGATTTCAGCCATTTAGATGCTTTATCCTTGAGTGAGAAGGGAAATAGAAGCAGTCTATAAGTGTCAGGATGAACACCATTGGACTTCACAGTATCACATATCCTTAGGAAGGTGGTGAGATATTGATTGGGGTCTTCTTGGGCACTTCCTCCGAATGCACAGTTGTTCTGAACGAGGGTGATGAGCTGGGGTTTTAGCTCAAAGTTATTGGCGTGTATGGTTGGCTTTTGGATGCTACTTCCACAGTTTCCTGGGTTTGGATTGATATAAGAGCCTAGAACTCTTCTCTCTTGCCCAGCATGATTTACTGATCCTTCTCTGGCATGGTTATGAGCATCTTCTTCATGGTGGTTCTCCATATTCTCCTCCATCTCTGGTTCAAAATACTCCTCCTTTTCCTCAGCCCCAACGACTCTCTTTCCTCTTGCTTCCCTCCTTAATCTAAGGAAGGTCCTCTCAGGTTCAGAATCAAAGGAATCCAAAGCCCCGCTTCTTCTACCTGTCATACAACCAACAAGGCAAAAGCAAGAAAAAGATAAATGCAGAAAGTACTCTTGCTAGAAATGCTGTTAGTGTGAGTGATGCAATATATCAAACAGTTAGTGGGTTAGTGAACTGAATTGTAAACAAATAAGAGAACACCACAAACGGGTAAGGGATAAAGGAAAGAAAATAACAAAAACTGAAAGTAAATTACTCAAATGGAATTAAAAAAAACAAAAGAAAAATGCTCAATCTAGTTATCAACCAATTTAATTATTGTTGAAACAAAATCAATCCCCGGCAACGGCGCCATAAACTTGATGCACGGAAACTTGTCTCTCAATAAATTTTCCTTCGGCAAGTATACCGGATTGTCGTCAAGTAAAAGCTCACAATAAAGTGAGGTCGAATCCCACGGGATTGATTGGTCAAGCAACTTTAATTAGAGGAATGTTCTAGTTGAGCTAACCAGAAATTGAGTTGAGGAATTATAGGAAATTAAATGGCGGGAAAGTAAATAACAAAAAGTGTAAATGCTGGAAATAAATGGCAGAATGTAAATGACGGAAAGTAAATTGCAGAATCTTAAATGGGGATTTGGGAAAGTGAGCATAAAAGTAAATGGCAGAAAATAAAGAGAATGGGTAAGATCAGAAATAGGGGATTCATTGGGCTCAGGAGATGTTGTATTCTCCAGATCAAGTTCATTTTCATCTCTTCCTAAATCAATGCATTCATTGATCTCCTTGGCAATCTTAAGTGATTGGATCCCAATTCCTTGGCAACCAAATCTCTCTAAGCTTGAACAATTGCCCAATTCCTTGATTTAATTGCTCATAGGAAGAGATGAAGTTTGGTCACTGATTATACCACATACATTCCCAAATCAAAATGTTGGTAGCATTATATGTCACTATATCCATCCAAACCCCAATTTGGTCCAGCATGAGAAAACATTTCTAGCATGATCTCCTCATTCCTCTTCCAAGGTTCCGAGGAGATCCAATTATGGAAAGCTTCTCTTCCAAGATAGCTAACCAATTGGATGAAGAACGAAAGCTTTCTAGTAAAATCAAGAGAAAAGAAAGAAGAAGAATAATGAAAACTATTATTGATCCATCAAATTACAACAGAGCTCTCTAACCCAATGAAACGGTGTTTAGTTGTTCATAGCTTTGGGATTGGAAAGCAAAAATGGAAAAGTACATTCTGAAAAATAAAACTAGAAGTTGCAGAGAAAGTAAAATATACAGAGTGTAGTTCTCCCAAAATGCCAAGCTCCTATACTAGTTCAAAACTACTCCTATATATACTACTCTTCTGATCTACTATTGGCTCTTCAAGTCTTGGATATGGGCCTTTGATCTTTAGTTGAAGTAGTTACAGTCTTCCTTGGGCTTAGCTTTGTTTGTAGAGAGAAAGTGAATCAGGCATGGTAGCAAGTTAGTTAGGACATTAGTGGTGTTAACGTTAAGTGTAAATTTAGGTTCGAAAACGTTAGTGATGATAACCTTTTTCACTAACGCTCCAGACCTAATTAACCCACGTTAACTTCAACGTTAGTGGCACTAACGTGACCACTAACGTTGGCTATTGGTCCTTCGCAAACGTTATTGGCATTCACCTTTTCCAATAACGTTGCTCCTTGCTTCTTTTCCCCACGTTAGTGATCCACGTTAGTGTAACTAACGTGGCCCTTAACGTGGGTATGCCCAAGTTTTGAGAGCGTTAGTGACACTCACCTTTGTCACTAATGTTTCAAATGCCCCTTCTTCCCACGTTAGTGCCTCACGTTAATTGCATTAATGTAACCACTAACGTGGTGGTGATTGCCATCTCCAACGTTAGTGACAAAGGTGAGTGTCACTAACGTTGGCCTATCATTCCTTGCTCCACGTTACCCTTCACGTTAGTGGTCTTAACGTGACCACTAACGTGGGCAATATTGCTTTAGTCCAACGTTAGTGACAAAGGTGAGTGTCACTAACGTTGGCGATTCCTTGTTCCTTCCACGTTAGGGTTCACGTTAATTGTATTAACGTGACTCTTAACGTGGCCAAGTGTGCCCTTTTGGAACGTTCGTGGTATTCACTTTTACCACTAACGTTAGAGCTCCCCTTTTTCTCCACGTTAGCTTCCACGTTAATGTAATTAACGTGGCAACTAACGTGGGCTATGATGGCTTTCGAAGGCGTTATTGGTGATCACTTTTTCCATTAACGCTGCAAACTTACTCCCATTCTACTTTAGTGGTCACGTTAATTAGATTAACGTGGCTACTAACCTGGCTCTTCCTTGCTTCCTTTGTCCTGAAATCAAGCAAATAAAGTGTATCAAAGCTTGGTTCTTAATCATGAGATCATGCATCATCCATTTTATCATTTAATTCATGCAAAACTTTCATGAAATCATGCAAAGTTCACAATGTTTGCTTGAATCAAGGTGTAAGTATATATCTACCCAAAACTTGCTTATTTACTAAGAAAATGCATGAAACTACCCTAAAATAGTAAAGAAAAGGTCAGTGAAACTGACCAAAATGCCCTGGCATCACCTGTTCCAAGCATTGATTCATTAAGTCTATGCTGAACCAGTCAGATACCTTGTACATAACTAGACCTCAAACATACCAATCACGGCCTCAGGCCCATCCAATCCAATACGGCCCCCCACCCAAACAACTCAATCATCAACCAATTCATCACAAACCAATCAATCAAACACAATCACAATTAATGTAGTTCAAGAAAAATCAAAAGCAATTACAACAAGTATAAGAGTTAACAGTTAACATAAGCATTCACATAGGCAAACCAGTTACAATATGCACACCTAAACAATATCACATAGATGCAAATGATGAATGTCTATCCTACTGGCTGTGATATCACATTGTTGGTTTAATTGCCAACCCGAAACATCCCCCCAGGATGTTGTCTTTCGGTTACGAATAAAATGGGTATCCACAGGGATATCGTGCCTGGTACACGGTCCAGGGATATAGTGCCCGCGCACACTCTTCTGATTCCGAAAGGATGCGAGCGGGATACTCTGCCACAGACCTCACATCTCTCAGCATAAGCGGGATGAATCCGCCCCTTATGCCTACAACTCAGCACAAGCGGGATGAAGCCGGCCCTTACGACTACCAAACAATAACTCATCAATCTCAATAATATCCACAATTGATGAGAGGATAATTTATACGCTTTTTGGCATTGTTTTTAGGTAGTTTTTAGTATGTTTTAGTCACTTTTTATTATATTTTTATTAGTTTTTATGCAAAAATCACATTTCTGGACTTTACTATGAGTTTGTGTGTTTTTATATAATTTTAGGTATTTTTTGGCTAAAATTGAGGGATCTGAGCAAAAATCTGATTCAGAAGCTGAGAAAGGACTGCAGATGCTGTTGGATTCTGACCCTCCTGCACTCAAAGTGAATTTTCTGGAGCTACAGAAGCCCAATTGGCACGCTCTCAATTGCGTTGGAAA
Organism: Arachis ipaensis; assembly: GCF_000816755.2. Lineage (NCBI taxonomy): Eukaryota > Viridiplantae > Streptophyta > Magnoliopsida > Fabales > Fabaceae > Arachis > Arachis ipaensis. The sequence continues at coordinate 63,102,896 of NC_029792.2, read as the reverse complement.
GTAGACATCTTGGGCTTTCGAAACATATATAATAGTCTATACTTTGCCCGAGATTTGATGGCCCAAACTGGCGTTCAACGCCAGCCAGAGACCCTTTTCTGGCGTAAAATGCCAGAACTGGCACTAGAACTGGAGTTAAATGCCCAAACTGGCATCCAAGCTGGCGTTTAACTCTAGAAAAGGCTTATGCACGTGTAAAGCTCAATGCTCAGTCCAAGCACACACCAAGTGGGTCCCAGAAGTGGATTTCTGCACTATCTGCACTTAGTTACTCAATTTCTGTAATCCTTAGTAACTAGTTTAGTATAAATACTAGTCTTTCCTATTGTATTTGGACTTTTATCAACTTTTATCATCTTATGCCATTTGGGAGGCTAGCCATTCGGCCATTCCTAGACCTTTTTCTCTTATATATTTTCCAACGGTGGAGTTTCTACACCTTAAAGATTAAGGAGCGGAGCTCTACTGTTCTTCATGAATTAATGCAAGTACTATTGTTTCTCTTTCAATTCACTCTTACTTCTTCTCCAAGATATACTCTCGTACTTAATTCAGTTAAGTCAGAATGAAGGGGTGACCCGTGACCTTCACCCACTATCTTCGTTACTCGCTTAGCCAAGATCCGCGTGCCTGACAACCACAAGCGGTCTACATGATGTTCAACGTAGTCATTGGACGACAGCCGGAGTATAATCTCTTAGGTCTCTGATCCATGGATTTGTCTTGCCTCTCCTGAAAACAGAGCATTCAAATCCATGATATTAGAACCTTCGTGGTATAGGCTAGAACCAATTAGCAGCATTCTTGAGATTCGAAAAGTCTAAACCTTGTCTGTGGTATTCCGAGTAGGATCTGGGACGGGATAACTGTGATGAGCTTCAAACTTACAAATGTTGGGCACAGTGAAAATGTGCAAAAGGATAGAGAGATCCTATTCTGACACAAGTGAGAACCGACAGATGATTAGCCGTGCGGTAGTTGTGCCTGGTATTTTTCATCCGAGACGAGAAATTTGACAGTTGATTAGCCGTACAGAAACCGTGCCTGGTATTTTTCATCCGAGAGGACGGATGGTAGCCATTGACAACAGTGATCCACTAACATACAGCTTGTCATGGAAGGGAGCACGCATGATTGGATGAAGACAATAGGAAAGCAGAGGTTCAAAAGCAACAAAGAGTCAATAATATCAGTGCTCATGCAGTCATTTGATGTGTCTGGATGCTGCATAGCTTTGACAGCATTTAACTTGAACTCATCCTCATTGACTCTCAACTTCTTGCAGCTTGGTAACAGATGCTTCTAGGCGGGTCCAGTAGTCAATTTCAGGAATTTCTGGGAGGAACTCTTGCGCCCTCCTTTTGATGGAGGTTTCTTGCACTTGTCCTTCGATTGACTTCTTGGTGATTGGGTGTTCAATTGGGATGAATTCATCTACTCCCATCCTTACCCCAGCATCTTTACATAGCAGAGAAATTAAGCTTGGGTAGGCCAGTTTAGCTTCAGTGGAGTTCTTGTTTGCAATTGTGTAAATTTCACAAGAAATCAGATGATGAATCTCCACTTCTTTTCCAAGCATANAAGTCCAACCAGCCTCTTGCAACTGGTTTGAGATCCCCCCTCTTGAGTTGGTTTGGGACACCTTTTGAATTAGTTATCCACTTAGTTCCAGGGAGGCATATGTCCTCTAGAACTTGATCCAGCCCCTTATCTACTCTCACCATTCTCCTATTAAAGGATTCTGGATCATCTTGTAGTTGAGGCAGTTTGAAGACCTCTTTTATTTTGTCCAGATGGAAGTAAATAAGCCTCCCTCTGACCATAGTTCGGTAGGTGTGAAAGGCAGTTCCAGTTATTCTCTGCTTATCTGTTAGCCATAGATTTGAGTAGAATTCCTGAACCATGTTTCTTCTAACCTTTGTCTCAGGATTGGCTAGAATTTCCCATCCTCTGTTTCGAATTTGCTCTTGGATCTCCGGATATTCATCTTCTTTCAAATTGAATTTAACTTCCGGGATCACTGACCTCAGACCCATTATTTTGTTGTAATGGTCTGCATGCTCTTTGGTTAAGAACCTCTCTTGATTCCAAAGACTCTTTGGAGTATTCTCTTTCTTGCCTCTTGAATTGGTTTGTTTTTACTTAGGTGCCATGATCTTGATGAGTCTTAGCTCAGTGATCATGGAAAAACACACCAAACTTAGAGGTTTACTTGCCCTCAAGCAAAAGAAAGGAAAGGGGAGAGAGAGGAGAAGAGCCAAATTCGAATGGTGGAGAGGAGGGGATGGCCGAATGTATATTTATAGGAGGAGGGGAGGGATTTCGAAAAATTTGAAAGAGATGTGACATAGAGATATGATTGATGGAAGAAAATAAAATCATGATATGAAAAAGATGAGATTTGTAATTGAAAAAGTTATAAAGATGTTAAATCTGAAAATTTGGTTATGCATCTAAGAAATAAGAGATGATATGATGAGTTGAAAAAGATTTGGAATGAGATTAAGAGGATAATTGAGTTTTTGAAAAGATTTAGGAAGGATTTGAAAGAAAATTGAAAAGAGATTTAGAAAATTGTTGAATTTTGGAAAATTGAGGGGGAATGATGAAAGTTTGAAACATGTTTATGCAGAAAATTATGAGTCAAAACATGAAAATTTGAAAAAAATTTGAAGTTGGAAACAAAATCTCCTCCCCCTGCCTTTCTGGCGTTAAACGCCCAGAATGGTATCCATTCTGGTGTTTAACGCCCAATTGTTGGCCATTATGGGCGTTTAACGCCCAGCCAGGGTACCTGGCTGGCGTTAAACGCCCGAAACCCCTTTATCACTGGGCGTTTTTCTGAAAGCCCAGGATGCTGCAATTCTGGCGTTAAACGCCCAGAATGGTACCCATTCTGGCGTTTAACGCCCAAAATGGTACCTTTACTGGCGTTAAATGCCCAGAATGGGAATGGTACCCATTCTGGCATTTAACGCCCAAAATGCCCTTTACTGGCGTTTTCTTGCTAGCAAGCTCCTTTTCTCTGCTTTTTGCACTGAATCCTTCTGTAACTCTGTGAATTCCTTCAATTTTGATGATTAACCTTTGAGGAAAAATGTATATCAAACTTCTACAAGTATTAATTAAAACGAATAACTTGCTAATGGCTGGATTGCCTCCCAGCAAGCGCTTCTTTATTGTCTTTAGCGGGACCTTTACTGAGCTTCATTCAAGCCTCAGTTTTGAGCATTCTTGCTCAAAATTGCTTTCAAGATAGTGTTTGATTCTCTGTCCATTAACAATGAACTTTTTGTCAGAATCAATATCTTGAAGCTCAACATATCCATATGGTGACACTCCTGTAATCACATATGGTCCCCTCCACCGGGATTTTAATTTCCCGAGGAATAATCTGAGCCTAGAGTTGAACAGCAGAACTTTTTGTCCTGGCTCAAAGACTCTAGATGACAATTTCATGTCATGCCACTTTTTTGCTTTTTCCTTATAAATTTTTGCATTTTCAAAAGCTTTGAGTCTGAAATCCTCTAGCTCATTTAGCTGGAGCAATCTTTTCTCACCAGCTAACTTAGCATCCAGGTTTAGGAATCTGGTTGCCCAGTAGGCTTTATGTTCCAGTTCCACGGGCAAATGACAGGCCTTGCCATACACAAGCTGGTATAGAGAGGTTCCTATAGGAGTCTTGAATGCTGTTCTGTATGCCCACAGAGCATCATCCAAGCTCTTTGCCCAATCCTTCTACGGGCAATTACAGTCCGTTCCAGGATTCTCTTTAGTTCTCTATTAGAGACTTCAGCCTGCCCATTTGTCTGTGGATGATACAGAGTTGCTACTTTGTGGCTAATTCCATATCGAACCATAGCAGACTAAAGCTGTTTATTACAGAAATGGGTGCCCCCATCACTGATTAGTACTCTGGGAATACCAAATCTGCTGAAAATATGTTTCTGGAGGAACTTCAGCACAGTCTTGGTATCATTAGTGGGTATGGCAATTGCCTCCACCCATTTAGATATGTAGTCTACTACCACCAGAATGTAAGTGTTTGAGTATGATGGTGGGAAAGGACCCATGAAGTCAATACCCCATACATCAAACAACTCAATCTCTAAGATCCCTTGTTGAGGCATGGGATAACCATGAGGCAAGTTACCAGCTCTTTGGCAACTGTCACAGTTACGCACAAACTCTCGGGCATCTCTATAGAGAGTAGGCCAATAGAAGCCACATTGGAGGACTTTAATGGCTGTTCCCTCACTTCCAAAATGTCCTCCATACTGTGATCCATGGCGATGCCACAGGATCTTCTGTGCCTCCTCTCTAGGGATGCATCTGCGAATCATTCTATCTGCGCATCTCTTAAAGAGATATGGTTCATCCCATAAGTAGTACTTTGCATCAGAAATTAGTTTTTTCTTTTGCAACCTACTGTACTCCTGGGGTATGAACCTCACAGCTTTATAATTTGCAATGTCTGCAAACCATGGTGCTTCCTGAATGGCAAAAAGTTGCTCATCCGGAAAGGTCTCAGAGATCTCAGTAGGAGGGAAGGACGCCCCTACTACTAGTTCTATCCGGGACAGGTGATCAGCTACCTGGTTCTCTGTCCCTTTTCTGTCTCTTATTTCTATATCAAACTCTTGCAGAAGCAACACCATCTTATGAGCCTGGGTTTTGAATCCTGCTTTCTGAGTAGATATTTAAGAGCAGCATGGTCAGTATACACAATCACTTTTGAACCTATTAAATAGGATCAAAACTTGTCAATGGCATAAACCACTGCAAGTAACTCCTTTTCTGTGGTTGTGTAATTCTTCTGTGTATCATTTAGAACATGACTGACATAGTAAATGATGTGCAGAAGCTTGTTATGCCTTTGTCCCAACACTGCACCAATGGCATGGTCACTGGCATCACACATTAATTCGAATGGTAATGTCCAGTCAAGTACAGAGATGACTGGTGCTGTGACCAGCTTGGCTTTCAGGGTCTCAAACGCCTGCAGACACTCTGTGTCAAACACAAATGGCGTGTCAGCAGCTAGCAGGTTGCTTAGAGGTTTTGTAATTTTTGAAAAATCCTTTATGAACCTCCTATAGAATTTTGCATGCCCCAGAAAGCTTCTGATTGCCTTAACATTGGCAGGTGGTGGTAATTTCTCAATTACCTCTACCTTGGCTTGATCCACCTCTATCCCCTTGCTTGAAATTTTGTGCCCAAGGAAAATTCCTTCAGTCACCATAAAGTGACATTTTTCCTAGTTTAAGACCAGGTTAGTCTCTTGGCACCTTTTCAGGACAAGTGCTAGATGATCAAGACAGGAGCTGAATGAGTCTCCAAATACTGAGAAGTCATCCATGAAGACTTCCAGGAACTTCTCTACCATGTTAGAGAAGATAGAGAGCATGCACCTCTGAAAGGTTGCAGGTGCATTGCACAGACTAAAAGGCATTCTTCTGTAAGCAAATACTCCAGATGGACATGTGAATGTTGTTTTCTCTTGGTCTTGAGGATCTACTGCAATTTGGTTGTAGCCTAAATAGCCATCCAAAAATCAGTAGTATTCATGGCCTGCTAGTCTCTCTAGCATCTGGTCTATGAATGGTAAGGGAAAATGATCCTTTCTGGTGGCTGTATTGAGCCTTCTGTAGTCAATTCACATACGCCACCCTGTAACTGTTCTTGTGAGAACCAGTTCATTCTTTTCATTATGAACCACTGTCATACCTCCCTTCTTGGGGACAACTTGGACAGGGCTCACCCAGAGGCTATCAGAAATAGAATAAATAATCCCAGCCTCTAGTAACTTAGTGACCTCTTTCTGCACCACTTCCTTCATGGCTAGATTTTGCGACCTCTGTGGTTGAACCACTGGCTTAGCATCATCCTCCAATAGGATCTTGTGCATGCATCTTGCTGGGCTAATGCCCTTAAGATCACTTATGGACCACCCAAGAGCTGTCTTGTGTGTCCTTAGCACTTGAATTAGTGCTTTCTCTTCCTGTGGATTTAAAGCAGAGCTTATTGATGAGCGGATATTTTATATGCTTTTTGGGGTTAATTTCATATAGATTTTAGTATGATTTAGTTAGTTTTTAATTTATTTTCATTAGTTCCTAGGCAAAATCCACATTTCTGGACTTTACTATGAGTTTGTGTGTTTTTCTATAATTTCAGGTATTTTCTGGCTGAAATTGAGGGAGCTGAGCAAAAATCTGAATCAGGCTGAAAAAGGACTGCTGATGCTGTTGGATTCTGACCTCCCTGCACTCAAAGTAAATTTTCTGGAGCTACAGAACTCCAAACGGCGAGCTTCCAATTGCGTTGGAAAGTAGACATCCAAGGCTTTCAAGCAATATATAATAGTCCATACTTTGCTCAAGGATAGATGACGTAAACTGGCGTTCAACGCCAGCTCTCTGCCCAATTCTGGCGTCCAGCGCCAGAAACAAGTTGCAAGTTGGAGTTCAACGCCAGAAAAGGATCCAAAGCTGGCGTTGAATGCCCAAAACAGCCCCAGGCACGTGAAAGCTTTAGTCTCAGCCCCAGCACATACCAAGTGGGCCCCAGAAGTGGATTTCTGCACTATCTGTTATAGTTTACTCATCTTCTGTAAACCTAGGTTACTAGTTTAGTATTTAAACAACTTTTAGGGATTTATTTTGTATCTCATGACATTTTTAGATCTGAACTTTGTACTCTTTGCCAGCATGAGTCTCTAAACTCCATTGTTGGGGGTGAGGAGCTCTGCTGTGTCTCGATGAATTAATGCAAGTATTCCTGTTTTCCATTCAAACATGCGTGTTCCTATCAAAGATATCCATTCGCGCCTAACTATGGAGAACGACCCAGTGCACTTGCTGGTCATGTGTGCGAAATTGTAAGAGAGTAACAATTTTGGGCACCAAGTTTTTGGCACCGTTGCCGGGGATTGTTTCAGTTTGGACAACTGACGGTGAATCTTGTTGCTTAGATTAGGAAATTTTTGTCTTTTGGGTCAGAGTCTTTTATTTTCTTTTAAAAAATTTTTCAAAAGTAATTTTTCTATTAAATCTTGTGCCAAACTTTAAGTTTGGTGTTTTCTTGTTGATTTTTCTTTGTTTTTCAAAAATTTTATTTTAGTTTTCTAAATATTTTAAGTTTGGTGTTCTTTCTTCATGTTCTTGTGTTCTTGTGAGTCTTCAAAGTGTTCTTGAGTTTTTTTTGTATCTTGATCTTAAAATTTTTAAGTTTGGTGTTCCTTGGTGTTTTCCCTCCAAAATTTTCGAAAACAAGGAGCATTAGATCTAAAAATTTTAAATCTTGTGCTATTTTATTATTTTTCTCTCTCCTCCTTAAATTTAAAAATATCTTCCCTCTCTATTTTAAAACAAATTTTCGAAAATCTATTTTTAAAATTCAGATTTTTTTAAAAAAAAAATTCATATCTTTTTCAAAACTTCCTAACCACTTTCTCTTTCCTCATTTTTTCGAAAATCTTCACCCATTTTTATTTATTTTATTTTAATTTATTTATTTCGAAAATAAAATAAATTAATTAAATAAATAAAAATATTTTTCTTCTATTTTACATCATCTCCCTTTCTTCATCATGGACCTAAGCGGAAATGAATAGTTCAGGAGGACTCTGGGGTCATATGCTAACCCCTCTACTGCTTCATATGGGAGCAGTATCTGCATACCCTCCATTGGAGTCAGTAGCTTTGAGTTGAATCCTCAGCTCATTATCATGGTGCAGCAAAGTTGCCAGTATTCCGAAAATCTATTTTTAAAATTCAGATTTTTTTAAAAAAAAAATTCATATCTTTTTCAAAACTTCCTAACCACTTTCTCTTTCCTCATTTTTTCGAAAATCTTCACCCATTTTTATTTATTTTATTTTAATTTATTTATTTCGAAAATAAAATAAATTAATTAAATAAATAAAAATATTTTTCTTCTATTTTACATCATCTCCCTTTCTTCATCATGGACCTAGTACATGATAAGAAAGTAGATCAGGATGTCTACAGATTATTACTGTTTTCATTTGCTGTAAAAGACCAAGCCAAGAGGTGGTTAAATAACCAACCTAAGGCTAGCATAAGGACATGGAAACAACTGACAGAAAAATTCCTGAATCAATACTTTCCTCCAAAATGGATGACACAGCTAAGGCTGGACATCCAAGGCTTTAAACAAGGAGATAATGAATCTCTTTATGATGCCTGAGAGAGATACAGAGAGATGCTACGCAAATGCCCCTCTGAAATGTTTTCAGAGTGGGTTCAGTTAGACATCTTCTATTATGGGCTTACAGAAAGAGCTCAGATCTCTTTAGATTGCTCAGCTGGTGGATCTATCCACATGAGAAAGACAATTGAAGAAGCTCAAGAGCTCATTGATACAGTTGCTAAAAATCAGCATCTGTACTTAAGCAGTGATCCTTCCCTGAAAGAAGAGGCTAAAACAGTAACTGCTGAACTCAGTCCTGCAGAGCAAGCTGCTGAATTCAATCAGCAATTGGATTTTCTAACAAAGCAGTTAGCTGAATTCAAGGATAAACTACAAGAGACAAGGATGGCTAATATAAACATGGAAGTGCAATTAAAGCAAACAAAGTAGCAGCTGTCAAAACAAATAACAGAAAAATGCCAAGCAGTTCAATAAGAAGTGGGAAAACATTAAATACCCCACCTCAAGGCAGCAAAGGGCTAAGGAATGAGCAAACCACCCAAAATTTACCTGAGGACAGTAAGAGCCCAGGAAAAAGTAATTCTAGTGCTAAAACGCCAGAAACCTGGTGGAAGGCTGGCGCTGAACGCCCAGACCATGTCCAAGACTGGCGTTCAACACCAGTAACAAACAAGGACTGGTGTTCAACGCCAGAAACAAGCAAGGATCTGGCGTTGAACGCCCAAAATAGGCAGGATCTGGCATTGAACGCCCAAAATGGGCACAGTTCTGGCGTTCAGACGCCAGGAACAGACAAGGAGTTGGCGTCTAACGTCACTCCAGCTTCTAACTCTGGCACTCAATTGCCAGTGAGGGATCAGACACACACAAATGCTGATGACAGCCCCTCTAAAAAGGCTTCTTCAACCACTTCTGTAGGCAATAAACCTACAGCAACTAAGGTTGAGCAATATAAAGCCAAGATACCTTATCCTCAAAAACTCCGGAAAGAGGAGCAGGATAATCAATTTGCTCGCTTTGCAGATTATCTCAGGACTCTTGAAATAAAGATTCCATTCGCAGAGGCACTTGAGCAAATACCTTCTTATGCCAAGTTCATGAAGGAGATCTTGAGTCATAAAAAGGACTGGAGAGAAACAGAAAGAGTTCTCCTCACTGAAGAATGCAGTGCAGTCATTCTAAAAAGCTTTCCTAAAAAGCTTAAAGACCCTGGGAGTTTTCTGATACCATGCACATTAGAAGGTAACTGCACCAAGACATCTTTATGCGATCTTGGGGCAAGCATCAACCTAATACCTGCATCCACTATCAGAAAGCTTGGCTTAACTGAAGAAGTTAAACCAACCCGGATATGTCTCCAACTTGCTGATGGCTCCATTAAATACCCATAAGGCGTGATTGAAGACATAATTGTCAGAGTTGGGCCATTCGCCTTTCCCACTGACTTTGTAGTGCTGGAAATGGAGGAGCACAAGAGTACTACTCTCATTCTAGGAAGACCCTTCCTTGCAACTGGACGAACCCTCATTGATGTCCAACAAGGGGAAATAACCCTGAGAGTCAATGATGATGAGTTTAAGTTGAATGCTGTCAAAGCCATGCAGCATCCAGACACATCAAAAGACTGCATGAAAGTTGATCTTATTGACTCTTTGGTAGAAGAGATCAACATGGCTGAGAGTCTCGAATCAGAGTTGGAAGACATATTTAAAGATGTTCAGCCTAATTTGGAGGATTCAGAGGAGATGAAAGAGCCTCTGAAATTTCCTCTGGAAGAGGAAAAACCTCTTAAACCCGAGCTCAAACCATTACCACCATCCCTGAAATATGTATTTCTGGGAGAAGGTGATACTTTTCCAGTGATCATAAGCTCTGCTTTAAATCCATAGGAAGAGGAAGCACTTATTCAAGTGCTAAGGACACACAAGACAGCTCTTGGGTGGTCCATAGGTGACCTTAAGGGCATAAGCCCAGCTAGATGCATGCACAAAATCTTATTGGAGGATAATGCTAAACCAGTGGTTCAACCACAGAGGCGGCTAAATCCAGCCATGAAGGAAGTGGTGCAGAAAGAGGTCACCAAATTACTAGAGGCTGGGATTATTTATCCTATTTCTGATAGCCCCTGGGCCTGTCCAAGTCGTCCCAAAAAAGGGAGGCATGATAGTGATTCATAATGAAAAAAATGAACTGGTTCCTACAAGAACAGTTACAGGGTGGCGCATGTGTATTGACTACAGAAGGCTCAATACAGCCACCAGAAAGGATCATTTTCCTCTACCATTCATAGACCAGATGCTAGAAAGGCTGGCAGGTCATGATTATTACTGCTTTTTGGATGGCTACTCAGGCTATAATTAGATTACAGTAGATCTCCAGGATCAAGAGAAAACAGCATTCACATGTCCATCTGGAGTGTTTGCTTATAGAAGGATGCCATTTGGGCTGTGTAATGCGCCTGCAACCTTCCAGAGATGCATGCTCTCTATTTTCTCCGATATGGTGGAAAAATTTCTGGAAGTCTTCACGGATGACTTCTCAGTATATGGAGACTCATTCAGCTCCTGTCTTGATCACCTGAAACTTGTTCTGAAGAGATGCCAAGAGACCAACCTAGTTTTAAACTGGGAAAAATGTCACTTCATGGTGACTGAAGGGATTGTCCTTGGGCATAAAATCTCAAACAAGGGAATAGAGGTGGATCAAGCAAAAATAGAGGTAATTGAAAAATTACCACCACCAGCCAATGTTAAGGCAATCAAAAACTTTCTGGGGCATGCAGGATTCTATAGGAGGTTTATAAAGGATTTTTCAAAAATCGCAAAACCTCTAAGCAATCTGCTAGCTGCTGACACACCATTTGTGTTTAACACAGAGTGTCTGCAGGCGTTTGAAACGCTGAAAGCCAAGTTGGTCACAGCACCAGTTATTTCTGCACCAGACTGGACATTACCATTTGAGCTAATGTGTGATGCCAGTGATCACGCCATTGGTGCAGTATTGGGACAGAGGCATGACAAGCTTCTGCACGTCATTTATTATGCTAGTCGCGTTTTAAATGATGCCCAGAAAAATTACACAACCACAGAAAAAGAATTACTTGCAGTGGTTTATGCCATTGACAAGTTCAGATCATACTTAGTGGGATCAAAAGTGATTGTGTATACTGACCATGCTACTCTTAAATATCTACTCACAAAGCAGGATTCAAAACCCAGGCTCATCAGATGGGTGTTGCTTCTGCAAGAGTTTGATATAGAAATAAGAGACAGAAAAGGGACAGAGAACCAAGTGGCTGATTACCTGTCCCGGATAGAGCCAGTAGAGGGGACGCCCCTCCCCTCTCTTGAGATCTCTGAGACTTTTCCGGATGAGCATTTATTTGCCATTCAGGAAACACCATGGTTTGCCGATATTGCAAACTATAAAGCTGCAAGGTTCATACCCAAAGAGTACAACAGGCAACAAAAGAAAAAATTAATCACTGATGCAAAGTACTACTTGTGGGATGAACCCTACCTCTTTAAGAGATGTGCAGACGGAATAATCCGTAGGTGTGTTCCTAGAGAAGAAGCACAGAGGATCCTATGGCATTGCCATGGATCTCAATATGGAGGCCATTTTGGAGGTGAGCGAACAGCCACCAAGGTCCTCCAATGTGGCTTCTATTGGCCCACACTCTATAGAGATTCCCGAGAGTTTGTACGTAACTGTGACAATTGCCAAAGAGCTGGTAATCTGCCTCATGGTTACGCCATGCCTCAACAAGGAATCTTGGAGATTGAGTTGTTTGACGTATGGGGAATTGACTTCATGGGACCTTTCCCACCATCATTCTCAAACACTTATATTCTGGTGGCAGTTGACTATGTATCGAAATGGGTTGAGGCCATTGCCACACCCACCAATGATACGAAAATAGTGCTGAAATTCCTCCAGAAACATATCTTCAGCAGGTTTGGTGTCCCTAGGGTACTAATCAGTGATGGGGGCACTCACTTCTGCAACAAACAGCTTTACTCTGCCATAGTTCGGTATAGGATTCGCCACAAGGTGGCAACTCCATATCATCCACAAACTAATGGGCAAGCTGAAGTCTCTAACAGAGAGCTAAAAAGAATCCTAGAATGGACTGTAAATACCCGTAGAAAGGATTGGGCAAGAAGCTTGGATGATGCTCTGTGGGCATACAGAACAGCATTCAAGACTCCTATAGGGACCTCTCCATACCAACTGGTCTATGGTAAAGCATGTCACCTGCCCGTGGAACTGGAACATAAAGCCTACTGGGCAACCAGATTCCTGAACTTTGATACCGAATTAGCTGGAGAAAAAAGATTGCTCCAGCTAAATGAGCTAGAGGAATTCAGATTCACCGCTTTCGAAAATGCCAAGCTTTATAAAGAAAAATAAAAAAAGTGGCATGACAGAAAGCTGTCATCTAGAATCTTTGAACCAGGACAAAAGGTTCTGTTGTTCAACTCTAGGCTCAGGCTATTCCCCGGGAAACTGAAGTCCCGATGGAGGGGACCATATGTGATTACAAGTGTATCACCATATGGTTATGTGGAGCTTCAAGATATTGATTATGATAAGAAGTTCATTGTTAATGGACAGAGAATCAAGCACTATCTTGAAGGCAATGTTGAGCAAGATTGCTCAAGGCTGAAGCTAGATTAAAAGCTCAGCAAGGTCCAGCTAAAGACAATAAAGAAGCGCTTGCTGGGAGGCAACCCAGCCATGGGGCATCACTTCCTCTAAGCATTTTGCCCTATTCTTGATTTTATTTGTTTATATAAAGTTCATTGATCCTAAGGTAAAGAGTCAATTGTATAAGTTCACAGGGTTACAGAAGGATTCTGCACGTAAAACAGAGAAAAAAAGCTCACTGGCAAGAAAACGCCAGTAAAAGTCTGTTTTGGGCGTTCAACGCCCAACAGAAGCATCCACTGGGCGTTGAACGCCAGTAAGGATAGCCATCTGGGCGTTGAACGCCAGAAAGAAGCTCTTTCTGAGCGTTTAACGCCAGATTTACAGCGTTCTGGGCGTTCAGAAAAACGCCCAGTAACAAAGGACTTCCTGGCGTTCAACGCTAGAAATAAGCAGCAGCTGGGCGTTGAACGCCCAGGAGAAGCAGCATTTGGGCGTTGAACGCCCAAAACATGCAGCGTTTGGGCGTTCAAACGCCAGGATGGTGGGGAGGAGGTAAATTCATTTTTTCTTCATATTTTTATTTTAATTTTGATTTTCATGTTTCAATTCATGATTTCTTACATAAACATGTTAAGAACCCTGATTTCTAAAATTCCTAATTTCCAAAAACCCTATTTTAAAAATATCAAATGTATCATAATCCATACGCACCAACCCTCTTTTTCAATCCAATTCAACTCTTTTTCAAAATTTTCGAAACAAATCTATCTCTTTTCATTCAAAAATCTTTTCAACTAATTAATATCTTTTTCAAATCTCCACATTATCTTTTTCAAAATTTAGATTTATCTTTTTCAAAAAATCTTTCATATCTTTTCAATTTTAAACTATATCCTTTCTTATCATATCTTCTATCTTATCTTTTCCAAAATCAATTTTTTTATCATATCTTTTCTAAATTTTCGAACCCACCCCCCTCCCTTTAAATATGGGTTCGGCCTTGGTGCACGAATTGGGAATCACACTTTTCGCAACTCGTACCACTGACCAGCAAGTGCACTGGGTCGTCCAAGTAATACCTCACGTGAGTAAGGGTCGAATCCCACGGAGATTGTTGGTTTGAAGCAATCTATGGTTATCTTGTAAATCTTATTCAGGAAGTCAATTATGTTTATCAGTTGAATTGCAAATAAACAATAGAGCATGGATTAAAGGTTACTTGTTATGCAGTAATGGAGAGTATGTTGGAGTTTTGGAGATGCTTTGTCTTCTGAATCTCTGCTTTCCTCTGTCTTCTTGCTCATGCACGCACATCCTCCTAGGGCAAGTTGTGTGTTGGTGGATCACCGTTGTCAATGGCTACCTTCCATCCTTCCAGTGAAAACTACGCTCACGCGCTCTGTCACAGCA
>NC_029792.2:63087074-63088226 GCF_000816755.2 Arachis ipaensis | reverse complement strand
CTTGACTTTAACCGCTCAGTCTCAAGTTTTCACTTGACACCTTCACGCCACAAGCATATGGTTAGGGACAGCTTAGTTTAGCCGCTTAGACCAGGATTTTAGTCCTTTAGGCCCTCCTATCCACTGATGCTCAAAGCCTTGGGATCCTTTTCATTTGCCCTTGCCTTTTTGTTTTAAGGGTTGTTGGCTTTTTCTGCTTGCTTCTTTTTTTTTTTTCTGCAAGCTTTGTTCTTTGCTGCTTTTTCTTGCTTCAAGAATCATTTTTATGATTTTTCAGATTATCAATAACATGTCTCATGTTCATCATTCTTTCAAGAGCCAACATATTTAACAGTCTTAAACAACAAATTCAAACGACATATGCACTGTTCAGGCATTCATTCAGAAGACAGAAAGCATTGCCACCACATTTAACTAATTAGAATTTCTCTTATTAAAACTCGAAATTTTATTGCCTCTTATTCAAAAGATCTACTACTTTATTCATGTTTGCTGATGATGAGAAAAATAAACTATAGCTTAATTGGAGATAAAATCAAAATAGATACTAATTACTACTATATGACTCCTAAGGTAAGCTTCTATAAGGACACTGTCACAGAGTTAAGGCAGAAATTAGAAATTAACAACCTTTATTCTGGGGGAACGGGGGTTCCTCTGATCCTTGGGGTGCTTGGTCCTACAAGAGAAGACTTTTGGCGCTTCAATTCCCTTAAGTCACGCCCCTGCTCCTCTTGTTCTTTAAACATATAGGTCAGCATTTGACTGTGTTCCTTCTGTTCTTTTATTATTTGCTCCATAGCTTCCCGTATCTTAGTAACAGACGTCTCAAGATACTCCCAGTATTCAGATTGAGGGATCTCTGGGAGGAATTCCTGTGCTCTCTTCTTGATGGGATCCTCCTGTACTTGTTGTTTTTCCATTAATGCTTTGGTGATTGGCTTTTCAATTAGGATATATTCAGTTATTCCCATCCTTACTCCAGCATCCTTGCAGAGCAGAGAAATCACGATTGGATAAGCCAACCTGGCCTCTTTAGAATTTTTGTTAGCAATTTTATAGAGTTCAGTTGAAATCAGCTGATGAACCTCCACTTCCTTTCCCATCATGATACAATGGATCATCACTGCTCTTTTAACTGTGACTTCAGAA
>NC_029792.2:63079315-63083022 GCF_000816755.2 Arachis ipaensis | reverse complement strand
GTATGAACAATCTTCCCTCTGACCATGGTCCGAAATTCATAGAATGCAGTTCCAGGTAGTTTTTGCTTGTCAGTTTGCCACATATTATCATAGAACTCCTGGACCATGTTCCTTCCTACTTTCGTTTCAGGATTAGCTAGGACTTCCCAGTTCCTGATTCGAATTTGCTCCTGGATCTCCGGATATTCATCTTCTTTCAGATCGAATCTAACTTCCGGGATCACTGATCTCAGACCCATTATTTTAAGATAATGGTCTGAATGTTCTTTAGATAAGAACTTCCCTTGATTCCAAAGTGGTTTTGGAATGCTCTCTTTCTTGCCTCTTGGAGTGGGTTGTTTTTCTTTAGGAGCCATGATCTTAGTGATCTCGGATAAACACACCAAACTTAGAGGTTTGCTTGTCCTCAAGCAAAAGAAAAGAAAGGAGAGGGATAGAAGGAGAGCTAGGTGCAATTGTTGATGGAGGAGGGGGGAGGCCGAACCCAAATTTAAAGGGATGAGGGGGGGGGTTTTTCGAAAAATTGGAAAAGATAAGATAAAAAGAGGAGGCCGAACCCAAATTTAAAGGGATGAGGGGGGTGGTTTTTCGAAAAATTGGAAAAGATAAGATAAAAAGATTGAGTTGCAAAAGATAAGATAGAAGATATAGTTTAATTTTGAAAAGATATGATAGATTTTTGAAAAAGATAAATCTGAATTTTGAAAAAGATAATATGGAGATTTGAAAAAGATATGGATTAGTTGAAAAGATTTTTGAGTGAAAAAGATAGATTTGTTTTCAGAAAAGATTTGAAAAGAGTTGGATTGAATTTGGAAAGATGGATTTTTAGAAATTAAGGATTTTAGAAATCAGGGTTCTTGACATGTTCATGTAAAAATCATGCATTGAAGCATAAAATTTGAAATTAAAATGGAAATACGTGTGGGAAAAATGAATTTGGCTCCTCCCTGCCTTCCTGGCGTTTGAACGCCCAAACACTGCCTGTTTTGGGCGTTCAGCGCCCATTTGCTGCTCTCCTGGGCATTCAACGCCCAGCTGCTGCCATTACTGGCGTTCAACGCCCAGTGGGTGCCCCTTTCTGGCGTTGAACGCCCAGCTGCTACCATCACTGGCGTTTTCTTGCCAGTGAGATCTTTTTCTCTGTTTTGTGTGTCGAGGTCTTCTATAAATGATTATTTACCTTGTTATCAATGAACTCTATATAAACAAATAAGAATAAAAATAGGGCAAAATGCTTAGAGGATTGTTGCCCCATGGCTGGGTTGCCTCCCAGCAAGCGCTTCTTTATTGTCTTTAGCTGGACCTTGCTGAGCTTCTAATCTAGCTTCAGCCTTGAACATTCTTGCTCAATGTTGCCTTCAAGATAATGCTTGATTCTTTGTCCATTGACGATGAACTTCTTATCAGAATCAATATCTTGAAGCTCCATATAACCATATGGTGATACACTTGTAATCACGTATGGTCCCCTCCACCGGGATTTCAGTTTCCCGGGGAATAGCCTGAGTCTAGAGTTAAACAACAGGACCTTCTGTCCTGGTTCAAAGATTCTAGATGACAGCTTTCTGTCATGCCATTATTCAATCACACCTGATGGGTATTTAGTGGAACCATCAGCAAGTTGGAGACATATCCGGGTTGGTTTAACTTCTTCAGTTAAGCCAAGCTTCCTGATAGTAGATGCAGGTATTAGGTTGATGCTTGCCCCAAGATCGCATAAAGCTGTCTTGGTACAATTACCTTCTAATATGCATGGTATCAAAAAACTCCCAGGGTCTTTAAGCTTTTCAGGAAAGCTCTCTAGAATGACTGCACTGCATTCTTCAGTGAGGAGAACTCTTTCTGTTTCTCTCCAATCCTTTTTATGACTCAAGATCTCTTTCATGAACTTGGCATAAGAAGGTATTTGCTCAAGTGCTTCTGCAAATGGAATCTTTATTTCAAGAGTCCTGAGATAATCTGCAAAGCGAGCAAATTGCTTATCCTGCTCCTCTTTCCGGAGTTTTTGAGGATAAGGTATTTTGGCTTTATATTCTTCAACCTTAGTTGCTGCAGGTTTATTGCCTACAGAAGTGGTTGAAGAAGCCTTTTTAGAGGGGTTTTTATCAGCACTTGTGTGTGTCTGATCCTTCACTGGCAATTGAGTGCCAGAGTTAGAAGCTGGAATGAAACTGGACGCCAGCTCCTTGTCTGCTTCTGGCGTCTGAACGCCAGAACTATGCCCATTTTGGGCGTTCAGCGCCAGATCTTGCCCATTTTGGGCGTTCAACGCCAGATCCTTGCCCATTTCTGGCGTTGAACGCCAGTCCTACTGTATTTCTGGCGTTGAACGCCAGTTTTGGCCATGGTCTGGGCGTTCAGCGCCAGCCTTCCACCAATTTTCTGGCGTTTTAACGCCAGAATTATTTTTCCCTGGGCTCTTACTGTCCTCAGCTGAATCTTTGGTGGGTTGCTCATTTCTTGAATTTTTGATGCCTTGAGGTGGGGTATTTAATATTTTCCCACTTCTTAATTGAACTGCTTGGCATTCTTCTGCTATTTGCCTTGATAGCTGCTGCTTTGTTTGCTTGAACTGTTCGTCCATATGTATATTAGCTATCCTTGTCTCTTGTAACCTATTCTTAAATTCGGCTAGCTGCTTTGTTAGAAAATCCAATTGCTGGTTGAATTCAGCAGCTTATTTTACAGGACTAAGTTCAGCAGTTACTGTTTTAACCTCTTCATTCATGGAAGGGTTGCTGCTTAGGTACAGATGCTGATTCCAGGCAACTGTATCAATGAGCTCTTGAGCCTCCTCAATTGTCTTTCTCATGTGGATAGATCCACCAGCTGAGTAATCTAGAGACATCTGGGCTCCTTCTACAAGCCCATAGTAGAAGATGTCTAACTGAACCCACTCTGAAAACATTTCAGAGGGGCATTTTCGTAGCATCTCTCTGTATCTCTCCCAGGCATCATAAAGAGATTCATTATCTCCTTGTTTAAAGCCTTGGATGTCCAGCCTTAGCCGTGTCATCCTTTTTGGAGGGAAATATTGATTCAGGAATTTTTCTGTCAGCTGTTTCCATGTCCTTATACTGGCCTTAGGTTGGTTATTCAACCACCTCTTAGCTTGATCTTTTACAGCAAATAGAAATAGTAATAGTCTGTAAACATCCTGATCTATTTCTTTATCATGTACTGTGTCAGCAATCTGTAGAAACTGTGCCAGAAACTCTGTAGGTTCTTCCTGTGGAAGACCGGAATACTGGCAACTTTGCTGCACCATGATAATGAACTGAGGATTCAACTCAAAGCTACTAACTCCAATGGAGGATATGCATATGCTACTCCCATACGAAGCAGTAGAGGGGTTAGAATATGACCCCAGAGTCCTCCGGGACTGTTCATTTCCACTTATGTCCATGATGGATATAAAATAAAAAAAAATTATTTTTATTTATTTATTTATTTCGAAAATGAAATAAATTTATTTCGACTAAATAAAAATGGTTAAAAATTTTCGAAAAAATGAAGAGAGAGAGAAGGTGGTTAGGAAGTTTTGGAAAGGATATGATATATGATGAAAAAGGTTTTAAATTTTGAAATAAAAATCTGAATTTTAAAGGTAAATTTTGAAAAAGATGCTTTAAAATAGAGAGAAAATATATTTTTGAATTTTAAGAAGAGAGAGAAAAACAATAAGATAGCACAAGATTTAACAT
>NC_029792.2:63075333-63078158 GCF_000816755.2 Arachis ipaensis | reverse complement strand
GATTCTCATGAATGCCGTCATCAGTTCTAGCTTATACCACGGAGATTCTGATTAAGGAATCTAAGAGATACTCATTCAATCGGATATAGAACGGAGGTGGTTGTCAGGCACACGTTCATGGTTTGAGGGAGGTGATGAGTGTCACAGATCATCACCTCCATCACAGTTAAGCGCGAATGAATATCTTAGATAGGAACAAGCGTGTTTGAATGGAAAACAGAAATACTTGCATTAATTCATCGAGACACAGCAGAGCTCCTCACCCCCAATAATGGGGTTTAGAGACTCATGCCATCAGAGAATACAAAGTTTAGATCTAAAATGTCATGAGATACAAAATAAGTCTATAAAAGTTGTTTAAATACTAAACTAGTAGCCTAGGTTTACAAAATATGAGTAAACTATGATGGATGATGCAGAGATCCACTTCTGGGGCCCACTTGGTGTGTGCTGGGCTGAGACTTAAGCAGTTCACGTGTAGAGGCCATTTGTGGAGTTGAACGCCAGTTTTTATGCCAGTTTGGGCGTTCAACTCCAGCTTTTGATCCTTTTCTGGCGCTGGACGCCAGAATTGGGCAGAGAACTGGCGTTGAACGCCAGTTTACGTCATCTATCCTTATGCAAAGTATGGACTATTATATATTGCTAGAAAGCCCTGGATGTCTACGTTCCAACGCAATTGGAAGCATTCCATTTCGAGTTCTGTAGCTCCAGAAAACCCACTTTGAGTGCAGGGAGGTCAGAATCCAACAGCATCAGCAGTCCTTTTTCAGCCTGAATCAGATTTTTGCTCAGCTCCTTCAATTTCAATCAGAAAAATACCTGAAATTACAGAAAAACACACAACTCATAGTAAAGTCCAGAAATATGAATTTTTCCTAAAAACTAATGAAAATAGACTAAAAACTAACTAAAACATACTCAAGACTATATGAAATTAACCCCAAAAAGCGTATAAAATATCCGCTCATCAGGCCTCCCTCCCCTTCCATCAACAATTGCACCTAGCTCTCCTTCTATCCCTCTCCTTTCTTTTCTTTTGCTTGAGGACAAGCAAACCTCTAAGTTTGGTGTGTTTATCCGTGATCACTAAGATCATGGCTCCTAAGGGAAAACAACCCACTTCAAGAGGTAAGAAAGAGAGCGTTCCAAACCCACTTTGGAATCAAGGGAAGTTCTTATCTAAAGAACATTCAGACCATTATTACAAAATAATGGGTCTAAGATCAGTGATCCCGGAAGTTAGATTCGATCTGAAAGAAGACGAATATCCGGAGATCCAGGAGCAAATTCAAATCAAGAACTGGGAAGTCCTAGCTAATCCTGAAACAAAAGTGGGAAGGAATATGGTCCAGGAATTCTATGCTAATATGTGGCAGACAGACAAGCAAAAACTATCTGGAACTGCTTTCTATGCATATCGGACCGTGGTCAGAGGAAAGATTGTTCATATCAACCCTGACAAGATCAGGGAGATCTCAAAGCTACCTCAGCTGAAAGATAATCCAGACTCTTTCAACAGCAGAATGATGAGAACAGACAAGGGACTGGATAAGATCCTAGAGGATATATTGATGCGGGGAAAACTTGTCTCACAACAAATCTCCCTTCAGCAAGTGTACCGAATTTGTCGTCAAGTAAAAACTCACAATAGAGTGAGGTCAAATCCCACAGGGATTGATTGATCAAGCAACTTTAATTAGAAGAATGTTCTATTTGAGCGAATCCAGAAATTGGGTTGAGAATTGCAGAAAATAAAATGGCGGGAATGTAAATAACAGAAAAGTAAATGCTAGAATTAAAGGACTGGAAGTAAATGACTGAAAATAAATTGCAGAATTATAAATGGGAATGGGGGATTTGCTCATAAAAGTAAATAGCAGAAATTAAAGAGAATGGGTAAGATCAGAGATGGGGAGTTCATTGGGCTTAGGAGATGTTGCAATTCTCCGGATCAAGTTCATTTTCATCTCTTCCTCAATCAATGCACTCATTGATCTCCTTGGCAATCTTAAGTGATTGAATTACAATTTCTTGCAATTCAATCTCTCAAATCTTGATCAATAGCCAATTCCTTGGTCAATTGCTCATGAGAAGAGATGAAGTATGGTCACTGATTATACCACATGCATTTCCCAAACCAAGTATTGCGAGGGTTATAGTCACATACCCATCCAAACCCAATTTGGTCCAGCATGAGAAAGCATTTCTATCTTGATCTCTTCATTCCTCTTCCAATGTTCAAAAGAGATCCAAGTTTGAATAGCTTCTCTTCCAAGATAACTACTCAATTGGATGAAGACCGAAAGCTTTCAAGTAAAATCAAGAGGAACGATAGAAGAAGAATAATGAAAATTAGTATTGATCCATCAAATTACAACAGAGCTCCCTAACCCAATGAAAGGGGTTTAGTGGTTCATAGCTCTTGAAAATGAAAACAAAGATGGAGAATACATCATAAAACTAGAATCTGCAAAGAAAGTAAACTATAGAGAGCAGTGCTCTTTTTCCAGCCTCCAGAACTCCTTTACAATTCAAAGCTACTCCTATATATACTACTCTTCTCAGCTTTTAGTTCACTCTTCAAGTCTTGGGCCTTTGGATCTTGAGTTTGAAGCAGTTCCTTTCTTTATTTGGGCTTGGCTTTACTTGCAGAGAGAAAGTGCGGAGTGTGCAGAGACTTAAGCTCAGGGCATAAGGAGTGTTAATCATTTAGTGAAAGTCCAGGTTCGGGAACGTTAGTGACACTTAACATTGTCACTAACGTTCCAATGCACCCCTTTTGCTTCACGTTAAAACCCACGTTAACTAGGTTAACGTGGCTT
>NC_029792.2:63065109-63075077 GCF_000816755.2 Arachis ipaensis | reverse complement strand
TAAAGAAATGTATGAAACTATCCTAAAAACAGTAAAGAAATGGTCAGTGAAACTGGCCAAGATGCCTTGGCATCACAACACCAAACTTAAAGCTTGCTTGTCCCTAAGCAAGTACTGGAACAAGAAAATGATGAATGGAATATCCAGAGGAATGAGTCATTCTTGTGGAAGTCATGTTACTGATTTTATGGTGGTTTCATGCATAGCAACTTAGGTTCATTCCATTACTAGCTTTCAGACCTTTATCATGTCCCTAAACACTTACTTTGTCTATATCCCATGAGACTTTTATTCATTGATCCTTTTATTGTTATTTCAAGGGTTATTTGTGTTATTTAGGCTAAGTGCTCTGTAAGGGGGCAACTTTTTAAGATAAGCTTTCAGCCAACACTCCCGAACCAGTTAGTTCAAGGTGCTAGGTGTTGAAGCACCCCTAAGGACTTACTCCCTCAAGTCTCTCCCCCATACATACACACTACAGGCATTTAGTTTATTTATTTTCTTTTCTTGAGACCTTGGTGTCCAGCACCTCTTTGGGTTACTAAGTGTTCTATAGTGAAGGTTACTCTTGATAGTGGACTTTTAGCTGATAATCCCGAGTTAGTTAACCCAAGTTACCAAGTGATAAGGCACCCCTAAGAGCTTATTCATCCAAGTAGATCCCTCACACAGGAGCACCACAGACATTTGCCTCAAGATTAAAACCATTGATGCCTAGCCTTATTGCTTACTCTTTTTCTTTTGTTTTTCACTTCCTTTGTTCTTTCCCTTTTCTCTTATTAGGATCTTATTATTAACTTAGTCTCATGAGTGTATCCAAAGCAAAGTATTCAGGCCAGATGGTTGTCCTCCTAGCCTTGTGGTTGAACCAACTTAGCTAACTTATGACTACCCCAAAGATTCATGAATGCACTTCCACAATATGAACTCCACTCTGGTCTTTTAAAAACATAATCCTTCTCTTCTTCAATTTGATTTAAAAAAGGGACAAGCTTACAAGAAAGGGAAGTAATGATGCAGTGACATAAAGACCAGTGCACATAGACTCTCTTCAATACCAAAAACTAAAAATAACATGATTTGAAAAAGGTTTAAACATAACATGGAAGCAAGTTATATTTCATACAAGATCTTCCTTATTTAAAACACAGAGAAAGACGTAACAAAGAAGGAACTCCACCACCTTTTACTGTTGTGGGTGTCCACGCTCTTTTCCTTGCTTGTCCTCCTTGTTTCCTCTTGCATTTCCTCGCATCCGTGCCAATCTTGCTTGCTTCCAATCCTCAAGTGCCTTCCTCACTGACTCATGACTCTCTTCCACCCTTTGTCTTTCCTTCCGTGCTAATTCATCCTTCATTTCATCATACTTGGCTATTCCTGGATGCAATATTGGCAGCTGTCCTACTAAGTAGCCGAGCCTGGCTTGAGTATTTATCTGATGTCCTGTTTGACTCATGTAAACTCCTTCTGCGAATGCCCTTTGCTCGTCCAATAGTTCTGCCTGTTCTATTTGTCTTCGATGCATCTCATGTATGTGTACCCCTTGATGTGCTTGGATGTTGATTAGCCTCTGGGTGGATTCTTGTTGCTCGTTTTGCCATTGTTCCATCCTGTTGAATGCTTCTCCCCATTTTTGTCCTTGGCTTAGTTGCTGTTCCATCATTTGCCTTTGCCACTCATCTTGCTGCCCCATTATCTGTAGTTGAAGCTCTTTCTGTGCTCCTTGGCTTTCCAAATATTGTCTAGATAAGCCATCAATAGCTTCCTGTAATTGGTGCATGTCCAAGGTCTGTGGTGCTTGTCCCTCTAAGACTTGTCCTTCAACTACTTGAGGAGCTGTCCTCTTTCTTTGCTTCCGTTGAGGCAGGGGGAGTGCTGCAGCATTCATCCTTCGGACCGTTATTGGAATGCCTTCCTTTATCCAAACGGGGTCCTCATCTTCAAAAACCACTCTAGCTTTCTTGCATATTCGGTAAATGGTGCTGGGGTAACCTAATGTTCCTCTTGAGTCGCTTTTCTCTGCCATCTTTCTAATTCCTTGAGCTATGATCTCATGAACTTTGATTTTTCCTCCCTTGAGTATACAATGCAACATTGTTGCTCTCTCGAGATTCACTTCCAAGTTGTTTGCAGCTGGGAGAATAGACCTCCTTACTAGCTCGAACCACCCCTTAGCTTCAGGAGTGAGATCTGTTCTCTTAATGAACTTTGGTTTATTTCCTGCACCCCTTTCCCAGTCAGCTCCTGGTACACAAAGGTCTAGTAAAAGCTGGTCATAATTGAGGTTGTTGTCCAATCTTGAGTGGTAACTTTCTTCTTCAAATGGTATAGACCGTAGCTTCAATGCCCTCATTACACTCATGGGACCAAAATCCACCATTGTTCCTCTCACAAAGCTTGTATATGACTCATCTTTCTTATCATACCTGACTGCATTTGCATAAAATTCTCTTACGAGATTTGCATTCACCTTAGTGACCGGGTCAGTGAGGAGCTCCCATCTTCTCCTTTCTACCTTCTCTGTGATTTCGGGGCATTCAGTCTTCTTAACTTGAAATCCCAGCTCATAAATAATTTCCTTATCAACCATCCACCCGTATTGCAATGCATGATTCAAGCTTCTAAATCTCTTCTCATCATATGGGTGTTCTTCCATGGGTTTCTTCCCCTCCCTTCTCTTAGAACTTGAAGATGCCATGAATGATGATTTAATATGTGAAGGTGGTAAGGTTGTGGAGACTTTTGGTTGTTTAGGGTTTTATGGCAATGAGGAGAGTGAGGGGAGGAATGTTTATAATTGGATAGGGGGTGTATTGTATCGAAATGAAGAGTGGTGAAGGTGTGTGATGACAATGAAGGGTGGTATGGACAAGGGTTGTTTATATAGAGAAGTTGTGAGAGAATGGAGGGTGTAGATTGATGAAGTGGTCACTTGATGGACGGTTGGGGTTATGCATGGCTAGAAGACAAGGATCATCACTTTATGATGGGGATTGCTCGGTCTTCTAAGGGTCCCTTTTTTCAATGTTGCATGGCAACATTTTCCAATGTATTCCCTCTTTAGAACAAGTGTGTAACCCCTCTTCTTTAAGTGGCGAAATCTCCCCCATTTAATTGTCCCATCAATCCCTTTTTATGCTTCTTTTCCTTTCCTATAAAGATTTGAAATAAGGAAATTAATATAAAAAAAATTAAAACTCTACGGCTAGAATAAAATGAAAGAAAGGATTTGATTGTTTGTTTATGAGTTTCAACTAACTAACTAACTATTGGTGGTTCCTTATATGCATTTTGGTGGCACCATGGGGTGACACCAAACTTAGTTTGATTAGTTTGAAGCTTCTCCCTTGGGGTTTTTCTCAGTGTCACTTAGGAAGCTATCAGTAGGTTTGGGAATCTTCTCAGCTAAATATCCCACCTGGAATTCCAGCTTCCTAATGGTTTCTCCCTGGTTCTTAATATTGGCTCGCACCTCCTCTTTGAATACCTTATTTTCTTGAATCTCTTGGCTTATTCCTTCAAGTAGGGCTTCAATCTTAGAGAGCCTGTCATCAATTGATGAGTGGTTCGGAGCAGATGTGCTGTTTTAGTTTTGATAAGTATGTGGAGAAGTGTTGTTGTCGGGGTGTTGAGATGTCCTCTGGGTGAATTGTTGGTGAGCTGCATTGTTGTTGGAGTTGTAACGTCTCTAGTCTTGGTTTTGATCTTGCTCACTTCCCCACCCAAAGTTCGGGTGATTTCTCCATCCAGGGTTGTAAGTCTTGTAGTATGGATCATAGTTTTTCCTTGGTGAATTCCCAATGTAGTTGGCTTACTCCTAACTCCCTTCTGCTTCTTGGTTTACTCCTTCTTGTGTTGTTGATGAAGTGGAGATTGCTGCTACTTGGTTCATCTCCATCTTCTTGGTGAGGTCAGCCAGCTGCTGGGTAATGAGCTTGTTTTGGGCCAACAGAGCGTCTATATTGTTTAGCTCCATCACTCCTCTTGTGTTCCCTCTTTCGGAAGCATAGAAGTAGTCGTTTTCTGCTACTGTTTCAATAACATCTATGGCTTCCTCAATGGTCTTCTTCTTGTTCAAGGACCCTCCAGATGAATGGTCTACTGCCTTCTTTGACTCATAAGAGAGCTCTTCATAGAAAATGTGCAGCTGGACCCATTCGTTGAACATGCCAGGTGGACACCTCCTTGTTAAGTCTTTGAACCTCTCCCATGCTTCATACAGAGTCTCACCATCCTGTTGCCTGAAGGTTTGAACCTCAGCTCTCAGCCTATTGATTCGTTGAGGAGGGTAGAATCTTGTTAAGAATTTGTTCACCACATCCTCTCAAGTTGTCAAGCTCTCCCTTGGGAAGGATTCCAGCCACTTGGCTGCCTTGTCTCTGAGTGAGAAAGGAAATAAGAGCAATCTATAGGCGTCAGGATGAACACCATTAGATTTCATTGTGTCACATATTCTCAGGAAGGTGGTCAAATGTTGGTTGGGATCTTCTTGAACACCTCCTCCAAACGAACAGTTGTTCTGAACAAGGGTGATGAGCTGTGGTTTAAGTTCAAAGTTGTTGGCATGGATTGTTGGCTTTTGGATGCTACTTCCACAATTGCCTGGGTTTGGATTAATGTAAGAGCCCAAAACTCTTCTATCCTCCCCAGCATGATTTGCTCCACCTCCTCTGCCATGGTTGTGAGTCTCTTCTTCATGATGATTGTCCATGTTTTCTTCCATGTTTGGTTCAAAGTATTCCTTAAACTGTTCCTCTTCTTCTTCAGCACCAGCTACTCGTTTTCCTTTTGCCTCCCTCCTTAGTCTAAGGAAGGTTCTCTCTGGTTCAGAATCAAAGGAAGTTGAAGCTCCGCTTCTTCTCCCTGTCATACAACCAACAAGTACAAGCAGAGAAAATAGGTGCAGACAGTATTTGTGTTAGAATTGATGTTAGTTGTGGGTGATGCAATATATCAAACAGTTAATGGGTTAGCAAACAGAATTGAAAATAACAAAGAAAAACAAAAGAGTAGATGGAGAAAGGAAGAAGTTTAGCTGAAACAAAAAGTAAATCACTAAAACAGAAAAATGAAATTCACAAAATAAAATTCTCAATCTAGTGATCTTCCAATCTAATCATTGTTGATGCACAATCAATCCCCGGCAACGGCGCCATAAACTTGATGCGGGGAAAACTTGTCTCACAACAAATCTCCCTTCGGCAAGTGTACCACCACATGCATTTCCCAAACCAAGTATTGCGAGGGTTATAGTCACATACCCATCCAAACCCAATTTGGTCCAGCATGAGAAAGTATTTCTAGCTTGATCTCTTCATTCCTCTTCCAAGGTTCAGAAGAGATCCAAGTATGAATAGTTTCTTTTCCAAGATAACTACTCAATTGGATGAAGACCGAAAGCTTTCAAGTAAAATCAAAAGGAAAGATAGAAGAAGAATAATGAAAATTAGTATTGATCCATCAAATTACAACAGAGCTTCCTAACCCAATGAAAGGGGTTTAGTTGTTCATAGCTCTTGAAAATGAAAACAAAGATGGAGAATACATCATAAAACTAGAATCTGCAAAGAAAGTAAACTATAGAGAGCAGTGCTCTTTTTCCAGCCTCCAGAACTCCTTTACAATTCAAAGCTACTCCTATATATACTACTCTTCTCAGCTTCTAGTTCACTCTTCAAGTCTTGGGCCTTTGGATCTTGAGTTTGAAGCAGTTCCTTTCTTTATTTGGACTTGGCTTTACTTGCAGAGAGAAAGTGCAGAGTGTGCAGAGACTTAAGCTCAGGGCGTAAGGAGTGTTAATCATTTAGTGAAAGTCCAGGTTCGGGAACGTTAGTGATACTTAACATTGTCACTAACGTTCCAATGCACCCCTTTTGCCTCACGTTAAAACCCACGTTAACTAGGTTACCGTGGCTTCTAACGTGGCCTTTTGCCATCCTTCGAGAACGTTAGGGACATTCAACATTGTCACTAACGTTCCAGTGTGCCCCTTCTTGCTTCACGTTAAAGCTCACGTTAACTAGGTTAACGTGGCTTCTAACGTGGCCTTTTGCCATCCTTCGAGAACGTTAGTGACATTCAACATTGTCACTAACGTTCCAATGTGCCCCTAGGTCTCACGTTGGAGTCCACGTTAACTAGGTTAACGTGGCTTCTAACGTGGCCATCTTTTAGCCATCCCAACGTTAGTGACAATGTTGAGTGTCACTAACGTTGGCTCATCCTTCATTTCTCATCGTTAGCTTCCACGTTAACCAAGTTAACGTGGAAGTTAACGTGACTCTTGGGGGTTGTGTGGTTGCTTCAACGTTAGTGATAATGTTGAGTGTCACTAACGTTGTCGACAACTCTTCATCCTCTACGTTAGTTCCCAGGTTAACCAAGTTAACGTGGGAGTTAACGTGGTACTTTGCACCATAGGTCAACGTTAGTGACAATGTTGAGTGTTACTAACGTTGGCTTCTCTTCCCCCCTTTAACGTTAGAGGCCACGTTAACTAGGTTATCGTGGCTTCTAACGTGGCCACTTATGAGTAATTGCCAACATTAGTGACAATGTTGAGTGTCACTAACGTTGGCTCAACTTCTCTTCTCCACGTTAGAGTTCACGTTAACTTGGTTAACGTGACTCTCTAACGTGGGCATTGATGGCTTTTTTGAGAGTGTTATTGGCAATCACTTTTCTCATTAATCTTGCAAGTTACCTCCCCTTTTCTTGCTTCTTTTTGGTCCTGAAATCAAGCAACAAAGTGCATCAAAGCTCTAGTCCAAGTCATGAGTAATGCAACATAATATTTGTCACTAAACTTATGCAAAATCCTCATGAAATCATGTAAAATGCACAATGTATGCTTGAGTAAAGGCATAAGTGAATATTTACCCAAAACTAGCTTATTTCCTAAAGAAATGCATGAAACTAACCTAAAAATAGTAAAGAAAAGGCCAGTGAAACTGGCCAAGATGCCCTGGCATCACAACACCAAACTTAAAGCTTGCTTGTCCCTAAGCAAGTACTGGAACAAGAGAATGATGAATGGAATATCCAGAGGAACGAGTCATCCTTGTGGAAGTCATGATGCCCTGGCATCATATATGTATTCATGGAGCCAGGTGGACCACCAGCACGAAGGGTGTCCCAAATCAACTCAAAAGAGAAGATCTCAAACCAGTCGCTAGAGGATGGCTGGACTTCATTGGGCATTCTCTGCTTCCCACTAGCAACCGTTCTGAAGTCACTGTTAGAAGAACAGTGATGATCCATTGCATCATGATGGGAAAAGAAGTGGAAGTTCATTAACTGATTTTAACTGAATTCTACAAAATTGCCAACAAAAATTCTAAAGAGGCCAGGTTGGCTTACCCAAGCTTGATTTCTCTGCTCTGCAAGGACGCTGGAGTAAGGATGGGAATAACTGAGTATATCTCAGTTGAGAAACCAATCACCAAGGCATCAATGGAAAAACAACAAGCACAAGATGATCCCATCAAGAAGAAAACACAGGAATTTCTCCCAGAAATCCCTCAATCTGAATACTGAGAGTATCTTGAAACATCAGTTACCAAGATTAAAGAAGCTATAGAACAAATAATAAAAGAACAGAAGGAACAAAGTCAAATTCTTTGCTATATGATTAAAGAACAAGAGGAGCAAGGGCGTGACTTGAGGGAATTGAAGCGCCAGAAGTTATCTCTTGAAGGACCAAGCACCCCACAAACCCGAGGAACATCCACTTCCCAGAACAGAGGTTGTTAAATTCCAATTTTTGCTTTAACTCTGTGATAGTTGTCGTTATAGGAGTTTACCTTAGGAGTCATATAGTAGTAATTAGTGTCTATTTTGATTTTATCTCCAATTAAGTTATAATCTATTTTTCTCATCATCAGCAAATATTATTTCTTCTTGACCTATTAGTCTTCTATTTTATTTGTCTAGTTGCTTGAGGACAAGCAACAGTTCAAGTTTGGTGTTGTGATGAGCGGATATTTTATACGCTTTTTGGGGTTAATTTCATATCGATTTTAGTATGATTTAGTTGGTTTTTAATTTATTTTCATTAGTTCCTAGGCAAAATCCACATTTCTAGACTTTACTAAGAGTTTTTGTGTGTTTCTGTAATTTCAGGTATTTTCTGGCTGAAATTGAGGGAGCTGAGCAAAAATCTGAATCAGGCTGAAAAAGGACTGCTGATGCTGTTGGATTCTGACCTCCCTGCACTCAAAGTGGATTTTCTGGAGCTACAAAACTCCAAATGGCGCGCTTTTAATTGCGTTGGAAAGTAGACATCCAGGGCTTTCCAGAAATATATAATAGTTTATACTTTGCTCAATGATAGACGACGTAAACTGGCGTTCAACGCCAGCTCTCTGTCCAATTCTGGCGTCCAGCGCCAGAAACAAGTTGCAAGTTGGAGTTCAACGCCAGAAAAGGATCCAAAGCTGGCGTTGAACGCCCAAAACAGCCCCAGGCACGTGAAAGCTTTAGTCTCAGCCCCATCATACACCAAGTGGGCCCCAGAAGTGGATTTCTGCACTATTTGTTATAGTTTACTCATCTTCTGTAAACCTAGGTTACTAGTTTAGTATTTAAACAACTTTTAGGGATTTATTTTGTATCTCATGACATTTTTAGATCTGAACTTTGTACTCTTTGCCGGCATGAGTCTCTAAACTCCATTGTTGGGGGTGAGGAGCTCTGCTGTGTCTCGATGAATTAATGCAAGTATTCCTGTTTTCCATTCAAACATGCGTGTTCCTATCTAAGATATCCATTCGCGCCTAATTATGGAGAAGGTGATGATCCGTGACACTCATCACCTTCCTCAACCCATGAACGTGTGTCTGACAATCACCTCCGTTCTACATCAGATTGAATGAATATCTCTTAGATTCCTTAATCAGAATCTCCGTGGTATAAGCTAGATTGATGGCAGCATTCATGAGAATCCGAAAAGTCTAAACCTTGTCTGTGGTATTCCGAGTAGGATTCTGGGATTGGGATGGATGGTAGCCATTGACAACGGTGATCCACCAACATACAGCTTGCCATAGGAGGAATGTGCGTGCGTGAACAAGAAGGCAGAGGAAAGCAGAGATTCAGAAGACAAAGCATCTCCAAAACTCCAACACATTCTCATTTACTGCATAACAAGTAACTTTTAATTCATGCTCTCTTGTTCATTTGCAAGTCAATTGATAATCACCAATTAATATCCTGACTAAGAGTTGCAAGACAACCATAGCTTGCTTCAAGCCAACAATCTCCGTGGGATCGACCCTTACTCACGTAAGGTATTACTTGGACAACCCAGTGCACTTGCTGGTCATGTGTGCGAAATTGTAAGAGAGTAACAATTTTGTGCACCACTTATGATCACTGGAAAAGTGTCACCCTCTTCCAGAAATGCATATTTCAGGGATGGTGGTAGTGGTTTGAGCTCTGGTTTAGGAGGTTTCTCCTCTTCCTGAGGGATTTTTAAAGGTTTTTTTATTTTCTCTGGTTCCTCCAAATCAGGCTGAACATCTTTAAAGATGTCCTCTAGCTCTGATTCAAGACTCTCAGTCATATTGATCTCTTCCACCAAAGAGTCTATAATATCAGTGCTCATGCAGTCATTTGATGTGTCTAGATGCTGCATAGCTTTGACAGCATTTAACTTGAACTCATCATCATTAACTCTCAGGGTCACTTCCCCTTTTTGTATATCAATAAGAGTTCGTCCAGTTGCTTGGAAAGGTCTTCCTAGAATGAGAGTTGCACTCTTCTGCTCCTCCATTTCCAGCACTACAAAGTCAGTGGGAAAGGCAAATGGCCCAACCTTGACAATCATGTCCTCAATGATGCCTGATGGATATTTAATAGAGCCATCAGCAAGTTGAAGACATATCTGAGTTAGTTTGACTTCTTCAGTCAACCCAAGCTTTCTGATAGTGGATGCAGGTATTAGGTTGATACTTGCTCCAAGGTCACAT
>NC_029792.2:63052644-63065050 GCF_000816755.2 Arachis ipaensis | reverse complement strand
TTAGTTGCTGCAGGTTTATTCCCTACAGAAGTGGTTGGAGAAGCCTTCTTAGAGGGGTTACTATCAGCACTTCCAGGTGTCTGATCCCTCATTAGCGTTTGAACGCCAGGATTGGGTGCTGGATGGGTGTTTAACGCCAGCTTCCCACCCTTTTCTGGCGTTTGAACGCTAGAACTGGACAAGGAATGGGCGTTTAACGCCAACTTTTCCCATTTTTCTGGCGTTTGAACGCCAGAGTTATTCCTCTCTGGGCTCTTGATGTCCTCAGAGGGATTTTGGGCAGTGGTTTGGTCATCCTCTGTCATTTGTTCCTTTCTTGACTTTTTGCTACTTTGAGCTGAGTTATTCAATGTCTTCCCACTCCTTAGTTGGACAGCTTGGCATTCTTTTGTTATCTGTTTAGATAGCTGCTGTCTTGTCTGATTCAATTGTGCTTCTATATTATTGTTAGCATTTTTAGTGTCTTGGAGCATCTCTTTGAATTCTGCTAATTATTTTGTCATAAGGAGTAATTGCTGATTAAGTTCAACAATCTGTTCTTGAGGATTAGGATCAGTAGTTACTGCCATAGCCTCTTCTTTTATGGAGGACTCACTGTTTGAGTACAGATGTTGATTTCTAGCAACTGTATCTATGAGTTCTTGAGCCTCTTCAATTGTTTTTCTCATGTGTATAGATCCACCAGCTGAGTGGTCTAGAGACAGTTGAGCTCTTTCTGTAAGCCCATAGTAAAAGATGTCTAACTGTACCCACTCTGAAAACATTTCAGAGGGGCGTTTCCTTAGCATCCCTCTATACCTCTCCCAGGCATTATAAAGGGATTCATGATCCTCTTGTTTAAAGCCTTGGATGTCCAGCCTTAGCTGTGTCATCCTTTTTGGAGGTTAAAATTGATTTAGGAATTTGTCTGATAACTGTCTCCATGTTTTTATGCTTGCTGTGGGTTGGTTATTTAACCACCTCTTAGCTTGATCTTTTACAGTAAATGGAAACAGTAATAATCTATAGACATCCTGATCCACTTCTTTATCACGTACTGTGTCAGCAATTTGTAAGAACTGTTGCAGAAACTCAGTAGGTTCTTCCTGTGGAAGACCGGAATACTGGCAATTTTACTGCACCATGATAATGAGCTGAGGATTTAGCTCAAAACTGCTTGCTTTGATGGGAGGTATACAGATGCTACTCCCATATGCAGCTGTAATGGGGTTAGCATATGACCCCAGAGTCCTTCTAGACTGTTCATTTCCACTTATGTCCATGATGGAGAAAAGGGAATTTATATGAATTGCAAATAAATTATATTTTTAATTTTTTATTTATTTAATTAAAAATGACCGAAATTAAAAGAAAATAAAATAAAATAAATGGAAAATAAAATAAAATAAAATTTTGAAAAAAAGAAAATAAAATAAAAGCAGATTGAAGACTAAATTAATTAATTAATTAAAAAGATTTTGAAATTAGCAATAAAAAAGATATGATTTAAAATTATTTTGAAAAAGATTTGATTGAGAAGATATGATTGCAATAAATTAAAAAGATTTTATTTTTGAAAAAGATTTGAAAAGATCAATTTTTGAAATTAGAATTTTGACTTGACTAAAAAGAAAAGATATGATTTTGAAAATCTTTAACTACTTAAATGCCAAATTTCGAAAATTATGAGTAAAATAAGGAAAGAACAAAGTGGCACTAAACTTAGAAATTTTAGATCAAACCAGAGAGGACAAACAAGAAAACTTTGAATGTCAAGGTGAACACCAAGAACACTTTGAAGATCAAGATGAACACCAAGAACAAATTTTTGAAAAATTTTTAAGTAAATAAACGCACAAAAACACACCAAACTTAAAATTTTTAGAAAATCAAACATAAATTTTCGAAAAATTAAAGGAAAACACAAAGAAGACACCAAACTTAGAATTTTTTTTTTAAAATCAAGAAAGAACTAAGGACATGCAATTTCAAAAAATTAAAAGAAAATAAAAGCATGCGATTGACACCAAACTTAAAATATGAAACTAAACTCAAATAAAAGACTCTAAACCAACAAAAATAAAATATTCCTAATCTAAGCAACAAGATAAACCGTCAGTTGTCCAAACTCGAACAATCCCCGGCAACGGCGCCAAAAACTTGGTGCACGAAATCACAATCACACTTTTGCAATTCCGCACAACTAACCAGCAAGTGCACTGGGTCGTCCAAGTAATACCTTACGTGAGTAAAGGTCGATCCC
Organism: Arachis ipaensis; assembly: GCF_000816755.2. NCBI lineage: Eukaryota > Viridiplantae > Streptophyta > Magnoliopsida > Fabales > Fabaceae > Arachis > Arachis ipaensis. The sequence continues at coordinate 63,062,808 of NC_029792.2, read as the reverse complement.
ACGGAGATTCTCGGCTTGAAGCAAGCTATGGTTATCTTGTAACTCTTAGTCAGGATATCAATAATTCTCAGATTTAATTGTAAAAAGTAAAAGAACATGAAATAAATACTTGTTATGCAGTAATGAAGAACAGGTTGAGGCTTTGGAGATGCTTTGTCTTCTGAATCTATGCTTTCCTACTATCTTCTTTTTCATGCACGCAAGGCTCCTTCCATGGCAAGCTTTAAGTTGGGCATCACCGTTGTCAATGGCTACTTCCCATCCTCTCAGTGAAAATGTTCCAAATGCGCTGTCACCGTACAGCTAATCATCTGTCGGTTCTCGATCATGTCGGAATAGGATCCATTGATCCTTTTGCGTCTTTCACTACACCCAACACTCGCGAGTTTGAAGTTCGTCACAGTCATCCCTTCCCAGATCCTACTCAGAATACCAGAGACAAGGTTTAGACGTTCCAGATCTCAGGAATGGCCGCCAATAATTCTAGCTTATACCACGAAGACTCTGATCTGAATCATGAGGCTAAGAGATATGCATTCAATCTAAGATAGAACGAAGGTGGTTGTCAGGCACGCGTTCATAGGTGAGAATGATGATGAGTGCCACGGATCATCACATTCATCAGGTTGAAGTGCGAATGAATATCTTAGAATAGAAGCAAGCGTGATAGAATGAAAAACAGTAGTAATTGCATTAATTCATGAAGAACAGCAGAGCTCCTCACCCCCAACAATGGGGTTTAGAGACTCATGCCATAGAGAATACAATATGAAACGTGTAAAGTGTCATGAGGTACAAGATGAATCACTAAAAGTAGTTTTTATAGTAAACTGGTGACCTAGGGTTACAGAAAATGAGTAAGCTAGGGTGTTTAGTGTAAAAATCTACTTCCGGGGCCCACTTGGTGTGTGCTTGGACTGAGCATTGAAGCTTTCATGTGTAGAGACTTTTCTTGGAGTTAAACGCCAACTTTTGTGCCAATTTGAGCGTTTAACTCCAGCTTTTGTGCCAGTTCTGGAGTTAAAGGCTAGAATTCTTGAGCTGACTTGGAATGCCTGTTTGGGCCATCAAATCTCAGGAAAAGTATGGACTATTATATATTGCTGGAAATCCCAGGATGTTTACTTTCCAACGCAATTGAGAGTGCGCCAATTGGGCTTTTGTAGCTCCAGAAAATTCACTTCGAGTGCAGGGAGGTCAGAATCCAACAGCATCTGCAGTCCTTTTTCAGCCTCTGAATCAGATTTTTGCTCAGATCCCTCAATTTCAGCCAGAAAATACCTGAAATCACAGAAAAACACACAAACTCATAGTAAAGTCCAGAAAAGTGATTTTTATTTAAAAACTAATAAAAACATAATAAAAACTAACTAAAATATACTAAAAACATACTAAAAACAATGCCAAAAAGCGTATAAATTATCTGCTCATCAGGGCTTCATCAGGAGGTGGTGGTGGAAGAGAGGGTTCATTGGTTGAGGGAAGGTTGTTGTAATTAGAAGGTGGTTCATATTGGTGAAATTCTTGAGGTGGTGCGTGTGGACTTTGTGGTTCATGGAAGTATTGGTATTGGAAAGGTAGTTCGTATGGTGGGTATGGGTTGGGGTCATATGGAGCTGGATGGTGGTAGAAGGCTTGTGAGTGTGGTTGAGGGTTATGTTGAGGATGGGGTTCATATGCATGTGGTGGTTGTGGTTGACAATCACAATAAGGGTCATCGCACACATTGGATTGGTATTCATTAGGATTAGGAGTATACCCATAAGAGTTTGGAGGAGGTTATTTCCAAGAAGGTTGTGATAAACCACTATTTTATGGTTTATCTTGTGCTAAATTGAGTAGTTTTTATCAACTCTTTACCCACTTATTCATACTATTTGCATGGTTTTACGTTTTCCTTCCTGATTTTGTGCTATGATTGAAAATATGCTTCTCTGGCCTTTAAATTACTAACTTTAATCCTCTCTTATTATCATTTGATGCCGTGATATGTGTGTTAAGTAATTTCAGAGTTTATAGAACAAGAATAGCTCAGAGGATGGAAAGGAAGCATGCAAAAGTGGAAGGAACACAAGAAGTTGGAGAAATTGCTAAGCTGTCCAGCCTGACCTCTTTGCACTCAAACGACTATAACTTTAGCTACAAAGGTTGAAACGACGTGGTTCTAGTTGCGTTGCAAAGCTAACGTCCGGGGCTTCGATTTGATATATAATATGTCGTAGTTTCTCTAATGCTAGGCAACGCGAACGCGCGCTCCACGCGGATGCGTCGCAGTGACGAAAAATCAGTGTGTTTGAATTCGCAACCAGCGAATTCTGGGCTGTTTCTGACCCAGTTTTCGGCCCAGAAAATACAGATTAGAGGCTATAAAGTGGGGGAATCCATTCATTCATCATCATCAGCTCATAATTCATAATTTTAGGGTTAGATGTAGTTTTAGAGAGAGAGGTTCTCCCCTCTCTCTTAGGATTTAGTTTTAGGATTTAGGATTAAGATTTGAGGTATTTCAGACTTATGATTGCTCTCTTTAATTTATTAATGCTCTCGATTTATCCAAATTATTTTCATTCAAGTAGAATTTCTTCCCTTTTGGCTTTGGTTAAGTAATTGGTAACACTTGAGTTGTCAAACTCAGCAGTGGTTGAAATTGGCAGATTACTAATTGATCTAGATCGCTATAAAGCTAGTCTTGCCACAGGGTGGTGTGCGGAATTAAACTTCGCACAACTGAACCAGCAAGTGCACTGGGTCGTCCAAGTAATACCTGAGTGAGTCAGGGTCGATCCCACGAGGATTGTGATTTGAAGCAAGCTATGGTTATCTTGTAGATCTTAGTCAGGCGGATAGAAAAGTTAGTTGGTTGTTTAAATCGCATAAAAGTAAAATAAATAAAACTTTACTCAATTGATGGTGAAAGCAATGATAAGAAGATAGTTAAGGCTTGGAGATGCTTTGTTCTTCTGGATCAATTCGGTCTTACTGTCTTCTCCAACTGTGAATGATTTCATCTATGGCAGGCTATATGTGATCAACGCCTTTCTTGAGAGGTCGCCAATGCTCCTCCAGATTAGAACCCCAGGGTTAGTGCGGATCCAGTCTGATTGAGGGTGAAGCTCCTGCAGTCCATTCTCCTTAGTGAACATACTTAAAACGCCACAGAGAAGGTCGAATCTTTTGGATCAGAGAATGTTGCGCCTTTGGTTCTAGCCTCAACCACAAAGACCCTATTCTCCCCATACCTCGGGTGAACTGGTGTCTCGAGAAGTCCCCAACGAAGTCGTGGATTAACCGTCTAAGAGATGTATAATCAAGCTAGTGGTTTATCATTGTCCGATGAAAGACTCGCTCTAAACCCATGTAGAATGAGATAACCTTGTGTTAGTTCAACATATTCATAAGGATGAAAAACGAAAATATATCTTAGAATAGAGGATCAAATACGGATTGAAGATAAAATAGTAATACTTTATTAATCCATAAAACTCAGCAGAGCTGCTCCCCTCAACCTAGGAGGTTTAGAAACTCATACTGATAGAAAATACAATGTGAAATTTGAAATATGCCAGAAGATTTCTAAACAAGGGTGATCTTCTAATTTAAATACTAAACTAATGACTAAGGATTACATAAGAAGGGTAAAATAGTCTTTTAGTGCTAAAATCTACTTTCGGGGCCCACTTGGTGAGTGTTTGGGATGAGCTTGATTGATATCCACGTGCTAGGAGGGCCTACAGACATTGAACACTGGCTAGAAGCCCCCTTTTGGGAGTTGGACGCTGGTCTTTTCTACTTTGGGCGTGCGACGCCAGAATAGGGCGGGAGGTTGGCATTGAACGCCAGTTTTGGGCCTTCAATTCTGAAGCAAAATATGAACTATTATATATTTCTGGAAAGCTCTGGATGTTAGCTTTCCATAGTCATTGAGAACGCTCCATTTAGACTTCTGTAGCTCCAGAAAATCTCTTTCGAGTGCAAAGAGGTTAGATCTTGACAGCATTTATAGTGCTTTCTCTACCTCTGAATCAGACTTTAGCTCTAACTCCTCAATTTCAACCAGAAAATACCTGAAATTGCATAAAAACACACAAACTCAAAGTAGAATCCAAAAATGTGAATTTTGCACTAAAATCTATGAAAACTTAATAAAACTTAAACAAAACATACTAAAAATTATATGAAAATGATGACAAAAAGTGTATAAAATATCCGCTCATCACAGGAATTGAGTATTAGAAGTTGGAAGGATTTCAGAATTTGTAAGAGAAATATTTATAACACTTGCATTAATCATTTGTCATATATCAATTTATATTTTATATCTTTTTATGATAATTTTAAAATTTTCTACTAAGACTGTATGGTCTGGTTTGATTCTCACCCCTATATCCTTACATTTTTTAGGGATGGGCAAGAAAGCCTTAAGGAGTTTACTGAGTTTTGGACGCGTAGTAATTTAATTTAGAATAAAATTATATTGAGTTATTTCTCACTTGCTATATTAATTTTAAAATTTATTCTTTCGAGGGATAGAGAATTATATTATATGTTATATGCATAGATATGTGTATAAAAGTATATATTGTATTTTTTTTTATTCATGATAATAGATGTAAGTTTTGAGTTGTGATCTTTTTTGGTTTTCTGTTACTATTGAACTTTTGGATGGGTATTTAAAAGAAAGAAAAAAATGTTATAAGTTTAGCCTTAAAGGCTTCTATGATATGTAAATAAATATTGTTCCGAGGGTTATCTAAAACGGTAATTTAGGTTTGAACATAAGGTTCAGACTCTTTCTGAGGCAATGTCCGACTTGTGCTGGTGCCGAGGTGCTGCCGTCGAAGTTGTGTTGGGATTCGCAAAGACAGTTACTCATTTAGATAAGCGCAAGCTAGTTTCTTTTACCGTGTTTGACTTCTTTAAAGAGGTCGAGTAAGTTTGGAGAAACCATCCTTTTTGGGTGAACCTTTTATCATTATTGAGCATGACTTTATTTTTGAATTAGGGTATGAACAAATATATATATAAATATATATTTATATAATATCTTTGTTATTAGCGATATCATAACTTAAACATAGTATTTTATAGTAAAGATATTACAAAGTGAATTAAGCTACACACCCTTATATATATACATTTAATAAGATGTTCAGATTTTATGTTCTAAAATGTTCAAATTTAGAATTGAAGAAATATATTAAAAAACATTGTAATGATATTCTCAACTTTTTTCCACAAAATAAGGTTACATACTAACAAAAATTTATTATTTTTAAACTAATACTTAGCCAATTTTTTAAATACTAAATATTAAATTTTAAATTTTAAATTTTAAAATTTTAAATTCTAAATTCTAATAATGGATATGCAGATTCACTAATAATATACATAATTTCTTTGCCCTTTTTTTCGGTTCAAGATCGAGGTATAAACACGTTAATAAGTTAGACCCCTCATATAATTATATATCTCACAAAAAAAAAATTAGCGATTCATCAACAAATAAATGCAGATAACAGATAACATCGATATATATCTATATGTAGGGCATATTAAATCTGAATCAGTTCGTTGTGCCAATGCTTGCCGTGAACTGATTTCTTTTTGGTCTTGAGCCATTAAATGATCTTATATATTTTTGAATGTTATTCATTTGCAATGGGCCACGCGATTTAATTTCTAAGTGGTCAAAACACATTAGATACTATTTTCCACGTGATTTCTGGAGACACGCATTGTGGCATGTTGAAGATTAATGAATACTTCACTGTTCACAACTTCACATCATCCACAATATAAATGAATAAGGCAACAGCTATTAGAAATTTTCCACGGTTGCGAGTGGCACGTGCTTTTGTGTTATATTTTATCAGATCTGAAGAGGATATTAGATAGCAATTGAATATTATCTCTGATATATAGGAATTGTACCTATTTTTTATTTTCACAACTAAACCTTTGTGGACATTTTATATTGCTCTATTTTAAATTTTCTAACTTGCAATACTTTTTAATGTGTAGGACAATGATGACAATGGAACCAATAATGGATCGGAGTACTCTAATTTCTCTAAATGGAAATCACAAAGGTGAAAACTGTTTTTTGTAATGGAGTTTATAAAAAGGCAGAGATGTGATATAGTTTGTGTTATAGCACACTAATTTCTAGAGTGGTTGCTATCATACTTGAGTTTGTTTTGGATGTTTTGTATGCTAATGAATCACGAATTGACAATTGTAGTGTGTAATTTATTGTGTTTATGTTGGACTGGTTTTTTTATGTATAAATTGATTTGCTTTAATTATTTGAGTGCTCAAGCTAGTTTTAATTTTCTTATAACAAGAATGTATTGGATTAAATTATTATTAAAATCACAAACGGTAGTTTTTTATTTGAGCAATTCAAAATACCCATAGATACACTTCCGATATTTATCAAAAGCCTGGCAACAGCCAAACTTGGCACGCTGTAAAGGTGTGGCGACAACATATCTTTATGGCACACTTTCAAAGCATGGCTATAGCCTACCATATTAATACGCTGCAAAAGTTTGGCCATATCTTAACTTGATGGCATCTTTAAAAGTGTGGCCATAGCCCACCATATTAATACATTGCAAAAACGTGGCAAAAACTTGAAGATTGACATGTACTAAAAACATGGTAACAGAATTAATTCAATTGTCATGCTTTAAATGTGTGGCAATAAGTCTCTATAATGGCCACGTTTTCCCAACAAAAAAAGCATGGCAATTGATCACGAAAGCATGGAAACAAAGAACTGACCATGGTCAAATACAAGGATGCTTTGCAAAGTGTAGTTGTAGTTCAAAAAGTGTGGCGTCTGTCTATGACCACTCTTTTTCCATCTTTCTGGTACACTTAAACCACGTGGCAAAAGGAAAATTTTCTTGCATTGTAGTTATGCAAGGCTAATTGCTACCATGTCTGAAAGTTTGCATTATCAAATTTATCAAGAATAATGAACGTAGAAAGAAGAGATTTTTGTTTAAAGACAAGGGTAAAATTGTAGTTGGTTGCAAATCAAAACTATCTAGCACAACCAAAATAACATGTTTTCACTCTACTACAATAGTAGATGATTCTAAAACAAAGGTGGTAAATGCAGCTCAAAGGATGAACCAACAACGAAGTATCCTACTAACTCGTTGCTAAGTCATCACCTCAATCAGATGAGAAATTAAAGCGTACCTTTCTTGTATGATTACTGCTTTTTCTTTTTTTTCTTTTTCTTATTCTAATTAGTTTTTTGTAATTAATTATTGGTTTGCGTAGGGACATTTTTTTAAATTTATGTCTGAACTATACAAGTTATACTTGTTATATAAGGCTGCGTTTCCAGGGATAGGACCGTGAGATAGAGACACAAAATCATCTTTGATAGATGAGATATGGACAGAGATATTTTATCCAAAATACTAAATTAGTGTATTTTGTATCCATCCTGACAGGAATGACACAGATACACTAACAAGAGACAATTTATCTTTTATTTTTTTATTATTCTTCGTAATTTTTTATAATTATATTTTTTATTATTATATTTTTCTTCTCAAACTTTTTGAATAAAAAAATAAGAATAAATTGAATTTTCATAATTTGTTCTAATTTATCACCAAATAGAATATAAGAACACAAAATTTTTTGTTTCTGTCCATTATATCTTATTCTCAATCTTATCTTATTGTAAGAAACAAACTCATATCAGCCTAACTGCTCTTTTGAGTTTAGTGACAAAAGATAAAGTTCATACCACAATTTCAGTCATAGATCTTCTCAGTGTTATATGCAAAAATACATAAGTGATTACATTTTGAAATATGAAAATGATAAATAATTATAGCTATAAATATTAGTAAAAAAGAGTTATTGTAATATTTTTTATTGTTAGTAAAAAAACTAATTGTAATATTATAAAAAAATCTATTGTCACATTTTTTAAAGTTATTATAGCTAAAATATTTATTGTAACATTTTTCTAAAAGTGTGTTTGGAGAAAAATATTTTTAAAATTAATTTAATTTAATTTAAGATAAATTGACTTGAAAATAAATTATTGTGTTTAAAATTAATGATGTAAAATAAGAATTAATTTCATTTAAAAATTGTCCACTCATTTTGGATAGCCTGTCCAATTGGTCGCGGTGACTTGGTATTATTATATATTAATATCTAAACGGTAAAAAATGACTTTTTATATTTTAACACTACAAAATTCTTGCTTATTTGTGGAAGTTTTTTAGTGAGAGTTATTAAAACTTCTGTAGTAAATTTTATCTGTGACAATCTCTAAAACTTTCCTAAATCATTAACAAAAACTCATTGTTATAAGGCTCTCACCCAATCAATTGTAAAAAAAAAACTCCAACCCAAATAAATGTTCACTCTCAGTCCATACCCAAAATTGAAAAACATAAATTCAAAAGAGGGCTTCGAGGGAGAGGGAGATGGACCTCTCTGAAATCTTAAAATCCCAATGTCATCGCCACAGCCATTGATTTCCTTGCCGTTGTTGTCTCCTCTATCAACGCGTTGCCGGTGGAGTTATGAATGGAGGACGAGATGATTGTGGAGCCTCTGAATTTGTTGAGCTCTCGGAATAGCATTTCAATTATAATTCCATTTAGATCGTTGAGATAATGCTTTAGATTTTCACTTATGCATTGTCTTCTACGATGGGTTCTGCCGTTGGGTCTACTTTTACTTTGGTGGCTTGAAGCACTCAGAGTGCGGAGTCGGTAGCGCTGGCTAAGGAGATCAGGAATGCGAACGAGCAGGAGTCTTTGGAACCTTCGATTGAAGATGCGTTCGAAGATATCAGATTTCGTGAATCTAATTTTCATGTTTTTTCGAGTCATTGCTTTGAGGAGTTGTTCCTAATTTTTTCTTGTTCTTTGCTTTCTTCAGTTCCTCAAATTTTTCAACAAATATTAGCTTTTGTGATAATTTGATGATACATTTTTGTCGAAGTTATACACAATCTTACTTCTTGTGTTCTAATAATATACTCTTCTCTTTTGTAAATTTTTCAAGTCAAGACAAAGGATTTGAGATTTAGTTAAGTTGATTTGATATATTATAAAGAAAAAAAGAGTTAAATAAAAAATTGTTATTCTTTGTTGAAAATTTTGATTTCTTCGTAAAATAAAAGTGATGTTAGAAGCTTACTAATGCAATGGCTTACTAACGCAATGTACTTGCTTGTCATGTCGAAGAGTGAGGAGAAAAAGAGGAAAAAAATGTTGCGATTCAAAAAACATTGAACAAGGACAAAGAATGAGAAGATTCTAGTGTAAATGCAGTTGAAATAAGCCTTCAATTATTTCTCCATTTTAGTCAGCTTTCTAACAAATTAATTGACAAAATAGAAAGGGGAATAAGTATATAATTTGCTTTGCTCAACTTTAGAATTTTCAAATTGGTAAGAGTAGATCACTTTGTATGTATGACTTATTTAGGAAAATTTTCAATTAAATATTGTGCTTTCCTGTTTCTATACTTTATCTGGTAAAAACTGCTTGCAATCTTTTCATCATTTTACACAAAATTTACTTACAGGATGCCCATGATGAGTCAAGATCTGTGACCAAGGCTCCTGCCATGAAGGGTTAGTATAATTCTGATATTTTTTCTTAGTCTTTTATAAAATTCGTTTGTATGTTTTATTTCATATATATGCTTATTTTGAGCTAACCATTGGGTGGAAAAATTTGATGGATGTCATTGGATTTAGTTTCATTATCATAAATGTAAATTACATAATGAATAAATAAATGAACAATAAGCATCCTAATGTCTATTATTTGTCTTGCTTTAATAGTTTCTTTAAACGGTAATGACTAGTAGTATCTATTAGTTATAAGAGGTTTATGTAACTAATTTAATTTATTTTACTATAAAAAAAATGTTAAATACCGTCAGATTTACTATCGGAATTAGCGTCGAATATTAGCGGCGAATTTACTAGCAGATATGGCAATAAATTTGTTGATAAAAAAAGTACTGTCAGATTAGATTTTTTTACGGTAAATCCACCGGTAATATTTAGAGGAAAAAAAGAAAAATTTTACCGTCGAAATTACCGGCGGATAAACCTGATCTAAATTTGAAATGCACGGCCCTCTCCCATTACTTTCGAGAACA
>NC_029792.2:63050698-63052635 GCF_000816755.2 Arachis ipaensis | reverse complement strand
GTCAAGTTGCCTGTATCGTGTTTCGTTGCCTCAAACAGAGTTGCTTCCTCTATCTCCGCCACTGTTGTAAGAGCTGCCACTCCCTTTGTCACCTGAGTTGTGTCTCTCCTCCATCGTCCAGGTAGGTTGCCCTCATCCCTCTCCCTATTCTATCTTGTGTTTATTTTTTTTAATGAAAAACCCTAACCCCTTTTTTGAACCACCATTCAATTCCACCTCTATCTCTGGTTTCTCTGTCCGCGGCTGCTTCAGTTGCTGGCTGAACTTATTTTGATCTTTTGGCTCTAACATTTTTTTTGTTTTTATGTCTTGACGAAGCAGAGAATTTTCAGATTTGCAACTTGTTTGATTGTTGGTCTTGCTTGCATGTTACTGGTAAGACCGTAAGAAAAACTGTGTGCTACTTTCATATTTATTCTGTAGTATTTATGAGTTTTACTTACTTTATTTGTATATTTCTATTTCGCCAAGTATAAATTTACTGTGAGAAAAAGTATTAAATAATGTTTATCCAATTTAGGATATTAGAAACAAAATAGTTAAAGTGCAAAGCTTTTTCAAGCTATTGGAAGCACAACGGCTTTCGATATTATATTTGTTATTTCGTTGTTATTCTAGTTATTTTTGTAGTATTTTTCGTTTATCAGAAAGCACCTGTATTTGAGAATGAGGATCTCTTGACCACTCTCAATGAATATTTTTCTTCTTGTTTTTGTGTTACTCTAACCCAAGATTTTATAGCAATGAATACCCATTAATTGATCTTAGAAACATCAAGAACCAGAGCCAAAATCAATGATATATTTATTTTTCATTGAAGCTTGTGCATAACTTAATGTAAAAAATAGTGATATCTTTTAAGTGATAAATTTTTCTATTCTCATGTGATCAATTATTTTTAGCTTTTTTTTTAACTTTCTGTACAATATACATCTCAAATCAAATGTTGAGAACTAAGCATATGATATTTCATTTTTTATTTATCTTTTATTTTTTCTTTCTATTTTGTCGTCAATGGCTTTTGCTAAACCCATCAAATTTGCATTATTATTCACCTTTGGAAACATATTAGTAGTGGAAAGGTAGATTCGATTTCATTTCAGATTTTTGGTTATCTTAGAGTTAATTTTTTCTCTTAGATTGGATTCAATTCAATGCACTTTCCAACTTTTGTTTTGTATATCTGTCAGCACAGCCTTTCTTCAATTCTTCTTGCACCTGCAAAATAAATTGAAATGATGTTTGATACTTCTCGTGTTTTCGCAACAGCCATATACATTGGATGTGTGGTTATAGCACTCATATGTGTGCTCTGGGTAAGTCATACACCATTGATAATACACAATCATTTCTTTAATATGTTGATAATTTTGCAAGCCTTAATTTTTTTGAGTATTGAACAGTAGAAATGGGTAAAAGAAAGGAATTTGATGACTAATTTTTTGTATACCACTTAGTCTTATTGTGTCATCAGTTAGGATTGAATGTGGCCCATTTTAAGTTTGGACCACACTCCATCCCATGGTAACAGGGTAATATTTTTTATGTTGAATAATTGTCAACAACCTTTTTGTCGTTGTGTATTTGCCTAATTTGATAGTGGAATCTGATCAATTAGTATTGTTTTTTATAACAATCGATATCCTTCTTTCTTTTTTGTAGATTCAAGACAAGTTGTTGACTGTAGTTTTATACTATTTTGTTCAATTTTTGTAATTGAGGATTTTGGTACATTTTAAATCTAATTTTTTTAATAATAAACTTTGATATTTAAAATTGTTTGTGAACTTTCATCTAAAAGTTATAGACAAATTATTATAAAAAATTGTAAAACTTTGAATTTTGTTAGTTTAAAAATTATTAAATTTAAATATTTAAAATTATATATTAAATTTTCAAACAATTTTTTTAAGAAAAAGTTAAAATTAAAATTTACC
>NC_029792.2:63043599-63046099 GCF_000816755.2 Arachis ipaensis | reverse complement strand
TCAACCCCCTTCTTTTGTTTGTCCACTACATAATGTGGTATACTGTATTCATTAAGATGATATTTTATCTTATCTCATAAAGGTTCCGCTCAAAGAAGGGAATCAACAAGTATTATTCTATATAAATAGAATAGAAAATTTTTTCTATTTCGATATTTTGCTACAATAAAAAAACAATCGGACTCTAGGAAAAGATAAAAAATAAAATCTCTCCTAGAATCCTAGAATCTCGTTTTCCCTATTTTGATTTCTACTGTGCTTAATATTCTCCAACTATTTTTCTTATATTACAACAATAAAAAACTAATAACTGTTTTCTATTGTAGGATATTGAAATCTGAAAACAGTGACATAATCATATTGCTCTAATTTATTGGGTTGAAAAAACACAAAGTAAAATAGTCTTCTTCACTATATATACTATGTCTGACTAGTACTGCAGTACAAGGAATTCTCTAAATACGGTAGAAAAAGACTCGAAAGAATCAAAGGTTCGGTCCTTTTTCTTAAATTTTTGATTATACAGAATAGAATTACAGATTTCTGGGGTTCCATAATTTGGGACTTTATGTCCATAATGATGTCATGCTTGCTTTTGGCACTCCGGAAAAACAAATCTTGATCGAACCCATATTTACCCAATGAATACAATCTGCGCATGGTAAAACTTCATACGGCTTCGATGTACTGTTATCTTCAACGAATAGTCCGGCGTTCAATGCGGGGCGAAGCATATGGTTGTCCGGTTGGTTAAATGCTATAAATGAGAGTAGTAATTCTCTATTCTTAACAATAGGATCCGGAGATTTCTTAATTCATCATGCTATTGCTCTAGGTTTACATACAACTACATTGATCTTAGTAAAAAGTGCTTTGGATGCATGTGGTCCCAAGTTAATGCCAGATAAAAAAGATTTTGGTTATAGTTTTTCTTGCGATGGTCCGGGACGAGGTGGTACTTGTGATATTTCGGCTTGGGATATCCGATTAAAAAGTGAATCATAACAGAATTGAAATAACTGATTGAGTCAATTGTAATGTTGGATAACTTGCTGTCACAATAAATAATTTTGTTTTGGAATAGCTGAATTTGAGGTGCGACATCTCTCTTATCATATATATTATATATTTTTTTCCTTTCTAAAACTTAAACCTAGCCTAAAATACATACTACCTTTATCAAATTCACACACACATATATGTGTGTACTCAACTCCTTAACTTAGTAAGACACTTGAGACTCAAACTTTGATTTAGATTCCTCCGATCCACACAGAGGAAATAATATTGGTATAATCCCTTATCCACTACGCAAACACGGAAAATAAATTTGCCTTGGATACCAGTATCAGTATGTAACACTTAGGCAAGCTGTTTGTTTTATTTATTATTCATTAATTGTCACAACAATTAATAAATACTAAATAAGGTAAGCTATGACTATTTTAGGCTAATTTTCTTTGGTTACTAAATATTTTCGTATTTCTATTTTTCTAATTATTGGATCTGAGTTTCCCTACGGGACCTTCACCCATGCCTTCTTAATGATTGTTCTCCTTTGAATATTCATTATTAATGTGCTTTCTTAAATGTAACATTTCCTCCATTAAAGAAGTGCAGTTGGATCTCTCTTATCACGAGGAATTTCATAATTTTGATGTAGCCTCCATTATTATTAGCAGCACTAAGTTGTAGCTAGTTACTACTGTGATAAGGAAGGCGAAGCTTCCTTATATTAAGGGTTAAGTATGATTTTCGTCCTCAACGTAAAGGTCAAAAATCGATTTTGTTCCCAAGTTTTTTTTGCTATAAAATGGTCCCCAAGATTTCAGTTTGTTTTAAAATCGTCCGTCAAACGAAAATACTCCTCCCTCCCCTCTTCTTCCTCAACACCCATCTTCTTCCTCAACATTAACCAGAAGCAGATGCACAAACGCAGAAACAAAAGCATGCAGCAATGGATAACAACAAGCTCAACCAGAAGCGGAAGAACAGCAGAAGCAAAAAAATAATGAAACAACAACAACCTGATGCAGAAGAACAACAACCATGAATCTTGTATACAATTAACCATTAACAGAAATTCAATAATCTAAGCTAATTCTATCAAATCTAAGCTAATTCAACAACAACAACAATTCAACAGCAACTTTTAGCAATGCAATAACCTAAAATAAACTAACAGAAAATTAAAATCCAACTAAACTAACCCAGAATCAAATCAAGGAGCTGGAGGGAGGATAACAGACAGCGGTGGCTCTGATTCGTTATGCGACAGGGACTGAGGGAGGAAAAGCAGGGAGGCTCGCTGGCGGTGGTGAAGCAGAGGAAGCTCCACGTTGTTGCGTGGTGGTGAAGCAGGGAGACTCCACGTTGCTGCGCCATGGTGAAGTAGGAGAGACTCACCGGCGGTGAGCTTTGGTTTGAGGAGATCCGAGATAGGGAAGAAGAGAAGGACGGGGAGAGGGTCGCGGTTGATCTGAATAGGAGAGAGACAGCG
>NC_029792.2:63009412-63043594 GCF_000816755.2 Arachis ipaensis | reverse complement strand
TTAAGACTGAAATTATAAAAAAATAGTTATTATTAGATATAGAGAGAGAGAGAGGATAAAATAAAATGGAAAATTAATTAATAGTAATTAATGAAATTGTGTAGGCAACAATATAGGGGCAATGTTGAGCACGTGGGAGACATCATCACTTGGGCCTTCACACTCATACGTAGGTCCCAACCTCTCTTAGCTTAACAACTAATTATTCCATTATCACATCACATGCAACAACACAAACGCCTCCCATTTTCCTTCTTGATTATAGTTTTTCTACCTTAACCTTATCGAGTAGCTAGTCATCACAAACCTGAAGCTCAAACTAATATATTTAATAATTATGATCATCTAGTTAATAATTTAATAAATAATTTGATCGTTAGTGCATGCACAGTTAAAAACAGTTGGTGGATAATTAATAACTTCACATGCTTCGATACACGGTGGTATATGTTGAGCATAAGACTAGTAAAAGGGATTTAACTTATACCGGAAGAAATCCAAGAATGTATATTCCAATTCTGTTAGCTGCCTTTCTGTTAGGATTAGCTAGTTAAATTCTATTAGGATTGTTTCTACATTCAGTAAGCTACTCTTCTATATATATAAACTCAAACTTGTGTACTTGAACCGTTAGTTAAGCAATCTATCAATAATACAAAAGTTTACTTTCATATCAAATTTCTATCTCTGTGATTAATTACAGCAGATTCAATTCTGCTTGTTCTTGAGATTAACTCTCACTACAAGAAACTTGTTTATTTGTGGAGGTTTTTTTTTCTATTTGTGGAGGTTTATAACCCCCATTGAATGATTTTTGGAGATTTTTAAAACCCCTAAAATTTGAGGTGCCACGAGGTCTTTTGTGGGGATTTTTATAAACCTCCACTATCTATTCAGTGGAGTTTTTGTGTGTGTTTGGTGGGAGTTTTATAGTGAACTTTTGTGGGGGTTATAAAACACTTTTGTGGCAGTTTAAAACCCCCACAAATTGATTTTCTAGTTTAACAAAAATTAACTATTTTGTGGGATTTTTAAACTTTCACAGACCTTTTAATTATTTATTTATTTTTAATTTTAAAACATTTATTAATTCCATCTCATTTACACACTACTCAAATAAAAAATTTATTTTTAATATTAAAATTTAAAAACTAAATCTTTTATAGCACAATAATTTCTCAATGACACTAAAAAAATAATAATTCCTCAATTTAAGACAATGTAACTATATATAAAAGTTTTTAATGTCAATAGTTCCAAATATAATTACATATAATATTGTTCTACATAACTATTACTATTTTTCATTAAAAAATAAAATAGAACAACTTCAATGTTTCAATATCATCTAACTACATAATTGCAATAACAGAACCAGTAATGCACATGTCCATGGAGTTCTCCACACACAAATGATTGTCACGCAGTGTAACTGAATAGCATGACCCTGCAGATTATAAAATGTTGATCACCATATATAGCCTTACTAAAGTATTTACAGTAATTTATTTTTCAAAGTAAGAAAGAAAAACAAAGTATGGACAAGCATAGGAAAAACAAACAAAAGGGAAAAAAAATGCACAATGTTGGTTGAATGATGAATGCATACCACACTTCTCGCAGTGGAAATAATTCTCTTGACCACCAACCCTGTTTCCAAATTAGATCATAAAAAGTTAGCTTGTATGTCATAAACTCAGGTGACATAAGAGATGGATCTACTCAAACACAGCTAAGTGAACCGCACCTACAGATTCCGCAATCATCACAATGAAACTGTTATTTCCCTATCTGCAGATTGATTAAAAAAGCATTCAGCATCATTGAGAAAGCAAGAATATTAACAATCCTAAGCTGGAATCATGCATCAAATTCAGTCTAGTCCATCTCCAAGAAATAAGTTGGAAGAAAAATACTTACCGGCTGCTTAGTGTCACAAACTGCACAAACAACCTGAAACACTTCAGAAATTGAAAAATATATATATGAGACTTCTAACATGATAAACTACAAATCTATAATAGACTTCTAACATATTTAAACCAAAATAGGATATAATTATTATCTTACCTCAACAAGTGCTTGTTCAAAAGCAATAGCAAGAAACTGGTGAGAGAAAAATCAGTACCCGACCATGTGTGTAACTAGTCATTTGCCTTCATACATAACCAAATCAAATGCCTATTAGAATCCATATCACAATCTGATAGACATAATCAATAGAATTAGTCCAGGTGTGTCATTAATTTCTTCTTAGTAACAAAGTATAAATGGAAATTGTATTTGAGTGGCATACTTTGTCTGAGAGCCTGTAACATACTAGTCTACCTTCAAGTTTGGAGCTGCAAAAGTAGCATTATCTTCATGTTGCAAATAAATGATAAAAGAAAAATTGCAAGACATGTTTTAATTCTTATTGTCTCCAAACAAAACCCTTGTAGTGTCTTGAGATCTTATTTTAATACTATGTTAACTCGCTCTCTTCAGTATTAGTGCTAATGATGTTAAAGATTATCTCAAGAAAGACTTATGCCGGCAATGTATGCATTAGAAGCAGATTGAAAATCCAAAATATTGTCAAAAGCTTATAAAAAATGGAAACAGATTGACAATCTTCTTACAACCTAGCTACTTTAATTAATGAAATATTCATTCAAAATAAGAACGGTTGGATACAGTTTTGTCTGGCAAAATTATACTCTCTAATATTGGTAAGTGTATTGAATTGCTATAAATAATATCACAGTAAGTGAATATCGTTCCCATAAAGATTAATGAATTGAAGCAAGCAACGTCTAATAGAATCTCTATTTAGATCATCAAACCTTGGCAAGAAAAATTTAGATCGTGAAGTGGAATAAAGAATACTGAAGAAAAAATTGATTTTGGATTAGTTTTGGGCAAGAGAAGGCTTAAAAACTTTGGAGAAGTAATTAAGAATAGGAATGTTAAAGGTTTCGAAGATGTTAAATTTTTAGAAAAAGCAATACTTGTATTTTCTTTAAGATTCTAGCCTTAACGCCACAGGGACCTCAATTACCCATGACTAACGAGATTTCATGTCACATATCCCAATTAGCCCAAATAACTTGTTGGAACCCGTGATGTACTCTCAAGCTATAGCTCAATACTATTCGGGTCTGGACTCGTAAGGAACTCATGTAGAACAAGGGGTCATACTTTCGTTCCACCCCAGATTCATAAAGATGAAGAGCGACAATATATCATAGAATGAAATCAAACATATATTGAAGTAGAAAAGTAATGATATTAATCCATAGGAATGAGTAGAACTCCTATCCTTAACCTAGGAGGTTTAGCCGCTCATATTTTACAGAAGATAAAATAGAAATAAATTCGGAGAGGCTAAAGATCCTAAACATGGGTGATCTTCGCCTATATATACTAATCTAATAATTAAAAGTTACAAAAATAAAATAAACTAAGCAGAAAGGTGCGAAAATTCACTTCTGGGCCCACTTGGTGAGTGTTTGGGCTGAGCTAGCATTTAGGTTGAAAGAGTGGGCATTGAACGCCCACTAGGGGGTGCCCACACTGCCTTGATGCTCCTTTGGTGACGTTGAACGCCAGTCTTGGGCGTTCAACGCTGGCTTTGGTCCTTCTGAGGCGTTGAACGCCAGAAAGGGGGTAAGTTGGGCGTTCAACGCCCATTTTGGGCAGTCATTTCCAAAGAAAAATATAGACCATTATATATTGTTGGAAAGCCCTGAAAGTTAGCTTTTCAATGCCGTTGAGAGCGCATCAATTGAACCACTGTATTTCAAGAAATGCTTGTTTGAATGCATGGAGGTCAGAATTTGACAGCATCTATACTCCTTTCTTTGCCTCTGAATCAGGGTTTGCCAAAACTTGCCAAATTCACTCAAAAATCTCGTAAAAACATAAGAAAAACACAAAAGCTCAAAGTAGTATCCAAAATGTGAATTTTACAACAAAACCTACTAAAACATAATAAAACTTAATAAAATATGCTAAAGACACTAAGAAAATAGTGCCAAAAAGGGGTATAAAATATCCGCTCATCAAAACACCAAACTTAAACTGTTGCTTGTCCTCAAGCAACCAAAAATAAGTAGGACTAAAAAGAAGAGAAAGATACAACAAGTCTTAGAGTTTTCAATGAAGCTCAGCTCCAAATACTGAATGGGGCTATTAGCTCTTTATTTCTGAATAGTTTTGGCATCTCACTTTTCTTTGAAGCTCAGAAATATTGGCATCCCTTGGAACTAGAATCTGGATGATATTATTGATTCTCTTCTTTTAGCTTTTCTTGATTCTTGAACACAACTTTTTATTTTGGTGCTTTGCACCTTTTTGAGCCTAGCCGTGACTCTAAGCATTTTGCTTTCCCGGATTACCACCGGAAACATAAACGCCACAGGCACTTAACTGGGAAACCCTTTGGATTCGAATTTAGCTTTGCTTAAATTCCCAGACAGTGGTACCCAGAGTTCTTAAGCGTACTGTTTTATTGCTCTGGATCACGACTTTAACTGCTCAATCTCAAGCTCTTTACTTGACACCTTCACACCACAAGCATTTAGTTAGGGATAGAAACTCAATTGAGCATTTTAGGCTAATTTTTAACCCTTCTAACCATTGATGCTCAAAGTCTTGGATTCTTGCTCTTTTAAATTTTCTTTTTGAGCTTTTCTTTTTCTTTTTTATTTTTTTTCTTTTTGCTGCTTTTTCTTACTTCAAGAATCAATATATTTTGATTTTTCAGAGACTCAATAATACTTCTCTAAATTCACTGTTCTTTAGGAGCCAATATGCTCAACTTCAATATCAATTATGCACTATTAATTCATACATTCAGAAAGTAAATGCAAGGCCACCACATCAAAATAATTGGAATAATTCATGATATACTTAAAACTTATGTATCTCACTATTTCTTTTTCAAATAAATTTTTCTTTTAAGTATGGTGAGGGATACAGAGGATATCTTATAACCAAAGCAAAATAAGAAAATAAAACTAGAAAAGAATAAAATGCTAAACATGATGATGAACTTAGAAGGGAAAACAAACAATAAATTAAAGTACAATGAAAACAGGAATAGAACTGATAGAAGGATAATGGGACTCAACAACCTCAGTGATGGCAGCTAGTGCACGAAACTGGCTCTGCAGAATTCGCACAGATAGACCGGCAAGTATACCGGGTCATCCAAGTGATACCTCAGGTGAGTGAGGATCGATCCCACGGAGATTGTTGATTTGAGAAAGCAGTGGATACCTTGCAAATCTTAGTTAGGCAGATAGAGATTATAGCTTGTCACGGAAAAAGCATAAAACAAATTAAATAAATAAAAGTTACTAGATAGATGGGAATTCAATGGTATGAGAGTGGTTGAGGCTTCGGAGATGCTTTGTCTTTCCAGATTAACTTTTCTTACTGTTTTCTTTAATAACCTTCTGATTCCTTCAATGACAGCCATAAGTGATTAACTCATGTCCTCTCATCAAGTTAACCTCCTCTACTGTAGCAATTCACCACATTGAGATGACTCATGTTCTTTCATCAAGCCACCTATAGGTTTCTCACTGTAGCAGACGATGAAGCTCTAAGCAGTCCACTCCCCTTCACGATCCTACTCAAGGTGCCACAGACAAGGCAGATCTTCCGGATCAGAAAGTGCTACTTCTATGACTCTAGCCTTAACGCCAAAGAATCCTCACGCACCATAGTCAACCGGATTATATGTCACATATCCAAAGTTGCTCAGATGCTCTATGGAATCCGTAATGCAATCTCTAGCTTTAGTTCAGTGCTATCTGGGTCAGGAATCGCACAGAACCGATGTAGAATAAGGGTGATTGTCACGGGTCACCCTCAATTCATTAGATGAAGAATGATGTTGCATAAGAGAATAGAATCAGACATATTGCATGAAAACAGCAATATTATTGATCCATGAAACTTAGTAAAGCTCCTAACCTTAACCTTAGGAGGTTAGCGACTCATGCTGTTCGAAAATACAATAGTAAACATGAAAGTGGGCAAGAGTTTTCTAACAAGGGTGAACTCTTGTATATATATATTAATCTGCTAACTAGGAATTACAAAAAAAAGATAAACTTGTCTTGTAGTGTGAAAATCCACTTCTAGGACCCACTTGGTAAGTGTTTGGGCTGAACTTGAGTGTTTCCCTCGAGCTAGTACCCCTTCGGGGCGTTGAACGCCACCCCTGGGCTCCCTTTTGGGTGTTGGACGCAAGCTGCTCCCCTGTGGGTGCTGGACGCCAGGAAAAGGGTTGGTGGCTGGTGTTGAATGCTAGTTTTGGGACTTCATCTCCAAAGAAAAGTATAGACTATTATATATTTCTAGAAATCCTTGGATGTTAACTTTCTATAGCCATTGAGAGCGTGCCATTTGGACTTTTGTAGCTCCAGAAAAGCTCCTTCGAGTGTAAGGAGGTCAGATCCTGACAACATCTGCCGTCCTTTCTCTGCTTCTGAATCAGACTTTTGCTCAAGCTGCTCAATTTCAGCTAGAACATACCTGAAATCACCATAAAACACACAAACTCAAAGTAGAATCCAAAAATTTGAATTTTGCACTAAAACCTATGAAAACATAATAAAACTTAGACAAAACATAATGAAAACTATATGAAAATGATGCCAAAAGCATATAAAATATCCGCTCATCAGCGGCTGCTGCTCCCTCTGGAGAATTCAATGGAGTGTTTGATCTCCTCTATGTCTCACCCTTGTCTCAATTGTTCCTCCATCAATATTCTCTGATCTTCTCTCATCTCATGGAGAATTGTGGCGTGCTCTTTGTGCTCCACTGTCAGCTGATCCACGCTTGAACTAAGCTCCCCTATTGAGATATTCAGTTGATCCCAATAGTCTCGGAGAGGAAAATACATCCCTACCTTGAGGCATCTCAGGGATTTTTGGTGGAGGCGGCTGCACAGGTTCTTGTTGTGGTTCATGTACAGGCTCTCTCATATGTTCCATTCTCTTCTTTGTGATGGGCTTGTCCATCTCTATGAGGGTATCTCTCACTATGCCAATTCCAGCTGAATTGCATAAGCAATATATGAGGTGTGGGAACGCTAATCTCGCTTGGGTGGAGGGTTTGTCAGCCACCTTGTACAATTCTTGAGGTATCACCTCATGTACCTCCACCTTATTCCCAAGTATAATGCAATGAATCATTATTGCTTGGTCTATGGTAACCTTAGATCGGTTACTTGTGGGATGATGGAGTGTTGGATGAACTTCAACTATCCTCTAGCTACAGGCTTGAGGTCAAGACTACCTAGCTAGTTGGTAGGGCTGGCCTTGTGCGTCCCTCCTCCACTGAGCTCCTTCCACACAAATGTCTGTAAGGACTTGATCCAATCTTTGGTCGGAGTTGACTCTTCTTATGTAAAAGTGTGGATCTCCTAGCATCTGTGGTAATTGTAGCGCCACTCTCACACTTTCTGGGCTAAAATTCAAGAGTTGCTTTCGGATCATGGTGTGCCAATTTTTTGTGTTTGGGTTCACACTAGTGTCATGCTTTTTGGTGACCCTAGCATTAGCATAGAATTCTCGCACCATTAGCATTCCGATCTCTAAAACAAGATTGGTCAGAATTTCCCAATCCCTTCTCTAGATTTCTTGTTGGATCTCTGGATACTCCCCTTTTTTGAGCTTGAAGGGGACCTCGAGAATCACTTTTTTATGCCTTAACACATCATAGAACTGATCGTGGTACACCTTGGTGAGGAATCTCCATGATTCCCAAGGTTCGAAAGTGGAAGCGGGAGCTTTTCCCTTCTTTTTCCTTGAGGCTTCGCCGGCCTTTAGTGCCATAGAAGAAGAGTAGAAGTCAAAAAGTAAAGCTTTTGCAATACCAAACTTAAGAATTTTGCTCGTCCTTGAGCAAATAAAAACAAAAGGGAGGGAAGTAGGAGAAGTAAAAAGAAAGGATAGAAGGGAGGGAGGAAGAAGGCTTCGGTCAAGTGGAGAAAATAGGGAAGAAAAGGAGTGTATGAAGGGTAATGTGGGGGAAGGTAAGAGGATTGTGTAGGTGTAAGATTGATGGAGGGAATGAAGGGGTATTTATAGGGCTGGGAGGGTTAGGGTTCGGTTGGTTAGGGGGAAGAATTTGAATTTTGAAGTGGGAGAGGTTGGTGGGATTTATGATAGATTTTGGGGAAGAGTGTGTATTGGGAAGAGGGAAAGTAGGGTGTGGGTTTCAAGGTTTAGAAAAGTAGGAGAGAGAAGTAAGGGTGGGGTAGGTGGAGATTCTGTGGAACCCACTGGCTGAGAAGGCTTTAAAGCTCGAGCTGCCTGCCCATGCCTGGGCGTTCAGCGCTAGGTTTGGGCATTGAATGCCCACAAGGGATCAAAATGGTGGCTCTGGCTGCTCCATAGGGGGCGTTGAATGCCCATAATGCTCCCTTACTGGCGTTCAACGCCAGTGCATGTTCCTTGGTGGGCATTGGACGCCCAGACTGCTCCTTGTCTAGCATTCAATGCCAGTGGTGTTGAACGCCCAGAGTATCCCTTCTCTGGTGTTCAACGCCAGCCTTCCTCTCCTAACTGGGCGTTGAACGCCTAGCTTCCTCCTTTTCTAGCGTTCAACGCCAGCAAGGGACTCTTCCCAGGGTGATCTGTTTTAAGTTTTGAATGTCTCTGTTACTGTTCTAAATGCTGCACATGATCATAAACGTCAAAAAGCAAAGGAAAATGTATAATATGAAATCAAACTAAAACAAATGAAAGGAAATTGAAAGGACTATGCTAATGGTTGGTTTACCTCCCAACAAGCGCTTCTTTACCATCATTAGCTTGACAGATAGCTCCATTACGGTGGTAGGTAGGGGCTTAGATCTTCACCCCTCACAGTGAACTTTCTTCCTGTGCTCTCATGAATGAGCTCCGCATGCTCTAGAGATAGGATCCGGTTCACCGTATGTGGAATGACTGGACTCTTAGTGAAGATAACTCTCATGCCAGGTGAGAGGCCTTTAGTGGGAATTTTCTTATCCCTCTAGCCTTTAGGTACCTTCTTCATAGTACCTTCCTCCCCAGTGTTTGCTGATGTTTGCCCAACACCAAACTTAGAGTTGGTGTCTGGGGGCTCTGTAAAAATCTACATTGAGAGGGAAGGCTGAAACACTATGTATTGCATAATAGTACCTCCTTTGTTAGAGGGAAATTGAGGGTTGGGAGTCTTGAACAAGATGCAGTCCTCATACAACTTCAAAACTAACTCTCCTCTTTCCACATCAAGTATGGCCTTAATAGTGGCTAGGAAAAGCCTTCCAAGGATGATGGAATCATCTCTGTCTACCTCAGTGTCTAGGATTACAAAATCCGCAAGGATGTAAAGGTCTTCAACCTTCACAAGGACATCCTCCACCATATACCATACGCCCATTTCAGGGACTTGTTTGTTATCTCGAAGGAGATCTTGGCAGGCTGCACCTCTTGAATTCCCAGCCTCTTCATTACAGAGAGAGGCATGAGATTGATGCTTGAGCCAAGGTCACATAGTGCCTTATCAAAGGCAATGGTCCATATAGTGCAGGGAATCAGAAAGCTTCTAGGATCCGGCAACTTCTGAGAGAGCTTCTTCTTGACTAAGGCACTGCACTCCTTGGTCAGCACTATAGTCTCATCTCCCTTTGAGGCTTTCAAACACGCCATGGAAGGGGGATCCTTCTCCAATTCCTCTGCATGAGAGGATTTAGCTTTCAACTTCCTAAGGATTTCCAGGAACTGAGCAATTTGCTCCTCCTTAGGCTCATCTTGCTCGTTCGAAGAGGGGTATTCCTCAGGCTTCTCCTTCTGCAAAGGGACGTGCAAGGTGACATTCCCAGTCTCTGTATGAGCTTTGATTTCCTTGAGCTCCTCAATAGCAGGCTCCTCCTTGGGTTCGGTCACAACCTCCATAGTGAGGGCCTTGCACTCTTCCCTCGAATTTACTTCCGTATTACAAGGAAGAGTATTGGAAGGGATTTCTGGGATCATCTTGTTCAGTTGATCAATCTGTATCTCTAAGTTCCGAATGGAGGACCTAGTTTCTGTCATGAAACTGTGCGTGGTTTTGGAGAGATTGGAGACTATAGTGGCCAAGTTAGAGAGACTCTACTTGGGTGTCTCCATCTGCTATTGAGAGGGTTCAAATGGTTTGTTATTGAACCGGTTCTAGTTCATTCCACCCTGGTTGTTATTGAAGCCTTGCTAAGGCTTTTGTTGCTCTCTCCACCCAAAGTTGGGGTAGTTCCTCCATCCCTGAATGAAAGTATTCGAATAGAAATTGTTGTTGGAGTTTCTGGAGGAGTTTTCCATGTAGTTCACCTCCTCTATGGTGGTCCAAGTGTTATCACCAGTGTCCACCTCATAAGCTGTCTCTGGACTGTAAGCAGCTGAATTCTGTGTCCCACTCAAGTGTTGAGAGATCATGTTGATCTACTAAAACATTAGCTTATTTTGAGCCAAGATGGTGTCTAAAGTGTCTACTTCCAAGACACCTCTCTTCTAAGCTGCCCCATTGTTCACGGGATTCCTCTCAGAAGTGTACATGTATTGGTTGTTAGCAACCATGTCTATAAGCTCCTGTGCCTCTTCAGGTATCTTCTTCAAGTGAAGGGATCCACCTGTAGAGTGGTCCAATGCCATCTTGGACATCTCATGATCAGTTGATTGTATCTTTCCCAAGCTTCATAGAGAGATTCTCCCTCTTTTTGTCAGAAGGTTTGTACTTCCACCCTAAGCTTGCTCAGCTTTTGAGGTGGAAAGAACTTGGTCAAAAATCCATTGACCACCTTTTACCATGTATCTAGGCTTTCCTTAGGCTGAGAATCCATCCATAGCCTTGCGCTGTCTCTTAAAGTAAAGGAAAAGAGCATGAGCTTGTAGACTTCTAGATCCACTCCATTAGTCTTGACAGTGTCACATATCTGCAAGAAGTCAGAAATGAATCTATTGGGATCTTCCTGTGGAAGTCCATAAAAGTGGCAATTCTGTTGTACTTGAGTGACCAGTTGAGGTTTCAACTCAAAGTTGTTTGCACCAATGGCAGTAATGGAGATATTGTGCCCATAGAAATAAGAATTGGGTGCAGTGTAAGATCCCATGACCTTTCTTGTGTCTCCCCCATTATCTGGGTTAGCTTCCATTGTTGTGTCTTTAGCTTCTTGTTCTAGAGCTGCTGTGAGATTCCTTACGGCTCTGCTAGCCTAAGCTTGTTGCAGACGCCTTCTTAGAGTCCTTTCAGGTTCAGGATCAAAGTCAAAGAGGGGTTATTTATCCCTATTTCTACTTATAAATAAGAGGAAAGAAACTAAGAAGAGTAGAAGAAAGGAGTCTCTTTGTCAGAGTATAAAGGACTCTTAGTGAGTGAGTTAGAAGACAAGAAAGGAAAAGAAAGATGTCTTTTAATTTGAAAAGGATTTTTGAAAATAAAGAGAGAATTAAATTGAAAGTTTTCAAAAAAGATGAGAGAGAAAGGGGTTAGTCTATTTTCAGAAAAGAAGAGAGAGAAGAATTAGAAAGACACCAAACTTTTAAAATTGAAATAAGAAAATTAAGATTTAAAAATAAAATAAAAGATTTGATATTTGAAAAAAAAATTGAAATTTAAAAAGAAAGAGTCAATCAAAGATTTTAAAATTTAAATTTGGAAAGAAAAAGTCAAACAAGATAAGATAAGATTTTAAAAATTTAAGATAGAAGATTTTATTTTGAAGAATTTTAAATTTTAAAAAGAGAAAGTCAAATAAAGATTTTGAAATTCAAATTTTAAAGAAAGAAAAACTAATCAAATATTAAACTTTTAAAATTTGAATTTGAAAAAAAAGATAAGATAACAAAATTTTGAATATCAAACAACAAGATAAGATAAAGAATTAAAGATAGAAAAGATAAGCAAGAAAAACAAGACTACCACTTGATGAGCGGATAATTTATACGCTTTTTGGCATTGTTTTTATATAGTTTTTAGTATGATTTAGTTAGTTTTTAGTATATTTTTATTAGTTTTTAAATAAAAATCACATTTCTGGACTTTACTATGAGTTTGTGTGTTTTTCTATGATTTCAGGTATTTTCTGGCTGAAATTGAGGACCTGAGCAAAAATCTGATTTAGAGGCTGAAGAAGGACTGCAGATGCTGTTGGATTCTGACCTCCCTGCATTCAAAGTAGATTTTCTGGAGTTACAGGAGTCCAAATGGCACGCTCTCAATTGCGTTGGAAAGTAGACATCCTGGGCTTTCCAGCCATATATAATAGTCCATACTTTGCCCAAGTTTAGATGACGCAAACTGGCGTTTAACGCCAGTTCTTTGCCCTATTCTGGCGTTAAACGCCAGAAACAGGTTACAACCTGGCGTTTAACTCCAGAAATAGCCTAGGCACATGTAAAGCTCAAGTCTCAGCCCCAGCACACACCAAGTGGGCCCCGAAAGTGGATTTCTGCACTATGTATCATAGTTTACTCATTTTCTGTAAACCTAGGTTACTAGTTTAGTATTTAAACAACTTTTAGAGATTTATTTTGCATCTCATGACATTTTCAGATTTGAACTTTTTACTCTTTGACGGCATGAGTCTCTAAACTCCATTGTTGGCGGTGAGGAGCTCTGCTGTGTCTCGATGAATTAATGCAACTATTTCTGTTTTCCATTCAAACACGCTTGTTTCTATCTAAGATATTCATTCGCACTTCAATATGATGAATGTGATGATCCGTGACACT
The DNA here is from genome assembly GCF_000816755.2 of Arachis ipaensis. Lineage (NCBI taxonomy): Eukaryota > Viridiplantae > Streptophyta > Magnoliopsida > Fabales > Fabaceae > Arachis > Arachis ipaensis. The sequence goes on along the minus strand of NC_029792.2, from coordinate 63,030,863 downwards.
CATCACCATTTTCAACCTATGAATGTGTGCCTGACAACCACCTCCGTTCTACATTAGATTGAATGAGTATCTCTAGGATTCTTTAATCAGAGACTTCGTGGTATAAGCTAGAATCCATTGGCAGCATTCTTGAGAATCCGGAAAGTCTATACCTTGTCTGTGGTATTCCGAGTAGGATTCAAGGATTGAATGACTGTGACAAGCTTCAAACTCGCGAGTGTTGGGTGTAGTGACAGACGCAAAAGGATCAATGGATCCTATTCCAGCATGAGTGGGAACCGACAGATGATTAGCCGTGCGGTGACAGTGCACCTGGACCATTTTCACTGAGAGGACGGATGGTAGCCATTGACAACGGTGATCCACCAACACACAGCTTGCCATAGGAGGAACCTTGCGTGCGTGAAGAAGAAGACAGGGAGAAAGCAGAGATTCAAAAGACAAAGCATCTCCAAAACTCCAACATATTCTCCATTACTGCATAACAAGTATTATTTAATCCATGCTCTCTTGTTCATTTGCAAGTCAACTGATAATTATTACTAATTTCCTGACTAAGAATTACAAGATAACGATAGCTTGCTTCAAGCCAACAATCTCCGTGGGATCGACCCTTACTCACGTAAGGTATTACTTGGACGACCCAGTGCACTTGCTGGTTAGTGGTACGAGTTGTGAAAAGTGCGATTTACAATTCGTGCACCAAGTTTTTGGCGCCGTTGCCGGGGATTGTTCGAGTTTGGACAACTGACGGTTTATTTTGTTGCATAGATTAGGAAAAATTTATCTTTTTAGTTTAGAGTAACTAAAATTGTGTCTTCTATTATTGTTTTTGGTTGAAATTTTCTTTTTAATCCTTATTTTTTCTTTTTAAAATTTTCAAAAATTTTTATAAACTAATAATTGAGTTTTTCTGTTTGAGTTTATTTTCTTATTTTAAGTTTGGTGTCAATTGCGTGATTTTATTTTCTTTTAAATTTTCGAATTTGTGTTCATTGTTCCTTCTTAATCTTCAAGTTGTTCTTGCTATTTTTCTTGTTTGATCTTTAGTTTTTTCTATTTTGTGTATTTTCTTATTTTTCTTGTGCTTTTTCAAAATATCAGTTTTCAAAAAATTTTATTTATTAAATACCTTGTTAAAACACGTTAAATTTATAGCTCAATTGGCTAGAGCATTGTGCTTATGTTCTTGGTAATTGGCTATCTCCCTTTTAAAATCTCTTTTTCAAAAATAAATTTTCTTTGATTAAATCTCGTGCCAAACTTTAAGTTTGGTGTTTTCTTGTTAATTTTTTTTAGTTTTCGAAAATTTTATTTTGGTCTTCTAAAAATTTTAAGTTTGGTGTTCTATCTTCATGTTCTTGTTATTCTTGTGAGTCTTCAAAGTGTTCTTGAGTCTTCCTTGTGTTTTGATCTTAAAATTTTTAAGTTTGGTGTTTCTTGGTGTTTTTCCTCCAAAATTTTCGAAAATAAGGAGCATTAAATCTAAAAATTTTAAGTTGTGTGTCTTTTGTGTATTTTTCTCTTTCATCATAAAATTCAAAAATAAAAAATATCTTTTCTAACTATTTTTAAGCAAATATTTCAAAATTTTTCATAAAAATTCAGATTACAATTTCAAAATTTTATCTTATCATATCTCAGTTGTCAAGTTTTTAAAAAAACATATCTTTTTCAAATCATATCCTTTTTAAATTTTTTTAAAAATCATATCTTTTTCAAAACCTCCTAACCACTTTTTCTCTCTCTTCATTTTTCGAAAATCCTCACCCATTTTTCATTTTATTTTATTTTATTTTTTTTATTTCCGTTTTCTAAAAAAAATAAAAAAAAATAAAAAAAATTAATAAAAAAACATTTTAATACTATTTGAATCTCTAATTCACAATATCTCCCTTTCTCCATCATGGACCTAAGTGGAAATAAACAGTCCAGAAGGACTCTGGGGTCATATGCTAACCCCACTACTGCTTCATATGGGAGTAGTATCTGTATACCCTCCATCAGAGTCAGTAGTTTTGAGTTGAATCCTCAGCTCATTATCATGGTGCAGCAAAGTTGCCAGTATTCCAGTCTTCCACAGGAAGAACCTACAGAGTTTCTGGCACAGTTTTTACAAATTGCTGACACAGTACATGATAAGGAAGTAGATCAGGATGTCTTCAGATTATTACTGTTTCTATTTGCTGTAAAAGACCAAGCTAAGAGGTGGTTAAATAACTAACCCAAGGCTAGCATAAGAACATGGAAACAGCTGTCAGAAAAATTCCTGAATCAATATTTCCCTCCAAAACGGATGACACAGTTAAGGCTGAAATCCAAGGCTTTAAACAAGGAGATAATGAATCTCTTTATGATGCTTGGGAGAGATACAGAGAGATGCTAAGAAAATGCCCCTCTGAAATATTTTCAGAGTGGGTGCAGTTAGAAATCTTCTATTATGGGCTTATAGAGAAAGCTCAGATGTCTTTGGACCACTCAGCTGGTGGATCTATACACATGAGAAAGACAATTGAAGAAGCTCAAGAGCTCATTGATACAATTGCCAGAAATCAGCAACTGTACCTAAGTAGTGAGTCTTCCATGAAAGAAGAGGCTAAAACAGTAACTGCTGAACTCAGTCCTGTAGAACAAGTTACTGAATTCAATCAGCAATTAGATTTTCTAACAAAATAGCTAGCCGAATTCAAGGAGATACTACAAGACACAAGAATGGCTAATATGAATATGGAAGTACATTTGAAGCAAACAAAACAGCAGTTATCAAAACAAATAACAGAAGAGTGCCAAGCAGTTCAATTAAGAAGTGGAAAAACATTAAATACCTCACTTCAAAGTAGCAGGAAGCCAAGAAATGAACAAACTACTACCCAAAATCCCTTTGAGGATAGTAAGAGCCCAGAGAGGAATAATTCTGGCGCTCAAACGCCAGAAAAGGGTGAAGAGCTGGCGTTAAACGCCCAACCCATGCTCAGTTCTGGCGTTCAAACGCCACAAACAGGTAAGGAATTGGCGTTAAACGCCCAATGGAAGCTCAGTTCTGGCATTCAAACGCCAGAAACAAGTAAGGAGTTGGCGTCCAACGCCAATCCAGCTTCCAACCCTGGCATTCAAACGCCAGTGAGGGATCAGACACACACACGTGCTGATAACAACCCCTCTAAAAAGGCTTCTCCAACCACCTCTGTAGGAAATAAACCTGCAGCAACCAAGGTTGAAGAATACAAAGCCAAGATACCTTATCCTCAAAAACTCCACCAAGAGGAGCAGGATAAGCAATTTGCTCGCTTTGCAGACTATCTCAGGACTCTTGAAATAAAGATTCCATTTGCAGAGGCACTTGAACAAATACCCTCTTATGCCAAGTTCATGAAAGAGATCTTGAGTCATAAGAAGGATTGGAGAGAAACTGAAAGAGTTCTCCTCATTGAAGAATGTAGTGCAGTCATTCTGAAAAGCTTCCCAAAAAAGCTTACAGATCCTGGGAGCTTTCTGATACCATGCATATTAGAGGGTAATTACACCAGGACAGCTTTATGTGATCTTGGTCTAACTGAAGAAGTTAAACCAACCCGGATATGTCTCCAACTTGCTGATGGCTCCATTAAATACCCATCAGGCGTGATTGAAGACATGATTGTCAGGGTTGGGCCATTCGCGTTCCCCACTGACTTTGTAGCGCTGGAAATGGAGGAGCACAAGAGTGCTACTCTCATTCTAGGAAGACCTTTCCTAGCAACTGGACGAACTCTCATTGATGTCCAAAAGGGGGAAGTAACCCTGAGAGTCAATGAGGATGAGTTTAAGTTGAATGCTGTCAAGGCCATGCAGCATCCAGACACACCAAAAGACTGCATAAAAGTTGATCTTATTGACTCTTTGATGGAGGAGATCAACATGGCTGAGAGTCTCGAATCAGAGCTGGAAGACATCTTTAAAGATGTTCAGCCTGATCTGGAGGATTCAGAGGAAATGAAAGAGCCTCTGAAACTTCCTCAGGAAGAGGAAAAACCTCCTAAACTCGAGCTCAAACCATTACCACCATCCCTGAAATATGCATTTCTGGGAGAAGGTGACACTTTTCCGGTGATCATAAGCTCTGCTTTAAATCCCATGGAAGAGGAAGCACTAATTCAAGTGCTAAGGACACACAAGACAACTCTTGGGTGGTCCATAAGTGACCTTAAAGGCATAAGCCCAGCTAGATGCATGCACAAGATCCTATTAAAGGATGATGCTAAGCCAGTGGTTCAACCACAGAGGCGACTAAATCCAGCCATGAAGGAAGTGGTGCAGAAAGAGGTCACCAAGTTACTAGAGGCTCGGATTATTTATCCTATTTCTGATAGCCCCTGGGTGAGCCCTGTCCAAGTTGTCCCCAAAAAGGGAGGCATGACAGTGGTTCATAATTGAAAAAATGAAATGGTTCCCACAAGGACAGTTACAGGGTGGCGCATGTGTATTGACTACAGAAGGCTCAATACAGCCACTAGAAAGGATCATTTTCCTTTACCATTCATCAACCAGATGCTAGAAAGACTAGCAGGTCATGATTATTACTGCTTTTTGGATGGCTATTCAGGCTACAACCAAATTGTAGTAGATCCCCAGGATCAAGAGAAAACAGCATTCACATGCCTATCTAGAGTATTTGCCTACAGAAGGATGCCATTTGGGCTATGTAATGCGCCTGCAACCTTTCAGAGATGCATGCTCTCTATTTTCTCTGATATGGTGGAAAAATTTCTGGAAGTCTTCATGGATGACTTCTCAGTATATGGAGACTCATTCAGCTCCTGTCTTGATCACCTGACACTGGTTCTGAAAAGATGCCAAGAGACTAACCTGATTTTAAACTGGGAAAAATGTCACTTTATGGTGACTGAAGGAATTGTCCTTGGGCATAAAATTTCGAACAAAGTGATTGTGTACACTACCATGCTGCTCTTAAATATCTACTTACAAAGCAGGATTCAAAACCCAGGCTCATAAGATAGATGTTGCTTCTACAAGAGATTGATATAGAAATAAGAGACAGAAAAGGGACAGAAAACCAAGTTGCTGATCATCTGTCCCGGATAGAGCCAGTAGAAGGGGTGTCCTTTCCCTCTATTGAGATCTCTGAAACCTTTCCGGATGAGCATTTGTTCACCATTCAGGAAACACCATGGTTTACAGACATTGCAAACTATAAAGCTGCAAGGTTCATATCCAAGGAGTACAGCAGGCAACAAAAGAAAAAAATTAATTACTGATGCAAAGTACTACTTGTGGGATGAACTCTATCTCTTTAAGAGATGTGCAGACGGAATAATCTGTAGGTGTGTGCCTAGAGAAGAAGCACAGAAGATCTTATGGCATTGCCATGGGTCACAATATGGAGGCCACTTCGGAGGTGAGCGAACAGCCACCAAGGTCCTCCAATGTGGCTTTTACTGGTCTACCTTCTATAGAGATTCCCGAGAGTTTGTACGTAACTGTGACAGTTGCCAGAGAGCTAGTAATCTACCTCATGGTTACGCCATGCCTCAACAAGGAATCTTGAAGATTGAGTTGTTTGATGTATGGGGTATTGACTTCATGGGGCCTTTCCCACCATCATACTCAAACACTTATATTCTGGTGGCAGTCGACTATGTATCCAAATGGGTAGAGGCCATTGCAACACCCACTAATGATACTAAGACAGTGCTGAAGTTCCTCTAGAAACATATCTTCAGCAGATTTGGTGTCCCTAGAGCACTAATCAGTAATGGGGTACTCACTTCTGCAACAAACAGCTTTACTCTGCTATGGTCCAGTATGAAATTAGCCACAAGGTGGCAACTCCATATCATCCACAGACAAATGGGCAAGCTGAAGTCTCTAATAGAGAACTAAAAAGAATCTTGGAATGGATTGTAAGTATCCGTAGAAAGGATTGGGCAAAAAGCTTGGATGATTCTCTGTGGGCTTACAGAACAGCATTCAAGACTCCTATAGGGACCTCTCCATACCAGCTTGTGTATGGTAAGACCTGTCATCTGCCTGTGGAACTGGAGCATAAGGCCTACTGGGCAACCAGATTCCTAAACTTTGATGCCAAATTAGCTGGAGAAAAAAGATTGGTCCAGTTGAATGAGCTAGAGGAATTCAGACTCACTGCTTTCGAAAATACTAAGCTTTACAAGGAGAATGCAAAAAGGTGGCATGACAGAAAGTTGTCACCTAGAGTCTTTGAACCAGGACAGAAGGTTTTGCTATTTAACTCTAGGCTCAGATTATTCCCCGGGAAACTGAAATCCCGGTGGAGGGGACCATATGCGATTACAAGCGTGTCACCATATGGCAATGTGGAGCTTCAAGACATTGATTCTAATAAGAAGTTCATTGTTAATGGACAGAGAGTCAAGCATTATCTTGAAGGCAATATTGAGCAAGAATACTCAAGGCTGAGACTAGATTAAAAGCTCAGTAAGGTCAAGCTATTGACATTAAAGAAGCCCTTGTTGGGAGGCAACCCAATGTTATTTAACTATATCTCTTTATTTTCTATTGCTATTTTATGTTTTCCTTAGGTTGATGATCATGTGAAGTCACAAAAACAACTGAAAAATAAAAAACAGAATGAAAAATAGCATTAAAAATAGCTCACCCTGGAGGAAGAGCTTACTGGCGTTTAAACGCCAGTAAGAAGCATTAGACTGGCGTTTAACGCCAGAAAGAAACATCAAGCTGGCGTTAAACGCCAGAACAGAGCATCAAGTTGGCGTTTAATGCCAAGAAAGGGAGAAAAGCTGGCGTTTAACGCCAGAAACAAGCAGCAGTCTGGCGTTAAACACCAGGATTGAACTCTAAGGGCGTTTTGCACGCCTCAATGGAGCAGGGATGCTAAGTCCTTGACCCCTCAAGATCTGTGGACACCACAGGATCCCCACCTACCCCACCTCTTCTTCTCTCCTCTTCACACCTTTCCATAACACTCTTCTCCATACTCTCTTCACCACTAACATCCATCCATCATAAACCCCTCATACACACTATCACCCTCCCTTGGCCGAACCCACCACACATCTCCATCTACTCCTTTCTTTCTTCTTTTGCTCGAGGACGAGCAAACATTTTAAGTTTGGTATGGAAAAAGCCCCGCTTTTTAATTTTCCATAACCATATGGCACCTTCCATGAGATTAGAGAAGATCAAAGAGCTATGAGGGAGGAGCAACAAAGGCATGGAAGAGACATAGAGAAGCTCAAGAGCACCACTGGTTCTTCAAGAGGAAGAAGACGCCACCCTTACTAAGGTGGACCCGTTCCTTAATCTCCTTGTCTAATTATTTTTTTCTATTTTCGTTCTCTATGCTTTATGTTTATTTATGTTTGTGTCTGTACTACATGATCATTAGTGTTTAGTGTCTATGTCTTAAAGCTATGAATGTCCTATGAATCTATCACCTTTCTTAAATGAAAAATGTTTTAATTACAAAAGAACAAGAAGTACATGATTTTGAATTCATCCTTGAAACTGTTTAATTATTTTGATGTGGTGACAATACTTTTTATTTTCTGAATGAATGCTTGAACAGTGCATATGTCTTTTGAATTTGTTGTTTATGAATGTTAAATATGTTGGCTCTTGAAAGAATGATGAAAAAGGAGAAATGTTATTGATAATCTGAAAAATCATAAAATTGATTCTTGAAGCAAGAAAAAGCAGTGAAAAAGCAAAAGCTTGCGGAAAAAAAAAGAAAAAAGAAAAATGGCGAAAAAAAAGAGAAAGAGAAAGAAAAAGCAAGCAGAAAAAGGCAAAAGCTCTTTAAACCAAAAGGCAAGAGCAAAAAGCCAATAGCCCTTAAAACCAAAAGGCAAGGGTAAAAAGGATCCAAGGTTTTGAGCATCAGTGGATAGGAGGGCCCAAAGGAATAAAACTCCTGGCGTAAGCGGCTAAACCAAGCTGTCCCTAACCATGTGCTTGTGGCGTGAAGGTGTTAAGTGAAAACTTGAGACTGAGCGGTTAAAGTCAAGGTCCAAAGAAAAAAAAAAGAAGAGTGTGCTTAAGAACCCTGGACACCTCTAATTGGGGACTTTAGTAAAGCTGAGTCACAATCTGAAAAGGTTCACCCAGTTATGTGTCTGTGGCATTTATGTATCCGGTGGTAATATTGGAAAACAAAGTGCTTAGGGCCACGGCCAAGACTCATAAAGTAGCTGTGTTCAAGAATCAACATATTGAACTAGGAGAATCAATAACACTATCTAAATTCTAAGTTCCTATAGATGCCAATCATTCTGAACTTCAATGGATAAAGTGAGATGCCAAAACTATTCAAGAGGCAAAAAGCTACTAGTCCCGTTCATCTGATTGGAGCTAAGTTTTATTGATATTTTGGAATTTATAGTATATTCTCTTCTTTTTATCCTATTTGATTTTCGGTTGCTTGGGGACAAGCAACAACTTAAGTTTGGTGTTGTGATGAGCGGATAATTTATACACTTTTTGGCATTATTTTTATATAGTTTTTAGTATGATTTAGTTAGTTTTTAGTATATTTTTATTAGTTTTTAAATAAAAATCACATTTCTGGATGTTAATATGAGTTTGTGTGTTTTTCTGTGATTTCAAGTATTTTCTGACTGAAATTGAGGGACCTGAGCAAAAATCTAATTCAGAGGCTGAAGAAGGACTGCAGATGCTGTTGGATTCTGACCTCCCTGCACTCAAAGTGGATTTTCTGGACCTACAGAAGTCCAAATGGTGCGCTCTGAAATGCGTTGGAAAGTAGACATCCAGGGATTTCCAGAAATATATAATAGTCCATACTTTGCCCAAGTTTAGATTATGCAAACTGGCGTTCAACGCCAGTTCTCTGCCCTATTCTGGCATTAAACCCCAGAAACAGGTTACAAGTTGGAGTTAAACGCCCAAAACAGGTTACAACCTGGCGTTTAACTCCAGAAACAGCCTAGGCACGTGTAAAGCTCAAGTTTTAGTCCAGATTCAGGGATTGAATGACTATGACAAGCTTCAAACTCGCGAGTGTTGGGCGTAGTGACAAACGCAAAAAGATCAATGGATCCTATTCCAGCATGAGTGGGAACCGACAGATGATTAGCTGTGCGGCGACAGCGCACCTGGACCATTTTCACTGAGAGGACGGATGGTAGCCATTGACAACGGTGATCCACCAACACACAGCTTGCCATAGGAGGAACCTTGCGTGCGTGAAGAAGAAGACAGGGAGAAAGCAGAGATTCAGTAGACAAAGCATCTCCAAAACTCCAACATATTCTCCATTACTGCATAACAAGTATTATTTAATCCATGCTCTCTTGTTCATTTGCAAGTCAACTGATAATTATTACTAATTTCCTGACTAAGAATTACAAGATAACCATAGCTTTCTTCAAGCCAACAATCTCCGTGGGATCGACCCTTACTCACGTAAGGTATTACTTGGACGACCCAGTGCACTTGCTGGTTAGTAGTACGAGTTGTGAAAAGTGTGATTTACAATTTGTGCACCACCACTCAAGACACCAAACTTAAAATTTTGAAACTAATAAGAAGATTATTTTCGAATTTTTTCTTGTTGAGAAATTAAAAGAAAAGACAAACACTATACGGACACTGAACTTAACAATTTTTGTAGAACCTATGCACAATTACTCAAGAGGGGGGGTGAATTGAGTATTGCAACAACAATGAATCTTTTTGCGAAAGTTAAAGACAATATACAAAAGTGTTATTGTACTAGTATTTTTTCAAGAGCTTAACTCAATTGCTAAGCATTTATAAGGAGCTTTTACTTTCCAATAGACACCAACTCAAATAAATTGATCAAGCTTTTCACCAATCGGACTTAAGCTATTCCTTAAGTACTTACGAAGCTACTTTTCGATCACAATTTATTTGCTCAAAGGTAAAAGATAATAATATTAAAGAGATGAGTTTGGAGAGATGCAAACGCTATTTAGAGTGGTTCGGCACAATCCTTGTCCTACGTCCACTTTCTTTCTCAATCGCTATTGAGAAGTTCCAGATCAAAGAACATAAATTTCGAAAAGTTTGAAAAAGAAAAACACTAAAAGACACCAAATTTAAAAGATTTTGAAATCAAACAAAGAAAACTAACAAAAAAAGTTCGAACACAAAGAAAGAAAACAAGAACAATTTTTAAAGACTCAAGACAAGAAACAGAAACCAAAGGAACACCAAACTTAAAATTTTGACATAAAACTCAAACAAAAGAAAAATTGACTAAAGATGAAAATTTTTGAAAACGGTTTTTCAAAAAGAAACAAAGAAACACAAAAATAAAAATAGTAAAAAGTACCTGATCTAAGGAGCAAGACAACCATTAGTTTGTCAATCTCGAACAATCCCCGGTAATGGTACCAAAAACTTGGTGCGTGAGAATGAAACTCGCACAACTGAACCGGCAAGTGCACCGGGTCGTCCAAGTAATACCTCAGGTGAGTGAGTGTCGAATCCCACGAGGATTGTTGGATTGAGCAATCAGTGGTTATCCTGCAGATCATAGTCAGGCAAATAGAAAGTTGATTGTTGTTGTTATAGGCACATAAACAAAACAATAACAAAAGCAATAAAGAATTGATGTAGAAGCAATAGTAAGAAAATAGTTAAGGCCTCGGAGATGCTTGTTCTTTGGGATTAATACTTCTTAATGGCTACTTTAACGATGAGTGATTCATTCAATGGCAAGGCTGTAAGTGATTAAGCCAGGGATAGTGGTCATTAATCTCTTCGGATCTAAACCAAACGCCCAGGGGTCAGTCAATCGGGATGAGGGTGAAGCACACATAATTCAATCTCTGATGATCCTACTCAAAATGTCACAGACAAGGTCGAATCTTCCGAATTGGAGAATGAAGCTCTAAGATTGCCACAATGACCTCAATTACCCATGATTTATGAGATTTGATGTCACATATCCCAATTAGCTCAAATAACTTGTTGGAACCTGTGATATACTCTCAAGCTGTAGCTCAATACTATCTGGGTCAGGACTCGTAAGGAACTCATATAGAACAAGGGGGCATACTTTCGTTCCACCCCAGATTCATAAAGATGAAGAGCGAAAATACATCATAGAATGAAATCAAATATATATTGAAGTAGAAAAGTAATGATATTAATCCATAGGAATGAATAGAGCTCCTATCCTTAACCTAGGAGGTTTAGACGCTCATATTTTACAAAAGAGAAAATAGAAATAAGTTCTGAGAGGCTGAAGATCCTAAACATGGGTGATCTTCGCCTATATATACTAATCTAATAATTAAAAATTACAAAAATGAAATAAACTAAGCAGAAAGGTGCGAAAATCCACTTTTGGGCCCACTTGGTGAGTGTTTGGGCTAAGCTAGCATTTAGCTTGGAAGAGTGGGCATTGAACGCGCACTAGGGGGTTTCCACGCTACCTTGATGCTCCCTTGGTGGTGTTGAACGTTAGTCTTGGGTGTTCAACGCTGGCCTTGGTCCTTCTGGGGCGTTGAATGCTAGAAAGGGGGTAAGTTGGGTGTTTAACACCCATTTTGGGCAGTCATTTCTTAAGAAAAGTATAGACTATTACATATTGCTGAAAAGTCCTAGAAGTTAGCTTTCGAACGCCATTGAGAGCGCATCAATTGAACCTCTGTACGTCCAGAAATCCTCGTTTGAATGCATAGAGGTCAGGATTTGACAGCATCTATACTCCTTTCTTTGCCTTTGAATTAGTCTTTGCCAAAACCTGCCAAATTCACTCAAACTCACCTAAAAATATAAGAAAAATACAAAATCTCAAAGTATCATCCAAAATATGAATTTTGCCCTAAAACCTACTAAAACATTATAAAACTTAATAAATATGCTAAAAACACTAAGAAAATAGTGCCAAAAAAGGTCTAAAATATTCGCTCATCACCTTACACTCATTAATAGAATATGTTCTTAAAAATTTTTCATTGTGGGTGTTATGCCTTATTTACACCATATAATCTGCTAAGCTTTCATACAAATTAGATTTATGTGTATTTTTAGACTATTCCCCTTATCATAAGGTTATAAATGCTTGAATTTACAAGAAAAATTATGTATTAGCAGACATGTTTTATTTGATGAGCAATTATTTTCCTACAATTCTATATTTTTGACTAACTGTGCAACACCTACTAAGAACTCTACCGTTTCATCAATACTACATGTGCCTTTTATATCCTCACCAACAAACAATACTTCGAGTGATTCCTCACTAGCATTATTTTCACACTCATCTAGTCACCAATCACCTTTGCAACCTAAAAGACATAGCTCTCAACCTATCTCTACACCTAACTCTACCTTAGATAACTCTAGCACACCATCACAAACTAAACCCTTTCCCATACTAATTTTTGGTATTGAAATACATCATTCAACTTTAGAATCCACCACCAACATCAATACTTATCCTATGGCAACTCGGTCCAAGACAGGATCTCTCAAATCAAAAGTTCTTCAGTCAAGTATCAAACTAGCTCTAAACTTAGTTAATAAAGTACCTATATCAGCTAAACAAGCTCTCACCACAACTCACTGAACAAAGGCAATTGAAGAAGAACTTGCAACCTTGCATCAAAATCGAACCTAGACTATGTTTGATTAGCAATGTGATTGGATGTCGTTGGTCTTTGTAATAAAAAAACACCCTGATGGAACCATTCTCAAGTACAAAGCCAGATTGGTGGCTAAAGGATTTCACTAAAGAGAAGGTATTGATTATGACCAGGTCTTCTCACTAGTAATTAAACCAGTTACAATCAAAATTATTCTCACCATTACTATTACAAAATTATGGCTAATTCACCATTTAACTTAAACAATGAATTTTCAATGGTGAGCTTTAAAAGATAATATATATGCAATAACCACCAGCCTTTCCTCAAGGATCCTTAACTCAGGTTTTTAAACTCAATAAGCCCATTTACGGCTTAAAGCAAGCTCCAAGTGGTTGATTCACCAAATTGGCATCGATTCTATCTCAATTTGGCTTCAAAAATACAAGGTCAGATCCATCTATATTCACTCGAATTACTATAGCTTCATCTACCTATGACTTAGTGTATATTGATGACATTTTAGTTACCTCAAATGATAATTCTGAAATCACTACTTTAATAAATCAGTTACATTCTATTTTTGCACTAAAAACTTAGGAGAATTTAATTACTTTTTTGGATAAAAGCTACTAAAACAGTGTCAGGCTCATATATCTTATCGCAACTAAATTCATCGAGGACTTATTAACTCGAGCTCACATGCAAGAAGTTCATCCCATGCTAACTGCTATGATTACAACTACTAAGCTCTCTATCCATGGCAGTGATACTTATGAGAATCCTACAAATTATTGTTCCATTGTAGGGGTTCTACAATATGCAACTTTGACACAACCAGAATTACTACATGATGTGAATAAAGTAACATAGTATATGAACAATCCTTTGTTATCCCATTGAAAGTGTGTCAAATGTATACTTTGATATTTAGCTGCTACTAGGGATCAAGGAACCTTATTTCAATCTGCACTAATTTAAAATTGTTTGCCTTTGCAGATTTAGCTTGGGAGTCAAATTTAGATGACAGAAGATCTATTACTGGCTTTTGCATCTCTTTGGAAACCAACCTTGTCTCATGGACAAGTAAAAAACAACACACTATAAGAAAATCAAATGTAGAAGCTAAATTTAGGAGTATTGTAACAGCTGAAGTAGATCTCAAATAGATTCTAAACATCTTTCTAATTTGGAAATCAAATACTTGAATACACTGATCTAGGTTAGTTTAGAGTTTGTTTCTAGAGAGAGAAGCTCTCTCTTCTCTCTAGAATTAGGTTAGGGGTAGATTAGAATTTCTTAGATCTAGGTTAAATTCATGCTTTGATTTACTTTTTCTTTTCAATTCCTTGTTCTTCTACCTTTGCTTTCTCTAGTTTAGCATTTAATTATCGTAATTCTTCACTTTGTTGATGCACTCTTGTTTCTTCTATTTTTCTCTTCAATGCAATTTATGTTTCATGTTTCTTTAAAGTTGATTTGATTTGTTGTTGTTTAGTTCCTCATAATTGGATAGTTATAGATTTTATATCTCTTGCAATCTTATTTTACTTTTCTTATATGCCTTCCAAGTGTTTGACAAAATGCTTGGAAGGATGTTAGAGTAGATTTTTGTGTTCTTGGCTTGGATGGTAACTTAGGTAAACTTGAGTTGCTAATGTCCAAGTGTTGATAATTGGTGTCCATTAACTCTAGCTTCCCCTAAATTAATTAGTGAGAAAGTTAGGACTTATGGATTAGGATTGGTGTAGCTCATTTGACTTTCCTTCACTTGTTTGAGGATGACTTAATGAGATTAATCCTTGCAATTATCATATTGTGGTTAGTGACAAGGATATAGATCCTTGAGCATCATTCCTTGCCAAGACATTTTTACATTTGAGTTTCATTTACTTTCTTGCCATTTACTCTTCATGTTTCTTATCTCAAAACCCCAAACACACAATACCATAACCAATAGCAAGAATACTTCCCTGCAATTTCTTTGAGAGACGACCCGAGGTTTAAATACTTCGGTTATTTTTATTGGGATTTGTTACTTGTGACAAACAATTTTTTTTGCATGAGAGGATTATTTATTGGTTCAGAAACTATACTTGCAACGAGATTTCATTTGTGAAATTCTTTACCGAAAAAAATCCGTTCATCAAAATGGCGCCGTTGCTGGAGAATTGCAAATGTGCACTTGTTATTGGTTATTGTATATATGTGAATATTGTGAATATGTTTGCCTTTTGCTTCTTTGTTAGTCTTTGGTAGTTGTAGGAGTTTGTTCTCTTTATTTGTTACTAGTCTTTGTTTTTATCTTCTCTTGCTATCATGAATTCTCATTTTGGCTATGAGTTTGGTTCAAATTATGCTGTAGGAAATGGAAGCTTCAATGAGGATATGCATTAAGGATGGAACAATCAAAGGTGGGAGGAGCCTTAACCTTGTGGACAACCTTCTTGGCAACAACCTCCTCCGGTTTCTGATAGGTATAATTCTACTCCTAATGCATATGAATCCAATAGCTATGATGGACCTCCTTGTAGTTACCAACAAGCCCCACCATATGCTTATGAACCTCATCTTCAACATAACCCTCAACCATACTCATAAGCCCCTTTTCACCAAACACCTTCATATGACCCTAATCCTTACACACCATACCAACAACCATCTGAGCCATATGAATAACCACCATTCCAACCTCAAAACCTACAAGAACCACCCCCTCCATACTATTACCAAGATGAACCACCTCCAATGTATGCAAATTTTCAATCACAAGATGAATTCTACTTTCCACCATAACCCTCCATTGAAGAACATTCATGTCCATCGATCCAAGAGCAAGATGATCTCACTTATGCGTGCAAGTTGGAGCAAGAATCAAGAGATCGCCTCAAGAAAACAATGGACAGGCTTCAAGCAACCATCCGTCAAAAGATAGACTCATTGGATTCATGCCACAAGCAAAACATGTGCAAGGATGACTGTGGGGGAGCAATGATGCCAGGGCATTTTGGCCAGTTTCACTGACCTTTTCTTTATGGTTTTAGGATAGTTTCATGCACTTTCTTAGGAAATAAGCAAGTTTTAGGTAAATAATCACTTACATCTTGATTCAAGCAAACATTGTGAATTTTACATGATTGAGAATTATGCATGAATTAAATGACAAAATTGAATGATGCATGTCTCATAACTTGGATTAGAGCTTTGATGCACTTTATTGCTTGATTTCAGGACAAAGGAAGCAAGGAAGAACCATGTTAGTAGCCACGTTAGTCTAGCTACCGTGACCACTAACGTGGAATGGAGGCTAACTTGCAACGTTAATGAGAAAAGTGATCGCCATTACCGCCTTCGTGAGCCATCATAGCCCACGTTAGTTGCCACGTTAACTCAGTTAACGTGAACTCTAACGTGGATGAGGAAGATCAAGCCAACGTTAGTGACACTCACCTTTGTCACTAACGTTGGACTAAGCCACTTTGAGCCACGTTAGTTGCCACGTTAACTCAGTTAACGTGGAAGCTAACGTGGAGGAGAGAATGATGAGCCAACGTTAGTGACACCCACCTTTATCACTAATGTTAGGGATGGCTACCAATACCACGTTAGAGGCCACGTTAACGCAATTAACGTGAACTCTAACGTAGGAAAGGGGCATTTTGGAGTGTTAGTGACAAAGGTAAGTGTCACTAACGCTCTCGAGGCTAAAGTGTGCTCACGTTAAGAGCCACGTTAGTTATACTAACTTGAACTCTAACGTGAGAAAGGGGGGACTCTCAACGTTAATGAAAAAGTTAAACCCCAATAACGTGTGCGAAGGACCAATAGGCAATGTTAGTGGTCACGTTGGTGCCACTAACGTTGAAGTTAACGTGGACCATTCTTGGGTTAGGAACGTTAGTGAAAAAGGTGATTGTCACTAACGTTCTCGAACCCACACTTTCACTTAACGTTAACGCCACTAACGTCCTAAGCTAAAGTCCATGCCTACTTCACACTCTCTCTCTGCAAGTAAAGCTAAGCCCACTGAAGATGATAACTGCTTCAACTCAAAATCCAAAGGCACATATCCAAGACTTGAAGAAGCAACTAGAAGATCAGAAGAATAGTATAAATAGGGAGAACTTTGAACTAGAGGGGAGCTTTTGCTATTGATCAAGATTTGAGAGAATTGAATTACCAAGGAATTGGAATTCAATCACTTAAGATTGCCAAGGAGATCAATGAATGCATTGATTGAGGAAGAGATGAAAATGAACTTGATCTGGAGGATGCAACATCTCCTAAGCCCAATGAACTCCTCATTTCTGATCTTACCCATTCTCTTTAATTTCGGCCCATTTACTTTTATGATCATCTTCCCCATTCCCATTTAAGATTCTGCAATTTACTTTCCGTCATCTATTTTCAGCGCTTTATTTCCAGCATTTACATTTTCTGCTATTTACTTTCCCGCCATTTAATTTCCTGCAACTCTCAAACAAAATTCTACTTAGCTCAACTAGAACATTCCTCCAATTAAAGTTGCTTGACCAATCAATCCCTGTGGGATTCGACCTCACTCTTTTGTGAGTTATTACTTGACGACAATTCGATATACTTGCCGAGAGGGATTTGTTAAGAGACAGGTTTTCGTGCATCAAGTTTGTGGCGCCGTTGCCGGGGATTGATTTTGTATCAACAATGATTAAATTGGTGGATAACTAGATTGAGCATTTTTCTTGATTTAATTTCATTTGAGTAATTTACTTTCAGTTTTAGCTATTTTCTCCCTTTCCCCCTACCAGTTTTCTTAGTTGTTTATAATTTATTTCACTAACCCACTAACTGTTTGATATATTGCATCACTCACACTAACAGCATTTCTAATAGGAACACTTTCTGCATCTATTTCCTTGCTTGTGCCTTGTTGGTTGTATGACAAGGAGAAGAAGCAGGGCTTCAACTTCCTTTGATTCTGAACCTGAGAGGACCTTCCTTAGATTAAGGAGGGAAGCAAGAGGAAAACGAGTAGTTGGTGCGGAGGAAGAGGAGGAATACTTTGATGAGAACATGGAGAACCATCATGAAGAAGAAGCTCACAACCATGGCAGAGAAGGTCTAGCAAATCATGCTGGGCAAGAAAGAAGAGTTCTAGGGTCCTACATCAATCCAAACCCAGGGAATTATGGAAGTAGCATCCAAAAGCCAACCATACATGCCAACAACTTTGAACTAAAGCCACAACTCATCACCCTTGTTTAGAACAACTGTTCATTCGGAGGAGGTGTCCAAGAAGACCCCAATCAACATCTAACCACATTCCTGAGAATATGTGATACTGTGAAGTCTAATGGTGTTCATCCTGACACCTATAGACTGCTCCTATTTCCCTTCTCACTCAAGTACAAAGCAGCTAAGTGGCTGGAGTCTTTCCCGAAGGAGAGTTTAACAACCTGGGAAGATGTGGTGAATAAATTCTTGGCAAGATTCTACCCTCCTCAACGAATAAACAGGCTGAGAGCTGAGGTACAAAACTTCAGGCAGCAAGATGGTGAGACTCTATATGAAGCATGGGAGAGGTTTAAGGACCTGACAAGAAGATGCCCGCCAGATATGTTCAATGAATGGGTGCAGTTGCATATTTTCTATGAAGGCCTTTCGTATGAATCAAAGAAGGCAGTAGGCCACTCATCCGAGGGATCTCTGAACAAGAAGAAGACCATTGAAGAAGCCATAGATGTCATTGAGACTGTAGCAGAGAATGACTACTTCTATGCTTCTGAAAGAAGCAACACTAGAGGAGTGATGGAGCTGAACAATGTGGATGCACTGCTAGCTCAAAACAAGCTTATTACTAAGCAGTTGGCTGACCTTACCAAAAAGATAGAGAGGAATCAAGTGGCAGCAATCACCACCTCAGCAGCAGCTCAAGAAGAAGTGAATGAAGAAGCAGAGGGTGATCAGAAATAAGCCAACTACATTGGAAATTCACCTAGGCAGCACCATGACCCATACTCCAAAACATATAATCCCGGTTGGAGGAACCACCTAAACTTTGGGTGGGGAAACCAATAGGATCAAGGCCAAGATCAGAGACGCCACAACCCCAACAACAATGTAGCTCACCAACACTCCACACAGAGGTCATATCAACACCCACCTAACAACACCTCTCAACATCCATACCAAAGTCAAAATGGCCCTTCTCATCTTTCCAGTCTCAACTCTCCATCATCTGAAGATAGACTCTCAAGGATTGAAATTCTACTTGAAGGCATATGCAAGGAGATCCAAGATAACAAGGTGTTCAAAGAGGAGGTGCGAGCCAATATCAAGAACCAGGGAGACACCATCAAGAGGCTGGAGTTTCAAGTGGGATACCTTTCTGAGAAGATCTCCAAACCAACTGATAGCTTCCCAAGTGACATAGAGAAAAATCTGAGAGGTGAAGCAAAGAAGGTCAGATGGGAAGATTGCAAGATGGTTACTATAAGTGATAAGAAGAATGAGGAAGAGCCGAACAAACCATTAGAACAACCTGAAGATACATCAGCAGGAAAGCAGGAAGAGAATCATCAAGAAACCACAATCACACAGAAGGAGCTGCTGAGACTCTATGCACCCTTTCCCCAAATACTCAATGATGGTGTAGAGAAGAGAATATACTCAAGGTTTCTTGACGTGTTTGCATCTCTCCATGTAAACATACCATTCATCAAGGCCCTCCAACAAATGCCCTCATACATTAAGTATATGAAGGAGCTGCTAACCAGGAAAAGCTCACTGGTGCACGAATTGTGAATCACACTTTTCACACTCGTACCACTAACCAGCAAGTGCACTTGGTCGTCCAAGTAATACCTTACGTGAGTAAGGGTCGAATCCCATGGAGATTGTTGGTTTGAAGCAATCTATGGTTATCTTGCAATTCTTAGTCAGGAAGTCAATTATATTTATCAGTTGGATTGCGAATAAACAAGAGAGCATGGATTAAAGGTTACTTGTTATGCAGTAATGGAGAATATGTTGGAGTTTTAGAGATGCTTTGTCTTCAGAATCTCTGCTTTCCTCTGTCTTCTGATTCACGCATGCACATCCTCCTATGGCAAGCTGTGTGTAGGTGGATCACCGTTGTCAATGGCTACCATCCATCCTTCCAGTGAAAAGGGTCCAGGTGCGCTGTCACCGCATGGCTAATCATCTGCAGGTTCTCAGTCGTACCGGAATAGGATTTACTATCCTTTTGCGTCTGTCACTACGCCCAGCACTCGCGAGTTTGAAGTTCGTCACAGCCATCCAATCCCAGAATCCTACTCGGAATACCACAGACAAGGTTTAGACTTTCTGGATTCTCATGAATGCCGCCATCAATCTAGCTTATACCACGGAGATTCTGATTAAGGAATCTAAGGGATATTCATTCAATCTGATGTAGAACGGAGGTGATTGTCAGACACACGTTCATGGAGTGAGGAAGGTGATGAGTGTCACTGATCATCACCTTCTCCATGGTTAGGCGCGAATTGATATCTTAGATAGGAACACGCATGTTTGAATCGAAAAGAGAAATACTTGCATTAAGTCATCGAGACACAGCAGAGCTCCTCACCCCCAACAATGGAGTTTAGAGACTCATGCCGTCAAAAGTTACAAAGTTCAGATCTAAAATGTCATGAGATGCAAAATGAATCTCTAAAAGTTGTTTAAATACTAAACTAGTAGCCTAGGTTTACAGAAAATGAGTAAACTATAACAGATAGTGCAGAAATCCACTTCTAGGGCCCACTTGGTGTGTGCTGGGGCTGAGACTAAAGCTTCTCATGTGCCTGGGGCTGTTTTGGGTGTTCAATGCCAGCTTTGGATCCTTTTCTGGCGTTGAACTCCAACTTGCAACTTGTTTCTGGCGCTGGACGCCAGAATTGGGCAGAGAGCTGGCGTTGAACGCCAGTTTACGACATCTATCCTTGAGCAAAGTATGGACTATTATATATTCATAGAAAGCCCTGGATGTCTACTTTCCAACTCAATTGGAAGCACGTCATTTGGAGTTCTGTAGCTCCAGAAAATCCATTTTGAGTGCAGGGAGGTCAGAATCCAACAGCATCAGCAGTCCTTTTTCAGCCTGAATAAGATTTTTGCTCAGCTCCCTCAATTTCTGCCAGAAAATACCTGAAATTATAAAAAAACACACAAACTCATAGTAAAGTCCAGAAATGTAGATTTTTCCTAGAAACTAATGAAAATAAACTTAAAACCAACTAAAACATACTAAAATCTATATGAAATTAACCCCAAAAAGCGTATAAAATATCCGCTCATCACAACACCAAACTTGAACTGTTGCTTGTCCTCAAGCAACTAGACAAATAAAATAGAAGACTAATAAGTCAAGAAGCAATAATATCTCAGAGTTTTTGAGTGAAGCTCAGATCCTAATTAGATGAGCGGGACTAGTAGCTTTATGCTTCCGAACAATTTTGGCATCTCACTTTATCCATTGAAGCTCAGAGTGATTGGCATCTATAGGAACTTAGAATTCAGATAGTGTTATTAATTCTCCTATTTCAGTATGATGATTCTTGAACACAGCTACTTTATGAGTCTTGGCCGTGGCCCTAAGCACTTTGTTTTCCAGTATTACCACCGGATACATAAATGCCACAGACACATAATTAGGTGAACCTTTTAGATTGTGACTCAGCTTTGATAAAGTCCCCAATTAGAGGTGTCCAGGATTCTTAAGCACACTCTTCTTTTTGCTTTGGACCTGACTTTAACCGCTCAGTCTCAAGTTTTCACTTGACACCTTCACGCCACAAGCACATGGCTAGGGACAGCTTGGTAGCTTGGTTTAGGCTAGGATTTTATTCCTTTAGGCCCTCCTATCCACTGAT